>NC_048225.1:8032361-8334154 GCF_002007445.2 Ailuropoda melanoleuca | reverse complement strand
AGCAGGATGGTTCTTAGTTTCCAAGTGTATGAGTTTCTTTTAAATTTTTCCTTGTGATTGAGTTCCAGTTTCAAAGCATCGCGGTCTGAGAATATGCAGGGAATAATCTCAGTCTTTTGGTATCGGTTGAGACCCGTTTTGTGACCCAGTATATGGTCTATTCTGGAAAAAGTTCCATGTGTATTCAAAAAGAATGAGTATTCTGTTGTTCTGGGGTGTAGTGTTCTCTATATATCTATGAGGTCCTTCTGGCCTAGTATGTCATTCAAAGCTCTTGTTTCTTTGTTGATTTTCTGCTTAGGTGATNTAGTTTTTGCCAGGGTGTTCTGTCTATTTCTGATAGTGGGGTGTTGAGGTCCCCTACTATTACTGTGTTCTTATCTATATGTCTCTTTATTTTGGTTAAGAGTTGGCTTGTGTATCTTGCTGCTCCCCTGTTGGGGGCATAGATATTTATAATTGTCATATCCACATGTTAGATACATCCTTTAAGAATAATATAGTGTCCTTCTGTATCTCTACCGACTTTAGTTTAAAATCTAATCTGTCTGATATGAGAATTGCTACCCCAGCTTTCTTTTGAGGTTCATTGGCATGAAAAATGGTTTTCCATCCCNAGTTCTCCATCCCTTTACTTTCAGTCTGGATGTATCTTTAGGTTCAAAATGAGTCTCTTGTAGACAGCAAATGGATGGGTCATGTCTTTTTATCCAATCTGCAACCCTGTGGCATTTTATGGGAGCATTTAGGCCATTCACATTGAGAGTGATTATTGAGAGATATGATTTTAATGATGTCATGTTGCCTGTGAATTCTTTGTTTCTGTAGATTGTAAATTTCTGTTCTGTAACACTCTTGGGGTCTTTTTACTTTTATAGAACCCCCCTTAATATTTCTTATAGGGCTGGCTTGGTGGTCACATATTCTTTCAGTTTCTGCCAGTCTTGGAAGGTCCTTGTCTCTCCATCCATTCTGAATGACAGCCTTGCTGGATAAAGGATCCTTGGCTGCATGTTTTTCTCTGAAAGAGCTTTAAAAATGCCCCCCCAAGCCTTTCTCTCATTCCAGGTCTCTGTAGACAGGTCTGACGTTATTCTGATATTCCTCCCTCTGTAGGTGAGGATTCTCTTCCCCCTGGCAGCTTTCAAGATTGTATCCTTGGATCTAATATTTGTGAATTGTACTGTTATGGGATGTGGAGTTGGTCTGTTCTCATTGATCTTGTGAGGGGTCCTCTCTGCCTCTTGGACACAAATGCTTGTTTCTTTTGCCAGATGAGGGAAGTTCTCAGCTACAATTTGTTCAAATATCTCTTCTAGACCTCTCTCTTTCTCCACCCCTTCAGGGATGCCGATGATTCTGACATTGGATCGTTTCATAGAGTCAGTAATCTCCCGTAATCTACATTCGTGGGCGTGGATTTTTTTAAGACCAGCTTCTATTTTCGTTTTTTCTTCTACTAACCCATCCTCCAANGTGATGATTCTGACATTGGAACATTTCAGTGAGTCAGTCTCCCGTAATCTACATTCTTGAGATTGCATTTTTTTGAGCCAAGTTCCCATTTTTTTCTTCTTTTCTATCATCCCATCTTCCAATTCACTAATTCTTCTTCTGCTTCATTTACCCTGGCCGTCAGAGCATCCAGTTTAGACTGCGTTTGATTCATAGCATTTTTAATTTCTGCCAGATTCGCTCTCATTTCTGCCCTTAGAGATTCTATATTCTCGTTAATATTTTCGTTAATATTTTTTTCAAGTCTACACATCATCTTGACCATTGTTACTCTGAACTCCATTTCTGACAATTTGGTTATATCCATATCCATCAGTTCTGTGGCAGAGGCCACAGTCTCTGTTGCTTTTCTTTGTTGGGGGGGGGTGGGATTCCTCCTCCTTGTCATTCTGATGAGGAGAGGTTGTGGGGATGTACAGAGCCCAAATTATTGACCAGGACTCAAGCAATGTGCAGTTTTTTTTTTAGGGACCTCAGGGATGTGGGCTTCTTGATTTTTCAGCCTGCCTCCTGGGGGATGGGCCTGCCGCACTGATACTCAGGCAACCCTGTTTGGGTAGAGTTGCCCTGTTCTCTGTGAGAGGGGGTGGGGATGGGCACAATGTGAACCAGTATTTTGGGGCTTTTGTTCTCTGGCGGCTTTCCCTGGCGGTTTTCTGTGACTCTTCTGAGAGAGCAGCAGTGACCGTATCCTAGCCTCTGTCTCAGAACAGAGAAATCGTAGTCTGCTCTCCACTGAGCTCTCCTGGCCACTTTAACTGTGTTTCTGTCGGTGCTGCTAAAAACCCCACAGCATCCCGGGTTGTGTGCCCCACAGCCACTCTCCCAGTCCTTACTCCTAGGGCCGGCACATCTCTGTCCTTTGTGCTTCTAACACCGCCAGCCACCCCTGGTTCCCACGCATGCACCCAAACTCCCCATTTCAGTGTGGTTCCCGAGTGCTCTGGAGCTCCGGTTTTCAGTCTGGTTGTGCCTGCTCCTGAGCTCCCGGTCTCAGTCTGGTTTCTCGCAGGTGCCGGTCTGCGAATCCGGCCCACTCCCCAGTGCAGGTGGCTACTGCTTCCCAGCACCCGGGCACAGCGGCTCCCTCCCCCTCCCGTTTATCTTCCGATATCTGTGCGCAGAGTCACGGCTCCCTGCTTTGTACCTCAATACTCAGCGCTGGAGATGTTCATTTGTAGAGATCTAGATGTATCTTCCTACGTCTCAGGCTGATTTTGTGGGTGTTCAGGATGATCTGGTAGATATCCAGCTTGATTCAGGGGACCAGCTGAAAAAAGGTCCCCTACTCCTCTGCCATCTTTTTTCTTCCTCCCCTTTGCCCATTTTTTAATAGGTTTGTTTGTTGATGTTGAGTTATATGAGTTTTTTAAATATATTTTGGATATTAACTCTGTATCAGATGTGTCATTTGCAAATATCTTCTTCCATTCAGTGGGTTGCCTTTTAGTTTTATCGATGGTTTCCTTCGCTGTACAAAAGCTTTTTATTTTGATGGTAGTCCCAATAGTTTATTTTTGGTTTTTGTTCCCCTTACCTGAGGAGAGATATCTAGAAAAATGTTGCTATAGCTGACTAATGTCAGAGAAATTACTGACTGTGCTCTCTTCTAGGATTTTTATGGCTTTAGGTCTTGGATTTAGATCTTTTTTTTTTTTTTATTCTTTAAAGATTTATTTTACTTGAGAGAGAGAGAGAGCGTGCACAAGTGGGGGGGGGCAGAAGGAGAGAATCTCCACCAGACTCCCTGCAGAGCAGGGAGCCCAGTGCAGGGCTCCATCTCAGGACTCTGAGATCATGACCTGAGCCAAAATCAAGAGTTGGATGCTTAACAGACTGAGCCACCCAGGCGCCCCTCAGATTTAGATCTTTAATCCATTTTGAGTTTTATTTTTGTGTACGGTATAAGAAAGTGATCCTACTTCCTCTTTTTGGTTGTAGCTGTCCAGTTTTCTCATCACCATTTGTTGAAGAGACACTTTCCCATTGTATATTCTTGCTTTCTTTGTCAAAGATTAATTGACCACATACGGGTGTGGGTTTATTTCTGGGTTCTTAGTTCTGTTCTTTTGATCTATGGGTCTGTTTTTGTGCCAGTACCATGCTGTTTTGATGATTGTAGCTTTGTAGTATATCTTGAAATCAGGAATTGTAATACCTCTACCTTTGTTTTTCTTTCTCAAGTTTGCTTTGACTGTTTGGGGCCTTTTGTGTTTCCATACAAATTTTAGGATTATTTGTTCTAATTCTGTGAAAAATGCTGTTGGAATTTTGATAGGAATTGCATTTAAATTGTAGATTTGGGTAATACGGACATTTTAGCAGTATCAGTTCTTCCAGTCCTTGAGCACAGACTGTCTTCCATGTGTGTTCCCTTCCGTTTCTGTGAACACTGTTTAGTTTTCAGAGTACATTTCTTTCATCCCCTTGAGTAAGTTTATTCTCAGGTATTTCATTATTTTTGGTGCAAATGAAAATGCTGCTGTTTTCTTAATTTCTCTTTCTGCTAGTTTGTTATTAGTGTGTAGAAATGCTATCGATTTCTGGGTCTTAATTTTGTATCCTGACAGTTTACTGAATTTGTTGATTAGTAGTTTTTCGGTAGAGCCTTTTGGATTTTCTATGTGTAGTATCCTGTCATCTACAAATAGTGAAGACTTCACTTCTTCCTTACCAATTTGGATGCGTTTTATTCCTTTTTCTTGTCTGATGGCTGTGGCTAGGACTTCCAGTACTATGTCGAGTGAAAGTGTTGAAGAGTGCACATCCTTGTCTTGTTCGTGATCTTAGAGGGAGAGCTCTCAGTTTTTTGCCATTGAGTGTGATGCTAGCTGTTGGTTTTTTGTTTTTGAAATTTTCAGGTCAGTGTAGTAAGTTCAGTGATGAAAACTATCAGAAAAGAATATTCTCCAGAAAAGTATTTTTTTCTTAGAAAAAAGGAAAGAAAAGTCAACACCTCAGCACAGCTACAGATGCTGTGGCAGTCATGCCTCCCTACAGATGGGGATAGTTCATTAGATCACTCTCTGGGTCGGCAGGATTGTAGTTCACATCATCCTTCTTGTCCTCTAGCTCGAAGTCCTCCATTTCCTGGAACAGAGAGTCATCTACCTCTGCATTGTTTCCAGCATCCTCCAAAAACTGGATATCCATTGTGTCAAGATTATGATCTGTTTCAAATAGCTCTTTCCCACTTAATTCATTTTTTCCTGTTCATTCTTCTTTCGTTCATTTCTTTTTCATTTCCAAGAGTTCTGCAACGAACTTGGCCTTTCAACTTAAGCAATTCTCATTTGTACCAGGAGTGCTGTGAAATAATTGCTCTTCAGATTCTTCTGCTGCTTGCTCTTTTTCTTTTCTTCTCTTCCAGTTTTTATTTGATCTATTTCATTTAATTTTTCTTGCACGAACTGTCACTAAAGTAAAGATCATCACCATACCAAGATTTTCTTCTGCCTATAATGTTAATCATTTCAAGATGTCTGAGACATCATTATCTTGTAGATTTTCCTGGGAGGATATTTCATAAAGAGGGGCTTCATCTGGGTATTTGTCACTGTACAGATAAACTTGAGGGTAGTCTGGACAGTTTCATCATTTTCTCCAGCCTCAGGTGTCAGAGTAATGGTGAAACTGGGTGCTTTTTCTGATAATACCAGTTAATGACATTCTCAAACCCGTCTTCAGTCATTCCCTTCACATTCTCACAGCACAGCTGTATGGTAGGTGAGAGAGAACATGAGCAGGACTGGAACTTTACAGGGGTAGCGGAGAGATCTCTGTCTGTGAAGGAGCTGGGGTAGATGGCCTCTGGAGCCTCCAGCTTGTTGTGCTGCTCCTTGCCGTCATCTGTCATTGTGGTCCCCACTGCTGCCTGTGGACCGCCCAGCCACCCAGGTGTGGCGTGCTGCAGCGGGGACCACAGTGCACCAGGATAGCTGGCAGCGGCCAGGCCAGCCCAGGTGCAGAGTCCCTGACTCTGAGACCCTGTGCCCAGAGCTAGGCCGGGCCTGCTGAGCAACTGCCTTACACAGGCCTACACCTCACTGTGGGGTGTTCATATATGGCCTTTATTGTGTCAAAGTATGTTACTGGTAAACCCACTTTGTTGGGAGTTTTCATCATGAATGGATATTGAATGTTTTCAAGTGCTTTTTAAGCATCTAGAGAGGGGCGCCTGGGTGGCTTAGTTGTTAAGCGTCTGCCTTCGGCTCAGGGCATGATCCCGGCATTCTGGGATCAAGCCCCACATCGGGCTCTTCCTCTGGAAGCCTGCTTCTTCCTCTCCCACTCCCCCTGCTTGTGTTCCCTCTCTTGCTGGCTCTCTCTCTCTGTCAAATAAATAAATAAAATCTTAAAAAAAAAAAAAAAAACATCTAGAGAGATGATTATGTGATTTTTTTTCATTTTGGTCATGTGGTGATGTATCACGTTGATGGATTTGTGAATATTGAACCATCTTTGCATCCCTGGAATAAATCCCATGTGATCATGGTAGATGATCTTTTTAATGTATTGTTGTATGCAGTTTGCTAACATTTTTTGAGGATTTTGCATCTGTGTTCATTAGTCATATTGGCTTGTAGTTTTCTTGTTTTGTGGTTTACATTTTTTAAAAAAATACCATTGTATTTTATTTTAAAGATCTTATTTATTTGACCGAGACAGAGCACACACAAGCAGGAGGAGCAGCAGGCAGAGGGAGAAGCAGATTCTCCACTGAGCAGGGAGCCCAATACAGGGCTTGATCCCAGGACCCTGGGATCATGACCTGAGTTGAAGGCAGATGTTTAACTGACTGAGCCACCCAGGGCCCCATTATTTCACATTCTTAAAACTGGATTTATGGCAAAGTGAAAAAAAAAAAAAAAGTAAAATAAGGATTTTTTTAAGAAGCTTCTGATGCCCTTATTCAATAAGCTAAAGACTATTGAGTGGCTGATGGGCTTCTGTTTCCTGTCCCTTGGAATGCTCCTTCTTAGGATCCAGGCACTGTGCTATAAGGAGATCCACAGGCTGTGTGGATAAAGGAGGCCTGCATGGAGGAGGCCTGACGGCCCTTTGCACTAGCTGAGCTCTCAGTTCATAACCAGCCACAGGAGTGTGGCTGTTGGGAAGATTCTAGCCAACACCAGGTGAAACAGGAAACCCATCAGTGAACTGCACATTTGAGAGAAATCACAAATTTTTTTTTTAGCTTAAAAAAAAGATAAAAATCTTCTTGAGTTATCTTAAAGTATATTCGTTGTTCATTTCCTCTCTGTAAATCTTGTGAGAATTGTCTACCTGATGTGGTTTCCAGTGTTACTTAGTATTTGTCACATAGAAATAGCCCAAATAAGGGTCCAAAGAGCAGAGACAGACAGTTTTGAACATGGTTTAGTGTCTTCTCCATAAGAATGGTGGCTGGAGCATATAATACCTTCATATCTAAGTAGCCACCAGATAGAAAAGAGACTAGTGAAGAGCATCTTCCCAGCACCATGGTGGGACTGAAGGTCAGAAAATGGCCAGTTGACTAATACCAGTTCTTTCTCAATTCCCTCATTCTGAATTTTGGCTAAAGGTGACAGGGAAGAGGTTATGGTGTTATGTCAGGTGACTGACCGGGGCCACGGATCAGTTAAATGATTCAGTCTGTACACCAGTCTTGTAGTGCTGTGATTACAGTTAGTGCCTCAGTGGACTTCCAGATCATTACACGCATCTTTGGAGGTTGCTACCAAATAGTCAAAACTGGGAGTGTATTCATTGAATGTCAAGGGTCTATTGGACATACCTGCTGGAAATGTCTCTGGTCACGTAGGTAATGAGGATTCAGCACATTTTATGTTACCTGAAACTGGAGAGGTTAGGTGACCTCCTGCATTAATATTTTCTTTGTTGCTATGGGTACCCTCCACATGTCACTTGTGCTGTAACATCCCATGGGACCCCCTCCCCACCCCCACACGCTGTAGACTCCTGCTTTGCTTGGACCCATCTGATGGATGTCTTTAGGACTGAGTTGTTTGGGAAGTGAAGAGAAAAAAGAGCTTCTTATTATTTTCGATAATTCCTTTTCCTTGAAGATGATGAATATTGCCAGAGGCAAGGGAGGTAGAACTTGGTGCTCTGATTTAAGAGTCAGGTAGTCATTCCTTCTTTCACAGAAAAATATTTATTGAGCACTTTCTGTGGTACCGTCCTGAAAACTGGGGATAAGGCAGTTAGACAAAGTGCTTTCTTCAAGAGACCGACATTCTAGTGGGGTGTAACGCAGAGCATGTAACTCCTGTGTCCCTCTCTCCTGTTGGGAAGAGAGAGAAATGTCCCCTCTGCACTACTGAACATTAGTGTCCCTCACCCCATTTCCTGTTAAAGAATCTTAAAGCACAGTCACATTTTGGATGTGTACCAGCTTTCTGAGCAGTTCTTAAATTGCTTGATATGCGACTGGAGGTTGAGGATGGCTCAGATTAAGTCTTGAGGGGATTCTGAGAGTCTCCTCAGAACTGCAGATTTGTGAAAGGCCGATTGTGTGCTCAGGGTCGTGGACAGTCTGTCACTGGAGGACGAACTCAGTGCAAAAGAGCGAGAGAGAAAGAGAGGAAACCAGCTTTAAAGAGAAAGAACTGGCAATGGGTTTAGATTAGAGGTTCATAGGGATATTAATGTTCGGATGGATGGATAGATAAAAATGAGAAAACCTAAGAACTAGGGTGTTTCCTTTTATTTTTATTTTTACTTTTTTAAAGACTTTATTTGACAGAGAGCGCGAGCACAGACAAGCAGGGGGAGCTGGAGCGGGAGGAGCAGGCTCCCTGCCGGGCTCCATTTCAGGGCTCCGGGATCATGACCTGAGCCCAAGGCAGACGCTTAACCGACTGAGCCACGCAGGCGTACCCGGATGTTTTCTTTTTACCATGAAACATTTACCCAGCATTTCATTTGTGCCTGTTGAACTGGCAACCTCAGGGGCTGGCAGGCCGTCTTCCTTCGACGTCAGCAAGGGCAGATTTAAATCTCCACAGCAGAACGCTTCCCAGCCCTGATCAATAGGGCTGGTAATTGAATTAGAAAACATTCTGAGCTGTCAGCTAATTATGCTATTCAGGCAATTGCTTTGTCCACATCGATTTCATCCTTGAATTGCTTAAGTGACTTTCTCACTGGGAGGGGAAGTCAGCTTCCATGATCGAGGCACATATTTTGCGTCTCTCTAAATTATGCTTCCTGTGCTTTCCTAGGGCAATACTTGGGCTTTTCATGTTATTACAGACATTGTTTTATGAGTTTTGATAGACATTAGTTTTGTTCTAATTTGTATTTCAGTCTGATCTTTGTTTCCAGGTCTATGAGTGTTTCCAGGTCTATGTTACTCCAGTGCGCAACTGCTCATTTCTTTCACTAAAGGCAAATAACCAATTTGATTTCCCTTTTTCCAGCAACAATAAAAACAATTTAAAAGGCCCCAGTTGTGCTTAATATCTTAAAGCTGTTGATGGTAAAGAAATCAATTTAGAATAGCAGCTACAGTGTTAGAAGTGAAGAATTCAAGCCAACTTGTTTTTTGGATTTAAAAAAAACCAGAATCAGTATATACATACGGAGGTGTGTATATTGACTGTTTGCTCACTTTATCTTCTAGAAGATATTAGTGGCTTTAGATGTTAAAGGTAGGTAATGCTTTTAAAGACGACTAGCAGAATCTTGTTGGAGCAAAGGAGATGCACCTTCTAACAAGGGTTTTCCAATACCAAGCTCTGATGATAAATAAATTCTTAGCTGCTTCTTGTATAGAGTCCCCACCTTTTATATAGTTCTGTGTTCAGGCTTAACTAGAAACGACTTCTTGCTTCCTGAACACATGCTGAATTTCTTGTGATTGTATTCTGAGGAAGCATGGCAGAATCAGGATGCTTCATGGATCTCTCCCTGTATCCAAGTCAGACCTATGCTTGTCCTTAGCAAGACGGTTATTACAAACTGCACATTCAGTGGGACTTCGGATTCCCCACTGAGAATAGGAATCTTCTGTCCACCTTTGTTTTTCTGGCACTTAAACCATTGCTTGACATGGTGCTCAGTCACTGGTGGAAGAACTGAATTGAAATGAACTCAGATATCATTTGTATAAACTTCTTCCCTCACTCTCTTCAGCAGTCCTTCCTTCCCCTTCACTTCCTCCCTGCCTTCCATTCTTCCATTCATCCATCCATCCAACATCTGTCTTTCAACTCGTACTATGTACCAGACACTGTGCTGTTGGTAAATAAAACAGACTTGGTCCCAGAAATCTTGAGGGGAGGGTGTGGGGGATAGACAATAAATGAGTTAACCAACAAATAAATGTAAATTACAAATTGTGAAGAGTATAATAAACACACAAGGAACACCGAGAGAGATTAACTGATAGAAATGGAAACCCAGGCTTTCCTAGGGTGTTGCAAGACCTCTCAAAGGTTGCCTCTAAGGTGAGGAATGAAAGATGAGTCAGACATAGTTATGAGGAAAACAGGGTGGAAGTGTGTTCGAGGGAGAGAAGGGAAAGCATGCGAAGGCTATAAGGAGGGAGGGACTGTGAGGAGGCTGGTGTCGGGGGAGTGTAGTGGGCAGGAGGACAATGTGCAAGGGTAGGTGGGACAAGTAAGTGAGGGCCAGATTTCCTAGGCCTTTGTCCATGAGAAAGAGTTTGGATTTTATTCAAGCCATTTTTCTGGCTGGTGCTGAGTGGACAGAGCATTTAACCCAAGATCCTGTAGATGTGGTTATGAATGAGCAAGTTGCCTTTCTGTTGAGTGTATCTTGGAATGTTGGATGGAGAAAATGAAATGAGATACAGTAAATTCTTTTTCCACACCTATGCAACCTTCAGTGTTTGTCCTCTTCTCAATGTGTATATTTTCACTTTGAGCTTTGGTATCAGCTTTTAATATTTAGTGAATGCTGTGTCGTGGTTATGTATCATTTATATTCTGTATCTCCCAACTAGATCACTAGTATTGGCCATTTGTGTTTCTTTTCTCTGTTCATATTCTTTGTCATTTTTCCCTACGGAGTCATTTGTCTTCTTGATTGCAGAAATACTTCATATATTCCTGCTAATCCTTTCCTATGTGTCACACATATTTTGTCCCAGTCTCCTTTTTACCTTTGTCTCAGCCCACTTTTTGCCTTCAACAGTAATGCATAGTGGCCCTTCTTCCATTTCATAGGAGTTGGTATTTCTGATGATGTCCCCTGTATGGCCCAAGATCTCTTCTGGAGTTTCTGGGCATGATCTATCAGCATACCAAGAAAAATAATCCATCACCATTTATTGTTTTGCCCAATAGACACTTCATTTTTTTACATTTTCTAGTTTTTTTTAAATGAATTTACAAAAATAAGAAGAGGATAGTAAGACAAAAACCTTTCATTTGAAATCTTAATAATTTAAATGTAGTAACCCTGAATCTTCCATATTTTCCTGGTTTGAGATAGATATACACAGATATATAGACACCTGAAATGGACACCTCTAACTGCAATTGTCATGCATGGACCTGGAATATATGCATCTTGAAAATACTGGTCCCAAACTTTAAATGTATCTGCTGTAGGTTCTAGCTTATCACTTCTGGTTGTTCTAGAACTTGCATCATCAAAACAAAAAACTAGAATTTTTTGAAACCTTCAATGGCTCATAATTTTGTTGCAGAGAGTATAACTATCTTCTTGGCTTCACAATTCAGACATTTTCATTCTTAGATTTACAAACCAACCAAAGTGATAGATCCATTGAATTTCTAAGTTTCTTTCCTATATGCCTTTCCTGTCACCTTTGTATACTAACGTGCCCTCATCTTTTGTCCACTTATGAACTGTATCAAAATTTGGCCCACAGACATCATAAAAGATGAAAGAATATGGTCATATGCCCTTTTTAAGTGTAACACAATAGTGAGATTCTTGCTGCAAAACATTGAATGATGACGTCCTCCCTGTGGAATGACTAACTGAATGAAAATACCTTATTTTCTTTTTGGTCTGAGAAATACATTACTCATCAATTCTTGAGTTTGAGAAGATTCATCCATATATACTGTATAGTATACAGTAATCTGAAGACTCGTAGCCTGAACTTTTACTTAGGGTCAGCGTTACCATCCTTGCTAGCGGTGCCTCTCTTTGTCTCTTTGCACTCATCTTCTGATCTAATAATTGTGAAATGTCTCCCTCTGTCCATTTTCCTCTCATTGCCATTATGGACAGAAAATTTAAAAATCCTGAATTCTCAACTCTTTTCAATGAAAGCTAAAAGCCGACTGCAAAGATAGTGTCTCAGGTCTCTTATACCTTATTGGACAATAATTTGGGCAATGCAATTAGAATATTGCAGGATATAGTGCAATAGTGATTACTTTTGCATCATCCCTTTTGGTGATTTCATCATTTTCCTTTGTCTTATTTAAGTTTTTTAAAAAAACATAGTTGTAACTAATCCGAGATACAAGAAAAAAATAAAACCACTAAGATCCCATAATATAACTTAAATTTATAAAAGGTGGCCGTGGGTCTATATGGTAATTATAAGATAGAATGAGTTTTATTCTATTTTTAAAAATAAGTAGAATTTCTTTTTGTTCTTAGATTCTAAAACAAATAAAATTATGAAATAAATCTTCCCAAATAGTAAGGGATTGTTAAAAAAAAAGAAAAGAAAAGAAAGAAGTGGAAAAACTCAGATTGGGCCCAGCAGACCTAATATTCTCCTGGAGCTGCCTGAAGGGCTGAGCTGACCTTGTTAATGAGGCTTTGATTGCAGAGTCCACTGAAATGGCAATGACAATTAGTTTTAGCCTCTCTTTACGCCACTGAAGCTTGCAGGAGTTTGCTGTTTTCCGACCTTCCCCTTCTCTGTGCAGTGTGGACAGAAAGGATAAACTAGCTTCTTTTTGACTGAGGTGGGGGCTTCCTCCTCCTGTTCATTTTGTTAGCAGGCCTGCTTTATCTCGTGTGTCTCTTCTAAGCCTCTTTTCTAATCAAAGCCCTCGAGCTGTTAGCTGTTGAAGTAAAGTGCGTCTCTGTTGAGCACAGACCACTGCCAGCGTCCCATTTGGGGAGAATCGAAGAGGTGTGTATGCCAAGCACGATATCATTGTGTGCCGGCACTGCGGGAGCCTGCCAAAGCCAGGGCGAGGCTGCCAGTACAAATGCCACGTTGACATGACATTTACAAGTTGAGAGTCTGGAAGAGGACTGGCAGCAGAACACTCTTCAGCTACCTCATTTAGGGTGGCAGGAACTGGGCCAACTTTTGATTGCCTCAGAAAGCATAGTCAAGAAGTAAGACTTCATATAGAATTCCAAACTCTTGCTGCTGCATTTTCTAGGAAGTGATGAATTTGGTTAGCCTGTGTCTGGGATAAACCGTGGTGCAGATCAATAGTGCAGGTTACCGAGTGCATGAATGAGGGCGCTCTCACTTACTGTGTGACCCTGAGCAAGTCACTTCGTTTGCATCAGCCTCGGTTGCACATCTGTAAGGTAGGGATAACCATAGCCCTTTCCTCATGGGGTTATTGGGTGAGTTAAATAGTATCTTTAAAAGTGTGAGCACTTTTTTCAGTGTTTGTCCAACACTGAGTGCTCAATACAAGCAAGGCATTTTTCATATTCTTCAGAAAGTCATGAGAAATTCAGGGTTTTTGCTGTTTGTGTATTTTAGTAACAAGTGGGTATATTGTCACCCGCCAGGGACATGAGCTTGTGTGTATACTCTCTCTCTCTCTCGGATGTAGGCATCGCTGGAACACTGCGCATTTTCTTTACCTCTTCTAGGAAACTTAGAACTGGAATCAGGATCATTGGAGCATTTGGCATCTCTATAGTCTCTTAGATACAGAAACCACTTGGGTGTTAAGAATTTATTCCAGAAATAGTCCTTTGATTGACCTGGAAGTTTTCTGTGGCATACTTGATGCAAAGTGAAGCCCTAGAGCTATTCTGAAGGAACCACTGTGGCTTATTAGGGACACCATCTTTTCAGTCTTGGTAAGGTACTTGATGAAATCTGTTTTCGTGACCCAGTAGTTAAATGACAGATTTTTCTGTGCTACGTGCATAGAATATGATCCTCACCACCGCACTTAGGTAACTTCCTTACATCATTTTCAACACTGTTAGTAAATTCTCTCAAATGATAAAATTCTGTTTTGTCTTTTTTTCTTTCTTGTTTTTCAGATCTTCAAGGCTGCTGCGGGCATTCTATGTCCCCTTCCTGTCAGATCAGTATACAGCATATGCAAACTATACCATCCTCAAACCCCGGAAAGCAAAGCAAATCAAGAAGAAAAGCGGAGGTTAGCAACACGCCTCTGGCCCCAAAGGACGACCATCCTGTTAACTAGTGATTGCACTGACAGGACTCCCTCCAAGTCATCATTTGTAACATTTGTAATAAAGGCTGTCTGACATGGATGCTGGAATCTGGGTGCTTTAGGCTGGTCAGAGTCATTCACGTTCACGT
This sequence comes from Ailuropoda melanoleuca, assembly GCF_002007445.2. Classification (NCBI taxonomy): domain Eukaryota; kingdom Metazoa; phylum Chordata; class Mammalia; order Carnivora; family Ursidae; genus Ailuropoda; species Ailuropoda melanoleuca. Next base: position 8,320,146 of record NC_048225.1, on the reverse strand, counting down.
CTTGCCTGTGTCTCTGTTCTGCATGTGAACTTTTTGCAGCTGGGCAGAAAAAGGCCCTAAAGTCTGGTAGATATGTAGCTCTACATCTTACTGTTTTTCTTCTGTTCAATTATTTACTAGAGCGGAGAAGAGCAGAACCACCTTACAAGAAGAATTGAAAATCCCTGAACTAGATGGCTGCGTTAAACTGTTCTCCATACTCTGCCTGGCATCTGAGAACTAGCAAGCCTCTTTTGGGCCATATGGGCTTCTCCACCAAAGCTGTCTGGCAGCTTCTAGCAGACCTTGTTCAAATCCTAGTGCTGAAAATGAGCACAGCCTAATTGCCAACCTACATGTCCTTTTCACCTTGTGCAAGACTAAGCTTCTCTAAAGCACTTCACAGGACTAGGACCCTGTCCTGGAGATATCTCAGGAAAAAGGCTACCATTTGAGGAACTGTAACCTAATTTCATTATATAGGATGCCTCTTATTTTCATTTCCTTTACAACAAACTGTAACCATATTTTCTTTAAGTTTTAGCATGCTGTTTCTTGAATTCAAGACTTCTCTGTATAAAGGTATCAACAGACCAGACCATAATTGTATAGGACATATTTGGAGAAAATTAATTCTATCATTTGGTAGGTTTGGACGACCTCACATTTTTAAGTAATGTATTCTGAGGCCATTTCTGGGGAAATTAAGAATTTCCCCTTTTTTAACAACTCGAGTGGAAAAGGCCAGTGTATATTTATAGCACCTATTTTTGAGTCTATCTGTTGCAAAGCACATTCTGCATGGGGCACTTCTAGTCAAACGGGCAATTGAGGACCTAATTAAAATGTAGTAAGTAAATACTGTTACTTTACATACAGTATTCCACAGTTTACAAAGCACTTTCACATTATGTCATTTGGTCCTCACAGTCACGACGTGAGGCAGAGAAGGCAAGTGGTTTTATTCCCATTTTACAGATAATGACTTTGGCGTGGGGGGTGGGGAAGGCCAAGTGGTATGCCCAAGGTCACATGATCAGGCAGTAACAGAGCTAGGACTGGAACCTGGGTTCCCTAACTGCTCCCCTAGTGCTCTTCCATACTTCCTCTCTTGACTCTGAAGACATGACTTGGAAGAATGATGATGTTGGCCAGAGACCTGCTTGTTAAAGTAACTTTCTATTTTAAGGAAGACTTTTCTCTGTATTTCTTTGAGTTCTTCAGAGCCTCCACTGTGCCTGTCAGACCATTACAGTAGCACCCCGCAATGCAGCCCAGCCTGTGGCAGGAAAGTAGTGCTCATGTTTGGAAGCCCTGCTCCTTTGCGGCCCCACAGGATCTCCTATCAATTGCATGCACACGTAGGCCATCTGGGGTCTGTTCTAGGTGCCTTATTTCCCTCGAGGTAATTGTGTCTAGTATCTGCAAATGGAACGACGCTATTTTCCAGAGGTTTCATCTTTCGTTTTTCAAAGAGAAGGGCTTTCCAACAGGAACTGATCCCAAGAGAGGAGAAGAGAAGTCATAGGGGAAGAAATGGCTGGTTCCCACATGACAAGTCTCCTCTTCGGGATCCGTCTAATGGAATTTCTGAGGTTGAAGTGCTGGAGAGGAACTCGGTCTAGACAGTTTAGAACCAATTGGAGAGTGAAGATAAGCCAGGGTCCCACCTGCTGCTTTAAAGGTTTCTGGCATTTAACCATCAGTACTTGGTTCCTGCTTTCCGAGCCAAATATTGGCACCTGTGGTCTGACTACAGGGTAGAGAATTTTTGGTGAAAGATCTTGTCCTACCTGCAGGAACAGTGTACTGTCTTTCACAGTGGCTAAAGCCCTCTACTTTTTGCAAAAGTGGTGAATGAGTCCCATCACGGAGGTCCAGGGTGAGTAGCTGTTATCCTAATCTGAGTGATAAAGTGATGGTCTGTTTTATCATCTTGCATGTTTAAAAAAAAAAAAAAAGCCTTCTGATTAAGAATTTCCTGTAACAGAGCACAAAAAAGGTCACAATTGATCCAGGGATTCCTTGGGAATATCTGTTCCTATCCTTTTTAAGACCTGGTCTTGGTTTCCTCTATTCTAGGTCCATCTTAGTGAGAGCGCAATAGATTGCGGGACCCTGTGCCAAATGCTATGGGTAAGGGATATAAAGATGAATGTCTTTTGTTGTGAAAATGAGTATTTCTCGTGTGATGTTATATAACCACATTTAAGAAAAATCTCCATCTCGGGGCGCCTGGGTGGCACAGCAGTTAAGCATCTGCCTTCGGCTCAGGGCGTGATCCCGGCGTTCTGGGATCGAGCCCCACATCAGGCTCCTCTGCTGGAAGCCTGCTTCTTCCTCTCCCACTCCCCCTGCTTGTGTTCCCTCTCTCGCTGGCTGTCTCTCTCTCTGTCGAATAAATAAATAAAAAATCTTAAAAAAAAAAAAAAATCTCCATCTGAACAATACAGGGAGGCTGGCTTTGCCTGGGAAAAAGAGTTTCAAGATACCTGGTCACACAAGCATTTCTCTTCTAGAGAACCGGTGTTTAGCATGAGCTGCTATAAGCTCTGCTTACCATAAGGATGGAGTCTCTGAGGCACGTGTTTCTCCACAGGTTGTTGAGTATTGAAGAATGAAGGACTACAGATGATTTGTAAGAATCTTTGATTATGGAGCTGAGCAAGGGAGTGGGTGTACTTGGCAGTTTCAGGGCTTTCTGATCTCTAAAGTTTATTTATTTTTTAGTTATCTCTTTGTGGGGCTCAGACTCACAACCCTGAGATCAAGAGTCACATGCTCTTCTGATTGAGCCCACCAGGTGCCCCCCCGATTTCTAGATCTTAAGCAGCCTTATCTGAACCCCAGATCTTAAGACACTGAGCCCCATTGCTGAACCAGACACTGTAGTAAGCATCTGTTATCAAAGTGTGCATATCACCTGCCAGGGGATATGCACACTTTGATAAAAGACCAGTCACTTTAATCACAGAAAATGGGAATCCATATTCTTTATTATTGAATTCAAGTTTAGAAACAGATTGTTCTAAATCAAGGTGGCTCTTGATCTCAACCATTTATTTGGGTCATTTTTCCTAGTTCGGAGTTCTGGGAAAAAGCCTTAAAAACTCATGTGATTTTATAGCATTAGATCTGGAGTGACTGTTGGGGCAAAGCACCAATGGCAATCCTTTATTGTGTGTTGCATTTCATGGGGTTTATTGAAATAATTCACTGTGATTATGCTGTCATCTATCCAGTATCAGGCAGCTCTGCTTTTAATTAAGCTGTTTTCTCTGAAGAGGGAAAAGAGGCACAATTTCATCTTTGCTTCCACAGCCTATTAAAGCTTGTGTGTTAATTCATTCTTCAGTTACCACATGAAATGCCTTGAGTAAATGGATAGATGGACATGTGCTCAGCTTTGTTCTTTGGCAACAGATCAGGCTTCCTTATGGCTTTGTTGAATTTCAGAGGCCCTCTGGTATTTTGGTAAATCTAGATGAATGTTGCCTTTACTTTTCCCAATATATACGACCATGTAATTCGTGCTGCACGTGAAATCAGGAAGCAGTGCAGTGTTGAAGCAAGAGTCTTGTCCCATTCATTTGTCTTCCTGATCCCTGTACTTTATCTCACTTGTCAGTGTTTATATTACAAACATGTATTTTCTGTAAAAGAAAAAGTTAAATAAATCTTGGCAATTTGATTTTCCTGTTCTTAGGGTGATATTTTCTCTTTTGCATCTAGCTTTTAAATCTTTGGTGGAGATTGAAACTCAGCTCCTCCCACCTCCCCCACTCTGACCCTTCAGCTTATAGACCTGCCTTCCCCAGGCTAAATAGCCTGGAATGTTTATTCTGAAAACTGTAGGAAGAAGCCTTTGTTTGTGAAAGCCCATGAGGGTTAGTGTTATTGTACTTGTCGAAAAACCAAGCATGGATTATTCAGTATGTCGGTGTTGTGCCTAAAAAGTGATACTTCATGGATCCACCTTAGGTTTTTGTATGAAAAAAAAATCTCTGGACTAGGACAGTCTTAACATTCATAGAAGCGTAGATCTGGTAATATTTAACATTTAGGTAATTTCCCCCTTTGTTGGGGGTTGTTAGGAGCGATGAAAGTTTTTTGTGAATGAATTCCTGACATCATTCCAATACCTGATACTTATAGCCAATAACTCTTAGTAGTTATCTGGTTTTATACGATTGGTTGTCAGTTTTCTTTCTGTAGGACCCAAAATGCCCACGAAACTTGGTTTGTTTTATTTCTTTCAAGTCATTTCAGAGAAGAGTGCTTTATTACTATAATTCCAGGAGGGAGAAGTCCACAGCCTTAATTTATTTTTCTCTGTCTAGAATGTCATCCTTCCCTCTGTTACTCTGACTTTTAAGGCCAGCTTGAGTCTGTGTCTCATCTGTGAAGCCGTTCTAGACTTCAGGATTACTTCCTTTCCTGATCCCTTATGAGTACCTAATGTCTTTATTAATGGCAGGGGACCTTGACATGGAATCCTTGTAAACCCGCCTTTCAAGAACATCGCTGACACATCTGTGGCAAAGCCCATGTCACACCTGTGTGTATTCCCAGTGCTCAACGCAGTTCCCTGAACATTTTGGTCGTGTACGTGTTTGTTGACAACGAAGGAAGAAAAGTAAAAAGAAACCTGCAACTAATACACAGCTCTTGCTTTCAATTTGGCAGATTTTTAGACCACAGAAGACATCGCAAGTTGTAAGTCCTCAAGTACTCCAAGGGCAGTTTGGAAGGTGTGAATGGGGCTCAATATTGTGCGTATTTTAGGAATTCTCCCGAAGTACACAGACTTTCACACGAAGGCAGATTCCCCAGAGTACCTTCTAAAAAGAGATTTGGTACCTTTATTGAATATTTCTATTAATATTTGATTTTGGAGGGTCAGACTTAGCTCAGGAGACCTTCTGAATGAGTTTGGGGCAGATGGCCTCCCCTCCAGCCCTGCTAGGAAAAGGAAGTCTAACTACAGGATGGCTTTGTAAGTGATACATTCAAATTCAGTAATACCAAGCTAGTGGGTGATTTTTTAAAACTGAAGGCTGTTTTGGCTCTCGTCAGCTGTGGAGTTCAACATAGACCTGACTGACATTGAAATAAATCATAAGTCATGGATTTGATAAGCAAAACAAGGTAAATTTAGATAGGGGTATGAAGTTACTGAATTGTAGTGACACAGACTGGGAATTCCTGTTGTACTTTCTTCGCATAAATAGCTCATGGTGAAATTAAGAGATTAAATAGCGTTTTACCTGAGCAGGAGCATTGAAAAAAATTGCTTTAAGTGACCCTTACGTATCTTCATAAAATACTTAAGAGTGGTAGCATTTTTTGTTGGTTCTTGTTTTTTTGCTTCTAGTCTCTGGGCTGCTTGTTGTGTGATGACGTGCCTGGAGAGGAAAGTATGAACAGTTGACTCTCGATGGTTCCAATGTGTGAGTTAAAATGATTTCTGACCAGAGTTTTTCGCAGACTTAAAAGCACAGGTTCTAGCCATCACCCACCTTAGGAGGGTTCTCTCTGACCTTCATTGGCCTGCAGAACTGGTGTTTGGCAATGGGTGCTATTGTCCTGTATTTGGCATTTTAACTCTTGAATCTCAAATTGCCAAATGAGAAGGCTTTGCTCTTTGGTCTGTTTGCTAGCTGCTTCAGCAGTATCACCCTCAGTGCTGGAGAGGATGTGACTGATAGAGCAGTGCTTCTCAGCCAGAGCTGCCAGAGACTCGCCTGGGGACCCTTTACAAAGCTGCCACTATCTGCTTGAGCCCCCCAAGGAATTCTGAGTTAGTGGCCGCAGATGGGCCCTGGCACTGCTATTGATATTAGAGATTGGAAGGCAAACAATCATGCCAGAGATCCAAGGTAATTGAGTAGGCAAAATGGTTGGTGTTCTTTTGCAGTTACAATCCCTGGCTACGCCTACACACGGTGGCTTCCATCCACCCCTCTTGCCATCCCCCAACTCCCACTTTTTTTTTGTCTTTTTTTTTTTTTTTTTAACTGACTCAAACCTTACCTGCACTTATTACCATTTTCTCTGGGCCCTGCTTTCTGGGAAACAATTAACTAAAATGGTACTGATGTACACTAATGGATGTTAATAATTTACTGTAGTTCTCTTCCCACTGATCCTCTCAGCACATTTAAATGGTAACACATCTGGAAAAGAGAAATGACCCATTTTGGCAATTTCAGACCCATTCAAGTGCTGTTTTATTGATTGATTGGGAGGACAGTGTTTGAGCAGGCAGAGCCAACCTTGAGGAAGGCTGTCGTCTGGCCTTCAAGTTCAAACCCTATTGATCAGCACTGCTCGGCCTGCTCAGGTAAGAACCTGTGGCTTTTGTGAGTGGAATGAAACAAGTGTAGGTGGGCAGTGAGCCCTGCGCAGGACTCGCTGGGTGAGCCTACTTCGTCGATCTTAGATATACTTCACCCTGGGCAGTGAAGACCTCCCCTTTGTTGCTGTGCCGCTGAGCTGGGGCAGAGCCTCTCTGGAGCTGCTGCTGCCCTCCTCCCCCCACACGCTCACACAGACATGAGAGCAAAGGTTAATCTCATTTTGAGAGAAATGACCTGAAATGTGCCCACTCAACCAACAAGAAAACGCCGTGTATCATTCAGCAGTTGGCCTTGCTGCTTCCTTGCCTCTGTTAACAAAATGTCTCTCAGCCTCCCTGGTATTTCTGAGAATATATTCTCATTTTTTTTTCTTGCCAGTAAAATATTTGTGGAGTTTTGTAGCAAAAGAGGCTGGTTTTACAGTGCTACATTTATAAAAGAATCTAAGGCGTTTTTTAAAAGTCATCCCCTTCCCCCTCCCTTGGGCCTTTTCTATAATTGTGTTTTCACAGTCTGTGATTACTGGAGATATTCTAAAAAATAACACCAAAGTTTACATTTGTTGCCATGGTTTTTTGTGGGGTTTTTTTTTTGGTTTTGTTTTTGTTTTACTTCCAAGTATCACTGTTTCTGAAAACTTGTTGAGGCAGCCCTGCCCGCGGTGCCCTCATGGAGACTTCTCCAAGTGCCCAGCAGAGGGCAGCCCAATCTCACTGAAAATTTCACAGCTCCTTTTCCTCCGGGAAGCTGATTTGTTTCAGTATTTGCTGTATTCTTGGTGTATAAATTTCAGTGTAAATGGAAATATCTGAGCTACATTTCTTTAGAATCTGTATCCCTACGTTTCACTGTTACGTTGCTGTGATTGCAAAAATTTCCTGATTGCAAAAATTGCCCATGATTTATGGGGGATGGATCGTCCGTCACAACCGTGATTCCCTGGTTGGGAAATGATCCACAGGTCAGTTCTTCTCAGTTAATTTCAGTTCTTTTTAACATGACCTCGGTGTTATTCATAGGTAGTAAAAGGCATGTGTTTGGTCGAGGAGGGAAGGCAGCTACTTTCAGGTGTAATTACCCGCTGTTTGCTCTTTGTCGAGTTTTCAAACATGAGCAAATGACATCCTAAACCCAAAGTTGCCTTTGCCTCTACTCACTCACTGATCTTGTCAGAGGCAACCCAAAGGATATGTGAATGGGCAGGGTGCTCCCCTCCACCAGATGCCAACACATTAGACCCCCCCTTCCCCCCCACAGTAGCTCAAAAGAAAGTACTATCACTTAGCAGGGGCTGTGCCCCTGTAAAGTAACGGCCTTAGAATACTTCTGATTGCTCCTCCTGTGCAGGGCATAAAAAGCAAGCATTTGCAGAACATTTAGATGTAAAAGTACAGGGTACCCACAGACAGACCTTGAGGACCAGACAAGTTCAGCTCTTTGATATAGGAGATTTTCTTCTTTATCTGTGTGACACCTGATAGACACTCTCTTTTGAACTCAATCTTAGAACTATACGGGGAATGTATTGTTGGTTTAATATTTTTGTGTGTGTTTTTTTTTTTTTTTTTTTTTTTAGTTATGGAATGCTTCACGAATTTGCAGGCCATTCTTGTGAGAGACCATGCTAATCTTCTCTGTATCATTCCAATTTTAGTATATGTGCTATCGAAGCCAGCATGGGCGTTTGGGTGTTTTTGGTGTGTGTTTTTTTTCCCCCCTTTCCTGAACCCTCTAGATTGTCAGATTTGCTCTGTAGAAAAATATACGAATAATAGCTAACATCTATTAAGCATTTAAGCCTGCAGGAATGTTTCAAGTTGCTTTTTTCTCATATAATCCTTACAACAACCTTATGAGTTTGATAACTGTTACTATCCTCTTCTTTTAAACTGATGCCAAGAGATATTACACGTCTTGCCCAAGATCTTCTAGGTAGGAAGTTGCAGACCTGGGCAGTCTGACGCCAGGTCCTCTCTCTCAACCATGACTTCATACTCCCTACTTTGCGACTTCTTTGGAGTCCACAGTCCTTGAGCTCCTTTTTTGTATATTATGTTGAGGTATCTGAAATGATTAGACGGGCAGAGATAAGAACATGACCTAGTCAAAGTCGTTTCAGTCTTTTTACCACCTTCTTAATCTGCCTCCAGGAACCACAGCCTGGAGGTTGTCCTAGTAAGAGTATACAGATAACAGAGTCAGTCTTTCTAGGGGCTTTTTTAGAACACTGTGTGGCCCAGCTAATTTTAATCACACAGATCAGAAAGGGAGCTGATTTCCTGAAGTCCTAGAAGGTAGTGGAAATTCCTGTTTCTGATTACAGCCCCAGCTGAATTTCTGTCGAGATTGAGTAGCATGTCTGGGGGCCTTGGTATTGGTTCTTTCATACTCTTCTGACCTTTTTCCTAATAGTTCTGGGAAGATCAGGAAGGACAGTGGGGAAAAATACCATCTTCAGGGGACAGTACAGGAAAAAGCTTTCAGGGAACAAGGAACATTTTAAGTAAGCTGTGTTTTTGCTAAATCAAGCCTCTGTCTAGTTGGAACCTGGGGACAGTGTGCCTACATGCTGAAGGCCACTACATATGTTGGCTGGGTCTAGTGTAGGACAGGTGATGAAGGCTTATAAAAATAAGAAAGAGGGAAATCTGACTTTGTGGACATAGCAGGGCTAGACAGGGAGCAGCTGGCAGAAGCGGGCTGTTATCCATATTTATGGATGCCGTGAGAAAGACCAGTCAGGGAGAGGCAAAGTCTAGTCTACAGTGTGGTAACTAAGCAAGGGCCAAAAGGTTTGTTTGTTTGAATACACAGAATTTTCATGGTTCAGGATTCAAAAAGCATAAATATCCTGGATATTGGTATCCTAGATTGGGTCCTGAAACAGATAAAACACAGAAAAATGGGTGAATTCATGTAAAATCTGGAATATGGTATATAGTAAAAAAACAAAAGTTCAGATGGAAATACTGAACGTGGAAAAATCTCCTTTCCATCCTGTTCCCCAGGTACCCTGTTATCGTCTCATAACCAACCAGTGTGATTCACGTGTGTTCTAGAACCGTTTTTTTTTTTTTTTTTTTAATGCTTTCACAAGCGCAAGTGTGTGTATTCTACTTTAACAAGTGGTAAGATACTATGTACACTGTTCTGGCACTTTCTCTTTTTTAATCCTAAGATAATTTAATACTACCTGTTCAGGAGCAATCTATTATTTCCGAGCATTTTCAGCTTAAGTTATACCCCACAATTTCAGTAACACTGTGCACCTTGCTTTTGCATTTAACACTGTAACAAAGGGGGTTTGTTTTTGTTTGTTTTGTGACAAAGGGTTTTTGTTGAGCTGTGTACAGCCTCTGACAAGATAACCAGGGGTCTGTCCTAAGAATGTTAGAGCCCATAATAGAACTCAAACGCCTAAGACTTTTGAGAAAGTTCACCCTGCCTGTTTGATCTCCAGGTCTGTTGTAGCTTACATCTGCCCTTGAGGTTAGAGGAAGTACTCATTCTGGCTGGGGAATTGGGGGCCTGCATAGATCTTTTGAGCGTAGATCTCTAGATGTTCTTTTCTTTTGCTTGCTGTGGGCACCAGCTCAGTGAGTGCTTGGTGCTCAGTAACATCTAACATTTGCGTAGTGCTTTTCCTTTACAAAGTACTTCCCATTATGGATCTTACTCCTCACAAGAACCCTGAGAGACCTCAGCTAAGATTTGGCCTTATTTTTTTTGCCAATGAGAAAACCTTTTGGAAGACCTTGAGTTAGGTCTTCTCTAAGTCATATACTCCTTTCATCTTTTTTTATACTGGTCCTCTGTTGCCATAGCTCAGTTGATTGGAATGTTTTCTTTCCTGCTGCTACTTCCTCAGTAGACAACTACTAATGGCTAATATTTGCGGGTTTACTCTCGTCACATCGTAATCGAAGCACTGTATATGCATGATTTAATCTTAACAACCACATGAGGTAAGCTTTACAGCTCTACACTATAGATGTAGAAACCAAGATTCTGAGAGGGTAAGTTCTTTGTCCAAAGTCATACAACTAGAAATTGGCAGAGCTGGGATGTCAGTCTAGGTCATCTTGATTCCAGTGTATACTCCTTTTTTTTTTTTTTTTTAAAGTAGTCTCCACGCCCAGTGTGGGGGCTCGAACTCATGACATTGAGATCAAGACCTGAGCTGAGATCAAGAGTCAGACACCTGACTGACTGAGCCACACAGATACCCCTATTTTAACCATTCTGTATACTGCCCTGAATTGGAACTGGCTTTTCCATTTCTTTGATTTGCTCTTCTCAAGAATTCAAGAGAAGGGACGCCTGGGTGGCTCAGTTGGTTAAGCGTCTGCCTTCGGCCCAGGTCATGATCCCAGGGTCCCGGGATAGAGCCATACACGTCAGGCTCCTTCCTTAGCGGGGAGCCTGCTTCTCCCTCTGCCCCTCCCCCTGCTTGTGAGTGCTCTCTCTCTCTCTCTTTCTCTCTGACAAATAAATAAAATCTAAAGGGAAAAAAAAAGAATTCAAGAGAAGTTTTACTCTGGAAATCTGACACCTTTTTATTCTATCTAGTGGTAAACTGTGGTATAGAGGTAGAGGGTAAAGCCAGGAGTAGTAATGATCCATGATTACGCGTTACACAGCTCTTTCATTCATTGTGATTCATTGTGTGATTCCAGACAAAGCCTCTTTTTCTTTGTCAGGTATTCCCAGTGTAAAAATGGAATTAAAATTTTGAGGTGAAAATATTTGAGTTCCACAGGATTAAGACAGTCTTTGTATAAATATAGACTCAAAATATTATTAATGCCATGGTGATAATTACTGCTTTGCAATGAATTAAGTACAGACCTGGGAATCAGTTTACCAGGGTCATCTTGCTAAACGAAGATAGTTGGAAAATGCCTGCATGTACCTCAGGCTTCCTGTGCGTCAACTGGACCATCTACCCACTTTTTTTTTTTTTAATTAAAAAAAATTTTTTTTCAGCTACCATTTCTTGACTGCCTTTTCAATGGGATGACACTTGTGAGTCTGCCTTGAGAAAACCACTTGCATACAGGTCTCTCTCTTGCACTTGGCCTTCTCTTCCGGTGGAGGGGGCGTGGCTCTGAAGCAGATCAGCTTGAATGAACATTTATTTTGTAGAGCCCGGTGGGTGGGGAGGAAGAGGCGAGCTGAATCAATGTGAGGCAGGAGGCTACAAAGCATGACAGTGATGTCCTTCAGACTTCCTCAGGACTGACCCTTTTCTTTTTCTTTTAAGATTTTATTTATTTATTAGCAGGAGCAGAGGGAGAGGGAGAAGCAAACTCCCCTGCTGAGAAGGAAGCCTGACATGGGGCTCGATCCCAGATCATGACCCAAGCTGAAGGCAGACGCTTAACTTACTGAGCCACCCAGGCACCCCCAGGTTGACCCTTTTCTGCTGTGACGCCGGGAACGGTTACAAGACTAAGAGTTGATGTCTGTTTGTCCCATCTGCTTGTGGTTCTCCATAGTCTTGATGCTTCGTCTGACAGGAATGGGGCAAGTCTGACCCTGTCTTCCCTTGATTCACTAGATGCGTGAACTGCATGTGGGTGTTAGAACTCAGTGCTTTTGTGCTGAGAATGTCACACTGTTTCCTGAGTGTTGCTTTAAACCCCCAGCCAAATATCAGCTGCTGCTTCTGGCACTCCCTGGTCATTAGTTTCATGTATGTATGTATGTGTGTGTGTGTGGGGGGGTGGTGGTCGTGGGGAGGGGACCAGGGGAGCAATAGAAAGGATGTGGCAACAGCTCAGAGCCACAGTGTTGTATTTGTCATGCTTAGCTGCATTCCCAGAGTCCAGGAAAAGAGGGATCAGTTTAATCTGGCAATAGGGACAGAATTGCTTATCGATAAGCAGTTTTTGCGCTCATTTGCTTTTTCTGGACAGGAGGCGGCCTCCAAAGACTCTTCTCAGACTCTTCCTGAGCAGCTGCTTGTTGACATGGAAATGATTTTTCCAGATGTTTTTAAATCAATGACTTTGTAATATCAGTGTACATTAGAATCACCAGGGCTACACAGTCAAATGCCCCGCCCTATTCTCAGGGGTTCTGATTCAGTGGATCTGGGGTGCAAGCCAGTAATATGCATTTTTTTTTAACATGCATCTTAGGTGATTCAGATAGTCTGTGGACCACACTCCCCAAAAGACTTAGATTTTGTTCCAGTTTCCATTTGGTCCAGTTTTTGAAATAGCCTGTTTCTGCTGTAGTCTGTTTTAATTAGTTTCTTTATTGAAGGATTTATTAGCATCTCCATGTTTACTACCTGTTCTGTTCTCACATCATCACAGTAACTAGAGAGGAACCCAGAGGTGGTTAACTCCATTTTATTGGGGGTGAGGGGGTGGGAGGTGGGGTTGAGGCATAGGAAGAGGTAGGTCACAGTGAGTCAGAGACAGAGGTGGGAATTGAAGTCTAGAATTGATGACTCTCAAACCAGGCAATTTTTTGGCACCTGTTTTTTTCAGCTAGTGATTTCATATTTAATCATAGTTATTCCTTAGATATCCAGTTCATTGTGCTTGGGTAAGGAAAGCATATCTGAGTTTTAAACAAACTAGCTTAGTGTTAATCAGTGTGCTAATTTTTGTTCAGAATGAGGCTCATCTAAGCTTGAGCTGACATGTAGATGATGATATGCATGGATCTGACTTAATGTGCTTCTCTTTCTGCTTGTTTCCTCCACCATTTCTGAAGACTTTTTACATCAAGTATAAGGGAACAGATTTCTCCTTCCCATGCCAGTAGGAACCCCCTCTGATCTTCTAACTGGTAAAGTACAAAATCCGAAAACCTCTTAGCCCTCTGTTTATCAACCTTGAGTGGTATTTGGATCCATTTCTAAAGGGAAAAAAAAATTATGGAAACTCTCAGGCAACTTAAATTATTTTTTTAAAGATTTTTTTATTTATCTGAGAGAGAGAGAGAGGAGAGAAGAAGCAGGCTCCCCACCGAGCATGGAGCCAGACTCAAGGCTCCAAACCAGAACCCTGGGATCATGACCTGAGCTGAAGGCAGATGCTTAACTAGCTGAGCCACCGAGGTGCCCCCAACTTAAATTATTTTTATTATGATGTTACTTAAACTTGCAAATATAAAGTAGGAATATAATGTTCTTTTATTTATAGTTCTTATATACACTAAAAACCCCAAGTAGATCTACAAATCAAATACACAGGAGACTGAATTATCCCTTGTATTGTCACTCAGGTGTTAACCTGTGAACGCTTAGCTTCTTTTGAGGTGAATGTGCCTGTGCCACCAAGTGACCTGTAATACCTGTTTTCTCACTACTCTTCTGTTGGAAATGCTGCGACAGTGCATTTCCATGGTGTCATTTGGCTTTCATTTTGTGCATGAAAACACCATTTTCATTTTAATCCACCTCCGTTCTTTTCTCATTATCCTGGAAGGGTAAAAGCAGCACGGGAACACACATGCAAACTTAAGTATTGAAATAGGGCGGCAATACTGGTTATAAAGTGGTCATCCAAATAGTCCAGAATATGCTTATATAAATCCAAAAATTATTACCAAAATGAAAACCAAACTGAAGTCACTACAGAATACATCCACAGACCTAATTTGAGAGCTACTGTTCAGTCCATTGGTTCCCAAACTTTAATTCCTATCAAAGGCTCTATCTAGTCTGTTTCCTCTGATGAGTGCAGTGTTTTGGTTTTTTTTTTAAGTCTTCTAGATGGCATTCATTAATAATTTTGTTTTTATTAATCAGACCTACAATTACCATTTTGGAGTTTATGATCACCATATATAGTTTATCACTCTAAGCTGCTTATAGTCTAAGACGAACAAAAAAGAGGGGTCATTCTGGTGGTTCTGTGCTGCCCTCAGAAGGGTAAAGGAAAACTTTCCATTAAGTTTTGTGAGAAACTCCAATACCCCCTTCCCCCTCCTGGTGCTTTGAGGACTCTTGGAGTTCTAGGGGGGTCAGTTTAGCCTTTCTTGTACAGGCAAAGTAGCCACTCCACCCAATTTGGAAGGATTAAAGCTTGTCCTAGTTTTGCTTGATTGTTGTACTTCTAGCATGCTAAAGACCTAAAAGAGGGAGGAAGAAAAAACAACAGAAGGCACCATTCCAGTACCAAACTGAAAAGAAACACAAAAACAAGAGAGCAGCATGTTTTTAACAGCTTGCATGGAAAAAGCGGAAAAAATATTGACTGGGGAGTTGGACAGCAGTGTTCATTTTCTCTCACCGCCCGCGTTATTTGTCTTACGGAGCAGAAGCCAGATACAATTCTGGCTCACAGGCCAGAGGAAGAGGTGGTGGGGTTCTGTGGAAGCTTGAGGCTAGCGGGGGAAATTAGGGCTGGAGACCCGGTGGCTCAGGGCCAGGATGAAGTCAGGGGAGGTGCTAAATCTTTTCCTCCTGGCCTTGGGCATCCTCCTTGCTCGGCTTGAGTCCCAGGAGCAGGAGCTTGCATCACTCAGGTAGGTCTCTGACCCCTCAGCCCATCATGAGCAGAATGAATTCCTGCCCCTGTTACTTTCGGCTGCGTAAAGCATGTGGGGGCTCCATTCGGTTTCTCAGCCCACCCTTCTTCTGGAGTTTAAACGTACAGCTCCCGCAACGGGGTCTGCGCGGTGACCTCCACCACCCCGGCAGAGACTCCGTTCCCCAGCCTCCCAGGAGTGGGAGCGCGGGCCTTAGTTCCGCCTGCCTGGGCGCGGGGCGGGGCCTGGGCGCGGGGCGGGGCCTGGGCGCGGGGCGGGGCCTGGGTTTTTTTTTTTTTTTTTTTTTTTTTTTTTTTTTTTAAGCGGGAGGAGATGGAGACGATTCGCTATACCCGATTGCGGTTTTAATTGATGAGCTCCGCAACGAGGACGTGCAGGTACTAGAATCGGGCTGGGGAATGGAGGCGGGTCCGGCCGGGCGGGTGGGGGGGGAGGAGAAAGGCCGGCTCCGCGGTGGGGGAGGCCGGGGGACTAGAAGAGCCTGACTTGGAGCAGAAATTTGATGGGGAGGAGGATACAGACCCATGAGGGGCTGCACTGGCTTGACCAGACCTTCCCTCGGGCGTCTCCAGCACCCCTCCTCCCAGCGTCTGAGGTGTCCCACCCGGTCCTGGCGGTTGTGGGAGCACCGGCTTCCCGCCGGGGCGCCCCTTCCGGGCGGTGCTGGGGGCGAGCGCGCGTCCAGTCATGGGCGGGGAGGAGGGCGGCGCAGGCCCGAGGAGGCTGGAGCGGGCGGCAGGGATGTCGGAGGGGCCCTGTGAGCCGCAGGTGGATGAAAGCCGCCTCGGCTTGAAAACCGGCCTGGCTTGTTGGGTAGAAAGAGAGTGGGGTGGCTTATTAACCTAGAGGAGTCGGTGTATCAGCTCTGGTGTAACTTTTTGGAAAGCCAAGGGTTGTATTCAACCATTTCACCTGCTTCACCGCTGCCAAAGTGTTTTCATTTTGAAATTGTCTCACTTCCTGGATGTGGTATTCTTTTTCCTTTTTCTAATGGGCCCTTTGAGTGTTGCTCTTAAGAAACCTTCCTTTGGCTAAAATGAAGCTGTGATCCCCCTGCTCCCGGGGTTCCTCATAGAATAAAATCTAAATTGAAGGTTTTCCTCCTTGTCACTGTATGTCATTACCTCACCTGTTCGCAACTTTTGTCTTTTGGTCTAAACACAATTGTTTACTTCATTCTTTCCACTTTCTTTTTTTTTAAAGCTCCGTCTCAACAGTATTAAGAAGTTATCAACAATTGCTCTAGCACTTGGAGTAGAAAGGACTCGAACAGAACTGCTGCCATTCCTTACAGGTATGTGAATTTTTGGTTTAAAATTTTCTATTGGTTTTCAAAACTTTGACTCTTTTTTAGAATCTGTTAACCATGCTGTTAAGTACTAAACTGAGCCTGATGCCTTCTGTGCAAAAGAAACAAGACAGGGCATATCATAATGTTGTGGCCAGAGGTATTAAAACATTATTTAGTTAATGGGAAGGTAATTGATGCAGGATTGTCAATTTCTAATTCATTGTGTAAAACAGATCCAGAATGCTGTTAGGACTGTTACAGGACTATCTAGTTAAATATTGAGTCTATTCCTAGTTTTGTGTGAGTATCCAGCTCTGGGCCAGCTATCCTTGTTGATGAGTACTGGGTTATTATCATTTCCAGATACAATTTATGATGAAGATGAGGTACTGTTAGCTCTTGCTGAGCAACTGGGAAATTTCACTGGCCTGGTGGGAGGTCCTGACTTTGCCCACTGTTTGCTGGTAAGTATATTCTGGCTATCATTCTTCCAGAACTTTCCCAGTATAAATGATACATTGTTTGGTGATAGGAACACTACAGCATTTTTAATGCAGATATTTTTTATGGATAGTCACAGTGTTGGCTATTGGGAAAACAAATAATGTAGGCACTTATTTTTTCTGACTCTGAGCATAAGAACTTATTCCTCTTTTCTTTTTTGCCTCTGTGGACTTGCTTGTTAGTTTAGAGGTTGGGAGAAAAAGGGTTTGATTGTTTTTATGGGTTCTCCCCCCCACACACAAATTGGAGATCCTAATTCTCATCTAGCAGTGTCATGGTTTTGGAAATGCTTATTAGCTGTTTTTTTTTTTTTTTTAAGTTTTTATTTATTTAAGTAATCTCTACACCTAGCGTGGGGCTCGAACAACCCCAAGATCAAGAACTGCATGCTCTGGGGCGCCTGGGTGACTCAGTTGGTTAAGTGTCTGCCTTCGGCTCAGGTCATGATCCCGGGGTCCTGGGATTGAGCCCCACATCAGGCTCCCTGCTTGGTGGGGAGCCTACTTCTCCCTCTCCACCCCCATGCCCGTGCTCATGTGTGCGCGTGCACTCTCTCTTTCTCTCAAAATCTTAAAAAAACAAAACAAAAAACCGCATGCTCTACAGACTGAACTAATCAGCCTCCTTGGAAATGTTTATTAGCTTTTTATCTTTGATCGTAAGCCTATGGTTTGCTTCTGACTTACTTTGTGGATTTTTTGAGTTCAGTTCAATTTGGGTGACATTTACTGAGAGCCTACTGTATCAGGCACTGAGGTTATAGTGTTAATGTTAAAGAAGACCAGTGTGAATGGAACGAGGTCTCTCCCCTTTTGTGTCAACAAGTAGTTACTATACAGTGTTAGATGGAAAAATAGAAGCACATACAAGGTACCTAAATAGAAAGGAGAAAGAGATTAACTCAGGGTGATGAGAGAAAACCTCTTGGGGGGTGACGTCTAAACTAGGTTTTGAAGGATGACTAGAAATTCACCAGTTGGACGACATTGAAATGTATTCTTCATGGCTTAAATACTGTCTTATGTGATGCTGATTTGTGTTTTCTGTTTCTACCTCTGACCTTTCCATGGATATAAATATCTGCTTATATCTCTCTGTGATTTTTTTTTTCCTCTTGGATGTCAAACAAGCATTTAAAATTTAACATGCCTGAAACAGAACTCAATTTTCTCCCTAAAGTATGCCTCTCATTTAGTGGTCCCATCTCAGTAAATGGCATCACTGTCTACCCACTTAGACAAGCCAAAACCTGGAAGAGATTCTTGCATCCTCTTTCCCTCATTTTCTACATTTGATGTGTTAGTAATTCTTATAGATTCTGTGTACATCCCAAATCAGTTCACTTTCCTTCCTCCCCACACTACTACCTAGCTCTTCTCGTCTTCCCATACCTCACTATCTTTCCTCGGGATTATTGCAGTAACGTCCTGACCAGTTGCCTTCCACTCTTACTTCCCACCCTCTCCCTCTAGTTCACTCTTCACCCAGCAAATGGATCACTTCTGCCTTGGCTCTTAGTTCCTTCCTTAGTTTTCGTAAACTAAGGGACAAGCTGTCTCTATGAATTTATGTCATACTGTGTTCCCTTTTGATAACCTCATTCTATTTACAGTGGTCTTTCTGTTCTTTGAATAAACCAAGCTTATTATTGCCTTACTGGGTATTCCCTCTAATGTTCTTTGAGCTTCTGGTGGCTGGTTCCTTGTCATTCAGATACCAGCTTCAGTGCGTCTTCTAAGAGAGGCCTCTCTGAATGCCCAAACTGAAATTGCCTCCCAGTCAGCCATATCACATCGTCCTGTTCTGTTTCTTCACAGACTGCTCCTCACCATATGATAGTTTTCTTGATTGGTTGTCTTCCTCCACTAGAATATAAAGTCTGTTGAGCAAGGAACCTGTCTGCCTTGTTTTTTCTCTGTCCTCAGTGCTACAACACAACAGTAATCATTCATTGATTTAGGGGTTTGGAAGTGTGACACAGGTTGCCTTGCTGGTGTGTTGACCCAGAGTGCACAGGAATGGTGGGTGGGGCTGTAGGGAAAGGGCCTGGAGAAATAGGCGGACTTCAGATCCAGAGACAACTCCTGATTGATTCTCAGGAGCTAGGCCTTATGTTATAGTGGTGATAGAGACCTTCCAGTGATAACTATACGAGAGGAGCGCAGAGAAGGCAAGGGTAGATCATGAGAGGCATTCGCAAGCAAGTAAGAAAGCAGCGTCTTTTCAAAGGGCTTCTGAAATACCTCTTAGGAAAGCTGAGTGCTTTCTACCTCTGTGTGTATCAAACAATTTTTGAAATGTGTTAATAGGTAGACTCATTATTAGGTTGACTCATAATTCTATTTCACTCTCTTGGTCAGTTCTGTATGTGGATTTTGTCTCTGACATTTGCAGCTCATGGCATATGCTGAATATACCTAGCTCAAATGCACACCCAGAGAGGTAGGGGTTCAGAGAACCAGCCCTCTTGCACTTTTTACTGGGCTGTGTCATGTTCACTTACTGATCTTGGTCTAGACCAATCCTTTTGGTTTATTCTGTTTCTGAAGCTGCAAACAAGGATTCCTACCATGTCTGTACTCTCCTGTTCTGTCAGCAAATCCTGCTCTATGTCTGGCTCATAAGATTCCGAATGTATTCGGAAAAAAGAGATTCTGTACTCAGCCTTTCATATGTTAGATAAGTTGATAATGTGGAGCTAGTGGACAAGGGTTGCTTGCATTTCCAGGAATGGTAGAATAATACTCCAAAGCCTGTGTGGGCTCAGTGGCCTGATGAGGTGTCATCATGTAATTGTGGTGCCCAGTGTTGCTCATGTTTTTGCCTTCCTCTTGAGCAAGTAAACGTGATCTTATCTGAATTTGGCTACATATCTTTTAAACCTAGTCATTCAGCTCACGGTAATATTAATATTGTGTCAAGTCTCCACTGTGTCATTTGTAGACACCATCTGGGAATTGCCATCTGGGACATGAGATCTTGGCTGTCCTACAGAAGTCGTGTCTTCAGGTTGGACCCACCATATGTTATCACTGTGTGAACTGAAAGTAACCATTTGGCGTGCTGAAGCTAACATTCTGGTTACATGTACCACCTCCCTTCAGTCACTTTAGAAAGTGATAATCTGTAGCTAACCTGATTTAGTAAGTTTTCTTCTCTGATTTTCCTTTTTGGTCTTTTCAGCCTCCTTTGGAAAGTCTGGCAGCTGTGGAAGAGACTGTGGTTCGAGATAAGGCTGTGGAGTCCCTGAGGCAGATCTCCCAGGAGCATACTCCTGTTGCTCTGGAAGCTCATTTTGTACCTCTGGTGAAGCGCCTGGCGAGTGGGGATTGGTTCACTTCTCGCACATCTGCGTGTGGTTTGTTCAGCGTTTGCTATCCCAGGGCTTCGAATGCTGTCAAAGCAGAAATTAGACAGTAAGATATGGTGTTTTTTGGTTATTTGGGATTATTGGGAGCTCACAGCTGACGGTTTACACAATAATAGCCTGTTAACAGTGAGTGGCTGGTGGCAGGATAGGAGAAGTGGTAACATGACTTTTTGTCACTCAGTTGAATGTACTAGTGGTTTTATATTTGTTACTTCCATGAGTAGAAGCCTAATCACTGATGTTTGTAAGAGAAAACGTCTAACATGGCTGTGTGTGTGTGTGTGTGTGTGTTGGGGGTGTTTAATCAAGTATTTGACAGGAGATACCTTCTTTATTTTATTTTTTCCAGGCACTTCCGTTCCTTGTGCTCAGATGACACTCCAATGGTACGACGTGCTGCTGCTTCCAAATTGGGCGAATTTGCAAAAGTTTTGGAATTAGACAGTGTGAAAAGTGAAATTGTTCCACTGTTCACTAATCTAGCTTCAGATGAACAAGTAAGTTAACCTTTAGTATTTAAGGTACATGGATATGCTCCCCTCCTCTAACGTTTTAAGGGGAGTTTTGGTTCTCATGTTAGGATCCTTTTTGCCAAATTGATACTTAAGTCTGGGCTCTCAGACTTAAGTGTCCTTATATTTGTTTATATATGACCCATCTCAGTGTCTTTATATTACTTTATTAACCAGACCATGATTTTCTCTTACATTAGCAGTGGTTAAAAGAAGAGTCAAAGAGGAAATGGGAGGGCGCCTGTGTGGCTCAGTTGGTTAAGTGACTGCCTTGCGCTCAGGTTGTGACCCTGGGTTCCTGGGCTTGAGCCCCATGTCGGGATCCCTGTTCAGTGGGGGAGTCTGCTTCTCCTTCTCCCTCTGCCACTCCCCCTGCTTGCGTGCACGTGCACGCTCTCTCTAATAAATGAATAAAATCTTAAAAAAAAAAAAAATGGGAGCCATGTTAGAAGGAAAGACCAAAGCTGTGTTAAGGGGTAACATATTTTCATGCATTGCAGCCAGTCATGGGGGGAGTAACGTTGCCTGGAATTTTTGACTTTCAGATAAACAAGTGTGGCATGTGTTAAGAAGGCTGTTTGACCTTCTGTGTCCTCTGGATGAATGCATAGGGTAGCTTTGTATAATAGCAATTCTAAATCCAAGAATCTTTATCTTTTTGGGGTAGAAATAATAACAATAAGGAGCACCTACATTAAGTATGTAATTTTTCTCAGCCTGTCTTAAGGGGTTTACATATAAGATAGTACTTCGGTCCTCACAACAGCCCCATTTTACATATTAGGAAACACACAGAAAATTGAAGTAACTTTTTCAGGGTTGCATGGTCAGCAGTGGTAGAGATGGGATTGGAATCTAGGCAGTTTGGCTCCAGAGTTCACAGCCTTCACAGCCAGGCTGTACTGCTTCTCTTTATGGTTCAGAGGATCTGCCCCCAGAGTTTCTGGACTTTGGAAGAATCCTTTTGGGGTTTTAATTTGCCTACTGTCTATCCTAGAGTCACTTCACATGACACATACTAATGAGTGTCATTCTCAGATTCTAGATTGAAAGATGGTAAATCTTTCAAAATTATTTAAAAATGTTATTAAAATTACTTATAGAAAAGAGCACAAAATATACAACTCCGTGAATAAGGTCATGTCATCTTATTAGCAAACAGAACTTTGACAGCCACTACCCTAGGAGACTAGCACACGTTCCTTCCCAAACATACCCGCTCCCTGCGCACTTCAGATAACACCTCATCTTGACTTTCGTGGTAATCACCTCTTCTCTGTACATTTATTACTTCAACATTATAGTTTAAAACAGCATTGTTTAAAAAATAGAATGTAAGTTAATTTTAAGTTATCTAGTAGTCACATTTTATTTATTTATTTATTTATTTATTTATTTATTTATTTATTTATTTTATTTTAAAGATTTTTTATTTATTTATTCAACAGAGATAGAGACAGCCAGTGAGAGAGGGAACACAAGCAGGGGGAGTGGGAGAGGAAGAAGCAGGCTCACAGCAGAGGAGCCTGATGTGGGGCTCGATCCCACAACGCCGGGATCACGCCCTGAGCCGAAGGCAGACGCTTAACCGCTGTGCCACCCAGGCGCCCCCTAGTAGTCACATTTTAAAAAGTAAAGAATGGAAATTAGTTTTAATAATTTATTTAACCCAGTATGTCCAAAATAATCATTTGAACATGTGACAGTAGCCATAGTTCATGTACTCTGAAGCCACAGGTGGCTAGTGGTTTCCGCATTGGACAGATAGGTTTAGAGTCCTCATTTAGGATTTTGTTGATTATGCTTCCCACAGTATAGTTTAACATTTTCTTTTGTCCTCAGTATTTCATACAGATTGATAGTTGAATCTAGTGTGGGGGAGGAGGGTTTGCAAACTTCTTCTGTAATGGGCCAGATAGTAAATATTTTTGGCTTTGTGAGCCGGTTTCTGTTGTAACTACTCAACTGTGCTGTTGCAGCACAAAAGCAATATAGTGTGTGAACTAATGGGCATGGTGGTGTTTCAGTAAAACTTTATTTCTATAAAGTAGCTACAGTCCTGGATTTGACCAGCGTTTACCCCATCCCTGATCTAGAAGCTTAATGAGATTTAGATTTGATCTTTTTGGGGTGATAAGACCACTTCATATGTGAGATTGTAGTTTTTTGTTAAGAGGCATATAATTTCTAGTGATATATTAGAAAAAATATTAAATGCTTAGTTGTAAAATGTGTGTATGTATATTCCGTTTGACCGCTGATAGAATTGCTGTTCCTGGCTTATTCATTCATTGAAAAAATATTTATTGAGTACTTGCTACATATCAGGCACTGTTCTGGTGCTGGGATCCAGTGTTACAAAGGCATACAAAGGCCCTTTTGTCATGGAGTGTACATTTTAATGAGGGAAAACAGATAATAAACAGATCAATAAGCATTAATAGTGATAAACACTATGTTGAAAATAAAGTAGGGTGACATAACAGGGAGTGATCATAGGGCATTCATCTAGACTGGTTAGTTGGAGAGGGACTCTGAGGAGGTGATATAAACTGAGACACAGAAGAAAAATGCCAGCCATACACTTTCCTGGAGTGCCAGAGCTCCAGGAAAAGAGAATTCCAGGAGGAGAAGACACTTAGGGCTGGAACATAGTGGGTGATAGGGACTCTGGTGGGCTATGAGGTTGGAGAAGATAGGGGACAAATAGCAGAGGTCCTGTAAGTCAGGGTATGGAGTTTGGATTCCTTTCTAGATGCAGTGAAGATACACATAGATTTTAAGCAGGGGTGGTGTGACTTGATGGAATTTACATTTTAAAAAGAACATTCTGGCTTCTGGGTAAAAGAATTATAAGGGGCAGGGGCGAGATTAGAAACAGCAAGACCAGTTAGGAGACTTGCAATAATCCAGGTAAGACAGGATGGTAAACGAAAGTGGTACAGTGAAGGTGGAAAGAATCTAGAGATAAGTTTAGAGGCAGCATCATTAGGACTACGATGGGATTGGATGGGATGAGGGGAAGAGCAATCAAGGAGACCTTGAGTTTTGATTTGAGCCCACACTGGCTGGCTGGATGGTGGCGTCATTGCTGAGATGGAGAAGAGCCCGGGAAAAGGAGCAGGTATAGGGGTGAAAGGTAATTGATTAACAAATATTTATTGGTATATATTTCCATAGATGATAGTAGTCCCTTGATTTAGCATTGTTTTTGGATTCCAAAAATATTTGTATAGCCACTACCGAGAACCTAGTTCTGCCCTTTTGTTGGCTCGTTCATTTGGATGGAGGGGCGAGTGTTCTGGGCATATGGTAAATTGTTGACCAACAATTTAAATTTTTTTTTTAATTTGTGAAATTTGTAAAATTTAAAAAAAATTTCACTTATCTCTCTTATGTATGTGTATGTTATAGCTATAAAATACGTAATCGTATATGCATACACACCATTCACATTTTTGGTCTCTCCCTCCTGGGTGCTTGTGTTTACGTATTTTTAGTTTCCACTTACATATTTATGATTCCCAAAGCTATAATCTCAATTCCTAATTTCTCATTGATTTGCCTAATTGTGTATTTCTGCTTGCTCAAAGGACACGTGGGTATTATGTTGACACTTGGCAATTTACATTTGGGAAGTTGAGTTCATCAATCTCATACCTTTCTAAATTTTTTTGCTGCATTTTTCTAGGCTTGGCTACCTTAAAGTTATTCTGTCCCTGATTCTCAATCAAATCCAGTGGTTTGTTTTATTTTGTTTTTTTAATTGCTGTTTTGTTTTTCTGTGTATTTCTTTCCAAGTCATCATCTCTTGCCTACTATCACTGCCACCCCAAACTGAGTTATTTGGACAACTGAGCTTCCTGTTCCCCTTCCCCTTATTCTCTTGTTTTTTGTTGTGATCTGTTAAACAGTTTGTTCAAGTGTAGTTTTCATTTTTTTATCCCTTGACAACTTCTTATAGGAAAGCCTTGAAGACACCATTAAAATGTTCTCTTTTTTTCACTTAATTTTTACATTTTCATTTCACTTTCCTTAATAGAAACTCCGCATTCTGGCTAAGGGAATTACTTTACTGTTGACTCTAGAACAAGGTCGTTTCTACTTTTAGGGATTCAATAAGCCATTCCAGGTGAAGTATGTTTTAAGACATAAAGACGTGAAGCTGTATGTAGTGTTTGTTTTTTTTTTTTCTTTTGAACGACACCCACAGTCCTGCCCCACACCATACATACTGTACTTTCCTGTGGCTCTCTGTAAATCTTTCCTGACTAACAGAAAGAAATTTTGTTCCTTTAGGATTCAGTGCGTCTCCTAGCTGTGGAAGCTTGTGTCAGCATTGCCCAGTTACTGTCTCAGGAGGACCTCGAGGCTTTGGTGATGCCTACACTTCGGCAAGCAGCAGAAGATAAATCTTGGAGGGTTCGCTACATGGTAGCTGACAAGTTTTCAGAGGTAAAATTATTGTACTGACATTTTTTAAGTGGCAAGAGAAAAAAAACTCCAAACCCACAGATTTGCTCTGTACCAAAAGATTCTGAATTAGTTCTTCTGAATTGGAAGTGCTATAGCAAAAACATACTTGAAGGTTACATTGTTTTGTTTTGTTCATGTTAATTAACTTGTTAATATACATTAAAACCCGTACAAATTTTTTTATAGCTCCAGAAAGCTGTGGGTCCTAAAATCACCCTAAATGACCTCATCCCCGCCTTTCAGAACTTACTTAAAGACTGTGAAGCTGAAGTCCGAGCAGCTGCCGCCCACAAAGTAAAAGGTTAAGGAGTTCAATTTATATTGTGGGATATAGCATTCATTTTGTTTCATTTTTTTTTTTAATGTCAGTGAATTTTGTATAGTTTTTGTTGTGCAATATATTTTTCAATAAGAGATGATTTCATTGTGTAGGAATGTCACATTGTTGGACAAGGTTACTCCCTTTATATTTAAAACCAAATAGCTGTTGTATCTTGTTTTTGTAAAAAAGTTGCCTTTGCAGGTTGGATTAGTGTAAATGGCATATAATAGATCGATGAAAAGTACATTTAGAATAAGAGCTATTTTCCCCTCTTAGAGCTTATTTGCTTAAACATGATTTAAGTTGCAACTGTTGATAAACCTAGCTTCTTGTAAATGGCTGTATGTAAGCATTATTAGTTTTTTCTACTTCTTTCTTTCAGAACTTTGTGAGAACTTGCCCTCTGAAGGTAGAGAGACCATAATTATGAATCAAATTCTGCCCTGTATAAAGGTAAACCTAATTAGGTTATTTTTGTTTCACCTTGCCCTGTATTTTACAAGGTAAACTTTACCTCAGTTTTTTTGTTTCTTTGTTTTACCTTAAAACTCTTTGAGTTTAAGGGTGAATAGGGGATGGTTGGGACAGTCATTTTAATGACACTGTTATTTGTTACTTATTAGTGTTTGTAATTGGAAAATGGTCTGTGGTGCATAGGTTTCTATTATCTCATAGGTGGCTTGAAATTGATCAATTAATCAATATTGAAATAGTGCTGTCTCTTTAAATTCCTTGGGCGATGGTGTGGAAGTTTCTGTTGTCTTGCCGAAAAAGAAAGGCTTTTGATTTTATTTTAGGAATTAGTATCTGATACAAATCAACACGTCAAATCGGCTCTAGCGTCTGTGATTATGGGACTGTCTACCATTTTGGGCAAAGAGAATACCATTGAACATCTTCTGCCTCTGTTTTTAGCTCAGTTAAAGGATGAGGTGAGTCTCGCTAAAAATTCTCCTGCCTTTGATAGTCAGGGATTTGGTTTGGTTTTGGTTTGGGGTTTTACTAAAATAGAACTTGAAGCATGGATGAAGGGATTTAAAAAAAGGTAGTTTATTTTAAACCAGTGACAATTCCTGTGTTTGAGTATGGAGTTACAAGTTCTGCAGAAAATCAGCACAAGGAGCCATTGATGCAGACCTGAAAATGTCTTTCTTTGTGTCCTCTCTGCCTGATTCCTACTGACAGGCACTGGTGTCTTTTCTTTAAAGCTAATGTAGCTTTGTTTTAAATGTTTTTGATTTAAAGTTAAGTATAATAGTATCAAAATTGTAATCATGGCTAACATTTATTGAGTAGTACTGTCAGACATGATCGTAAATGCTTTGCATGTATTATTACATGTAATCCTCAAAGCAGTTTTTACTTCATCATGACAATAAGAGAGTATCAGGCAGAGAACTGATATGTGTTCTTTTGGGACTTGTGTATTTGCAGTGTCCAGAAGTTCGTTTGAATATCATCTCTAACTTGGACTGTGTAAATGAAGTGATTGGGATCCGTCAACTCTCTCAGTCTCTCCTTCCTGCCATAGTGGAGCTGGCTGAAGATGCCAAGTGGAGGGTCCGGCTGGCCATCATTGAGTATATGCCACTGCTGGCGGGCCAGCTGGTGAGTGTGTGGGCCGCACGAAGTGAAGGGTAGCCTCAGATAGTGGGGCAGAGTGTCATGGCACGTAGTAGGCCCATGGAGCTCATAGGGTTATGCTCATTTAGACGCATGAAAGTATGGTCTGACCTAGTCGCCTGTAGGATGGTTTTTATATTCATTGGTGCCTTAACTTCTGACAAAAGAATATTATAGAAACACAGTTCACCTTATCACTACCTAAATGCAAAGCCATAGCAGAATATAATCAGTTTCTTGGTAAATAATACAACATAGTGTGATATTTAGTGTCTCTCTGAAGGAATACTGAACTGGGAAAAGAACTTTGATTTTTGCTCAGGGCAGCTGTTTGCCTATATTCTGAACAAAATGTCCCTGATGACCGCTTTTCCTACATTCTGGTTAAAAGGACTTGAGGCTTCATCACAGAGGAAAGGGGTATGAAGTCTGGAGGCCAGAGAGCACATTATCACATTATGTGTTACTGTTTTCAGTTTCATGATTAGTTTTACAAAATCTGATCATTACATTAATTAAAATTTCAGTGCTGGGTATTAAGTGCTCTAGATAGTGTTAGGTTTGATACGCACTTACGCCATCGGCAGCATGTGCCATTGAAGTCTAGCTGGGGAGATAGACAAGTGAGCTCTTCTGGGGCAGCGGCTGTGTTGAGCGTTTTACTCGCAGTGCCTGCCAGAATTAGGCACATAACATTTGTTGAATGCTGAATGAATGAATACCTGAATATTTTTTGAGAAGGCTCCTATACTTTGTTAGCTTACAGCTAACAGTTTGCAATGTGTATCCTCTCTTACCCTCCTTCCATTACTTTCAGATCACAGCATGTGGAATAATTTTTTTTTTTCTTGGACCACTGAATTTGTTGCCTATTTTGGCATATTTAGTTTATGAAGTGTGCCCTGTGCGTGTCGGTGGCATTATGTTTTATAAAATTTGGAGTGTCTTGTTCAAAACAGATGCCAAAGGTATCAGTGAATAGCTAATAGGGTCAGGGGAAGTCGTTTTGTCATTTCTTTGGTCTCTGTCACTCCCAAGTGCTGAAGGTCACCTTCTCTTCTTCACTGGTGACTGTCATGCATCTTCCTCTCCAGAGTGGAAAGCAGCAGCGCCTAACTTGTTTGCTAAAAACTGAAACAACTGTCCAGAAGGGAGGGGCGATTTTAGGATCAGTTCTTTTAACCTCTGGTCCCCTTAGGCCCGGGAGGTTGGCAGAGGTTGGTAGCTCTGTCATGGAGGGGTGTGAAATCAGGCAGGGGGTGAGTTTGGCTGACTCATACCTGTCCGGCAGGGGATGATGTGCATCGGTCATGAACTTTTTGTTCAATGTCTTCAACTTCTTGTTAGTGTCATTTATTTTATTCTTATTTTTCTTCTTATCTGTATAGATTTTTATATCAATTAGTTTATAAATTCTTTCAAGACATTATGTATAGAGTGGCTAGCGGGCGACTGTGGTGAGTAAATGTAAAGTTAAGCCACAAAAATTGGGAAATAAAAATTAAGACTCCAGAAAAATCCATGGCCTGAAATGAAATCTTTGACGGCTGAGA
Source organism: Ailuropoda melanoleuca (assembly GCF_002007445.2). Classification (NCBI taxonomy): domain Eukaryota; kingdom Metazoa; phylum Chordata; class Mammalia; order Carnivora; family Ursidae; genus Ailuropoda; species Ailuropoda melanoleuca. The sequence goes on along the minus strand of NC_048225.1, from coordinate 8,291,646 downwards.
TGGTAATCTAAGTGTGTGAAAAAACCTATTCATAATCTGTTATTATAAAGCTGTTTCATTAAGTCGCTATTTTCAAAGCATTGACACTTGGTATTACATCTCTTTATTTAAAATATGCACTCACTGGTCAATGACTGCTTAGCATCCAAAGAAATAAAAAAACTGGTAACCATGTAGCCCCCACAGAGGAGGCTCTAGAGAGGCCAGCACGGTCCCACGTGCTGCAGGAGTGCCACAGATGCAGGTGTGTGTGAGTCCGCCTGTGCTGGGCTGGCTGCCGTGTGCAGGAGGAGCGGAATGGGGGGGCCAGGATGGTTCACTCGTGACTCTGCGCTGGGGCCACTACACCTGGAGTCTTGTGCCCTCCTCTGCTTTCTCTCATCATCCCAGACATTCTCTCTTTAATTGGGGATCTATTTCTTGATGTCAGTTTCTTCATCCATAAGGATTTATTATGATATTAACCAGAAAGGGAAAAAATTGAGAACTGTTATTATTGACAGGTATTTTCCTGGGTTAACTCATTTTTACAAATAATCTTGATACTGCTTGGCACACCGTCCACAGTGCTGCCTTCCAGCTTGCCTGCACTGTTGTAGCTGGCTCCTGGCCATCCTCTTCTCTCCCACTTAGTGGGGTTGGGCCATCTCACTTAGGCTTTTGTTTATGATTGCTGTCTCATAAAATAGACTTATAGTTTGTAAATCAAATTCCATGCTATTCCTTTTCTGGCTAGTTCATGCATTCATCTTATTTGGGAACATGTTTTTTTGGGTTTCAGGTCATTTTGATGTAATGTAAATAGACCATCTCGATTTCTGAACTTTGGAGATACGTATTAATGGAATCTTCTGTATCTATAGGGTGTGGAGTTCTTTGACGAAAAGCTGAATTCTTTATGTATGGCCTGGCTTGTGGACCATGGTAAGTTAAACACAGATTATTATGAAAGGCCCATGTTTTTACGTACATCCATTTTGTTTATGTAGTTCCTTTTTAGAAAAGAATCCTAATCTGACCAGACATTTTGTCTTCCAAGGTAGGGATAAAGAAAGGCTTTGATTAAAGTCCACTTACCTTCCTTTGAACACAAGTTTGACATTGCTATTTTCTACCATTTTTTTAGTCTTAAATCTTATTTTCTTCATTAAACAATCTCTGCCCTGTTTCTTAGCCATTCTGTTATGTTATTTTTAGACTGTCTTTTTTATCCATACATTCCTTCCTTACCCCAAGGTCGTGTGCTCGACCATGGCATTGGGGTCTTTCGCCACTATTGACCGGGTTGGATCGGGATTGGAATCCAGTGAAAGGCCCAGAGGGAGGTGGCTACTTGGCTTCTTTGAGGTGACTTAGAGGAGGTATACAGTGGTGCAGTAAAGGAGTCTAGGAGTGGAAGACGTCAGCTGTGGCTGAGGACGGCGGGGGCCCAGATTTCTGGTTTTGGTGAAAGGCAGGCTTTACCCTGGCTGCTGCCAGTGCTTCGAGCTCAGGCAGGGTCAGGTGGAACACCTGTTTTAGAAAATAGGTTTGAAAATTTATCTTCTCTTTGTATTTTTAACATAAGTCAGCAATCGCAGAATCCTTTTTTTCCAGTGCCACAAACTGTTACTGAAGTTGCTTATCAAGATAGACAAGGCAATGGATGTTTTCTATAAAACCACCTTACATGTTAACTTGTTAGCAGTTGATTTTTTGCCAAGGTCTCAGGTCCATGGGTCTCCTCCGGTCTGCCAGGCAGCGATGGGTGGGAGGGGCGCCCTCTCTGCCAGTGGGATTCACCACCATGCCCCATGTCCAGGCTTGGCAGCTTCGGTGTGGCCTGACTCCTGTTCACAGGGGGGTCCTGGGGGTTTACGATATCTGGTGTGAGCTTTGATTCCATATTTTGTTGCATCTGCTAGGCATCCTGTTTCAGTTCCACAGCATCTCACATAGACTTGATGTGTTGAGTGTATCCCTGTTCACCTGCAATGCTTATGCCTGGATATTTGGGAGGAGAGGGTTACGTGTGTCTGCTTGTACATAGAGGTGGTTTCGTTAAGGGCATATTTGGAGCATTTGGAAGATTATATGGTTAAGACAGTGAAGCGGGTGTGAAAGAAATGTGCAAATCTCATAAAAGCTTATATATGGAGGTGATTTCAGTGTTTTCAAACTAGATGTGAAGACTCTTTTTCTTATCCTCTAAAGTTACCTTTTTTGGCCAATTTTTTTTCTCTTAAATGAAACTTAAGTTTGGTAAATCATACAAAAGAAATTCCTTTCCTCTTAGGAAAATAATGTTTATATTATTTCTGATACATATTTAATGTACATTCAATATGTTAGTGGGAAGGACACATCCCAGTGGGTCATTCTATATACTTTTTTGAAAGCTTGCAGTTTAAATTCTGAGGAACTTTCAAAGTCCTAAGGTTCTACAGAGAATCGAATTCCTCACACCCTTACTCTGTAAGATTGCTTTGTCTGTACAAGTCAGTTACTCTTTCCTCACTTTTCAGATATCTTTCCTCCAATTTGGAATTGTAAGAGAGACCCTGTTCCTTTATCTGTGGCAGTGCGCTAGCAAACTAAACTGGCATTGCAAACATTCTTTGAATCGGTGAAATGTCAGCTCTGAAATTGTCCTGTACTTAGTCACGTGGTTTTTTTGTTGTTGGTTTTGTTTTGCATTGTAGATAACTACTGTGTAGTGATCACTGATCATTTACATTTTGAAACGTTTTCCCTGGTTACTAAACTATTAAAAGAGTATTGTGAAAAATCAGGAGTAGTATAAGGAAAAAAGTGTCCCCTCTTTTCCAGAGGTTGAGTGGACAGTGTTGATCAGAGGGAGGAATTGAGAAGGGGAATTTATGTCTTATAGGAGAAAGCATAAAGTGTCAGAGTGAGCATATAGAGTGTGTTAGGCATTCAGAGGAAACTTGCAAGTCCTTGAGACCTTGAGGGGAGAGGGAAGGAGGAGAGGGACCAAAAAAAAAAGAAAACAGAGCTCTGGAATGGTTTGCATTCTTTTGGCACAAAATTGAGAGGAGCCAAGAACATAGTAGGCATCGGGCCAAGTACAGTTGAGTACAGCTGAGGTCTGGGTCAAGGCCGAGTGTGTGCGTGGTCTCTGGTTACCCTGGCAGTGAGATCCGTTCCTATGGTAATGGCATTAAGAGGAGAAAAATCTCTAGCAAATTAAAAAACAGAATTAGACAAGACACAAATGCTTTAGCAAGCTCCACCTTAGGGGGAGGAGTTGAAAGGGGTTGTGCCAAAGACAAAACCATGAATGTGAAGGGAGCGAATTAGTTTTATGGGTAAAACAGTTGACTTGAGCTTTCTCTGCAGAGAGAGCTTCAGTGCTTCTGGCTGCTTCTCCCACAGACGCCAGTCAGGTTTCTTATTGGTGATAAATTATATAGTTGCTTGGCTATGCCATCTTTCCTGTTCTCAGCAATGGCATTGCCGAAAACGCTTTGTGGACTGGGGAGAGTTGGGCATTTGCTGTCTGGAAGCCTTATATAAATTGTCCAGGATTGGGGCTGCAGCTTGGATAGCTATTCTTGCCTATCCTATCACCCAGGTGGGCTGGCCTACCTGGAGAGAGAAGTAGAGTAAGGAGTCGGTACCCACTGCCCTGGATTTGTTATCTGAGCCCCAATTTTGAGTCTTACAGGACCTGTTGCACCTGGCCTGACTTTGTTCAGTGCCGTGTAGTGAGTTGTTGAGAAGGTCGTAGCTCAGGCTTTTATTATCCAGATTTATGATATCCTTGATAAATGATCTTACAGGGAGTTACTAGACATTATATCACACACATTTATTCACAGAATACATTTGACATGTTTTCTCAACATAAACCTTTTAAGGGAAAAGAGGCGCAAGTAGCTCTGAGGTTTTTATTTGCTGTCGGGCAGGTGACCACAGTGGCCTCTGCATGACCACCCTGCTGGCTTTCTCTCTTTTGCTGTTGTTGCTGCTGCTGAAATTATCTTGCTTAAATACTACATTGGTCATCAGGTCACAACTTTGCTTTAAAAGCTCATCGTTTTTCTTACAAAATCTGAGTTTAGCTCCCAAGGTGCTCTATGTTCTGAGTGCAGTGACTGTCCAGCCTTGCAGTCTCGCACCCTGCAGTTTTTCCCCTTTGTGCCGGGCTCCCTTGGTGAGATTAAGATTTGTGTAAGTGGAGAAAAGACAAATCTTCCTTAATCTCCAAAGTCCACTGCCTGGCCTCTCTTTCCTGAAGCTTCCTGGACCTCCCTGTTCTCTCTTCTCTAAACTCCTCGAGCCCTCCCGATCTTTGCTACACGATTTCGTGCTTCGTGCTGACCAGTCTTACCCCATGTGACTTCTTGGAGGCTGGCAGCTTTCACTTCGCTGATAGAATGTGGGGAAGTATCTTCTATTCTTTCTGTAACACCTAGCACATAGTAGACACTCAGTATTTATTAATTAATGATGCCTATCATGAGCTCCTTACTTCCTATTTCTTGGACATATACATTTTTCAACTATGAAAAGACCAAATCATTATATTATGAGTCCTTTCTGAGCATGTTGGCCATTGTAGTAGGAGTAAATTTGGAGTGTTGGGAGAGTGTTGTTCTTGGCCCCCCTTTGATGATGATGTCAGTAAACTAAGTTATGCTTCTGACATAAGCAGCATGACAGTATGCCCTTCACCTTTTCTGCCAGTGTATGCCATCCGTGAAGCTGCCACCAACAACCTCATGAAACTCGTTCAGAAGTTTGGTACAGAGTGGGCCCAAAATACCATCGTTCCCAAAGTGCTAGTAATGGCAAATGATCCTAATTACTTGCACAGAATGACCACTTTATTCTGCATTAATGTAAGTATCACATGGCTGTTACTGCTAAGCTTAGGCACTAAAGCAGTTATTTGGGCCTGTATTTCTGAATTCTGAATATAGTGTGTTCTGTTTGGAATCTGGTTAATCAGTTTAAGACTGAAAAATTTGGGCAGTTAGTTGATGAGAGAAAATGTCAGTTTTTAAATTCATTTTAAAATCAGTAATCAAGTCTCAGTGGTGAATGAATTCTGGGGTTTAATTCTCAGATTCTTTGAATGCTACCTTGTATCCCTCACTCAGGTGCTCAGAATAGAAAAATTTTCCTGTTGGTCAATTACTTTCTTTTTAAATATTCATTTGTCTTTTGGATTTGGGGATATTTAAAAACATGAAAGTGTTTTAGGGATGCCTGGGTTGCTCAGTTGGTTAAATGTCCGACTTTTGATTTTGGCTCAGGTCATGATCTTGGGGTTGTGGGATCGAGCCTCCGGGCTCAGTGCAGAATCTGCTTGAGATTCTCTCTCTCCCTCTACCCCTCCCCCCACATGTGCCCTTGCACACACGTTCTCTCTCTCTCTAAAAGAAACCTTAAAAAAAAAAAAAAACCCGAAAGTGTTTTAAATGTACTATCTTAATTTTTTTTCAAGGCACTGTCTGAAGCCTGCGGTCAGGAAATCACCACTAAGCAGATGCTGCCCATCGTATTGAAAATGGCAGGAGACCAAGTAGCGAATGTCCGTTTCAATGTGGCCAAATCTCTTCAGAAAATTGGACCAATTCTAGATACTGAGTAAGATTTCAGTATTAGTCTTAAAAAGTCGATTTAAATGTTCACCTTATAGTGGGGAGTAAGAGCATAACCTGAGTTTAGTGATTTTAACTTGACCTAAGGCAGGGGTTTGTGTAAAGGAAGTACCCTTGTTTCTGAGGGTGTGACTCTGCTGTTTTGTGTCGAAGCTCTGTGTACGTGTAGACCATTCTCTGAAGCTAATTCTCTGGAGGGCTTAGAAATTAGTTAGTACTTGTCAGGCATGTATTATAAGCATTTACAATTTTTTTAAATTTTGAACTTGACAAATTACCATAGAACATGTATACCTGAAAGCATTTATCTGGCCCAGAGGACTGCCTCTCACAGACAGTACTGTTGGATTTCAGTGCTCTGCAGGAGGAAGTGAAGCCAGTGCTACAGAAGTTAGGTCAAGATGAGGACATGGATGTCAAATACTTTGCACAGGAAGCCATAAGCGGTGGGTCTTGCTGTTTGCTGTCTTTCCCTGGTTATGGGGTGTGTGTGAGTGAAGTGGGCAGGCGATGCGTGTGTGGGAGCGGGGGATATGCCATGCCCCTCCGTGGGTAGAACCTTCCTGGCCCACCATGGAGCAGGCCATTTTCTGAGCCTCAGGTCTGCGGTTGGGTAGGAGTACGATTCTCATGGGTAAGAAGTTTGTCGTTTGGATTTCAGTCCGTTTTTAAAGTTTAACTCAGTGAGCCTGGCAGAGCAAAGAAAGTGACCATAGTGAGAAGTTCACAGTCTCATGTTTTTGCATCATTGTTGTCATACTTAATATTCACATAGATAGTTCATGAACTTTCTGTAACACTAACTTGATTTTGTTTGGAATTTTTCAGTGCTTGCGTTGGCATAATGAGGAACAGGAGGGAAAAGACTTTACTAAATTCTTATCACAGATTTCTAGTCAATGTGTTCTTAAACTGGGTGGAGAAAAAGTGGAAAACCTTCAAGACCTCATCCAAGCAGATGGCAGCAACTTACAAGAGATCAAATTTCAGTGACTTCATTCTTTCTAAAGATGAAATGGGATTGTTTTTTACTCGTCGTCTTTTTTGGGATAATTCTATTGAAAGCATTCTCATTGTTTGTGACCAGTTCCTGACACTTGGTGCAGTCATTTCTTGATTGTCTCCTGCTGATCTGTCGGCACCATGCGGGCTCCTGCATCGCGCTGTGGAATCAGGCCCTGGCCGCTTGCTGTTCCCGACCAAGCCTGGATGGGTTTGGACCCAGACAGGGAGTGGAGTGATTCTCTTGATGTTTACATGTATCCGTGTGTCTCTCCATCATTCCAAAGTTAAATGTACATGGTTTAGAATAACTTATTTCATAAACCCTCTATTTGGGAGACCTGTGGAGATGTAACTGTATGGTCTGCCTCAGCGTCTCTCACGAGAGGGAAGTGTGGAAGCTCAGGGTTCATGTATTGGTTGTTTTGGTTTTTATTTGCTTGATTTTCACTGTAATCATGTCATTCGGAAACCTGGAGTACACGTGCATCTCGCCGCTCACATGTGGTGCTGGAAGTTCCCCGGATGCCGGTGGCTCAGCACTGTGGCTGCTTCACAAACACTGGGCCCCCCCCCCGCCCCCGCCCCGAGACACGACAGCGTAGCGCCTCCCTGATAAGCAGTCATCTTACTGCTTCACGGTAAGGTCGCCATTCAGTGTTTGATGAGTAGGGCAGTGTTGTGAGGGTTTCCTGCTCTGGACCTGGAGCCTGTTGCCGTTGGGTCCTTGCTGCCGTAGCTTCGCACTGACGTCTCGGGACGGGTGATGCCAGACCCCACTCAGGGTTTGCAGTGTTCTTTGTTGTTCTACGGTAAAACCTCGTTAATGTCTCCTGGAATTTAAGACAGTGAGTGAAACTGAAGGGTTTGCTGAAGCCAATTAATAGTATGTAAGGAAGCCTGTTGTATCTGAACTACTGAAGTAATTTTAAAAAGCTCTAAAAGGCACCCTTTTACCAGTTGACATGCCCATTACTGATCACTCTTCAGTTTTATTAAAATAACTTCCATGGGGATTGGTAATAGGCTACACCTTTTTTTTTAGATGTATTCATTTTACTCTTTATCTCTGAAATACATATGTATGTATTTCATGGAGAATTGAGTATTTTTTCTTTTAGATTTAATTACATTTTTCGTCTAATCAAACTCAACTTGTCCTAATGAATTTTAATTAATGAGGTTTTGTAGCTTATTTTTTGCTCTTTATATGTTGCTGTTTGGTTTCCTTGTTTCCATTTTGGTTTTTGAATTGGTTCTTTGATTCGGTGAGCCCACTGAGCCCTGTTGTTTTGTGAGGTTCGGCAAACTGCTATAAACCTTTGGACGTGAAATCATTACATAAAACCAAGTTTGACCAGATGCTTCCAGGTTTATCTTACCTTAGAGAAACATTTGAACCTTTTAAATCAGACATTACTCTGCCTGCATTTAAAACTGTCAGCCTACCTTGTAGAAGTGTCTATTTTATTACTTTTTGGGCCAAGGATTCAGTGTATTCCTGTGCAAAAAACTTTTGTACATTCTTGTTTTAATATCTTAAACTATTCTGCTATAAACATTTTAACTTTAGTTTTGTGCTGCTTTTTGTTATTATCTCCGGGTTAGGTTCCACTTCAGTGAATTGCATGTTTGAGAGACCATTGTCTTGATTCTTGAAACAGACTTGCACAACTGCTGCTTTACTCTTTGGTTGGAAATGCCATTGGCTTGGGGATGGACTTTTCAATGTCCTTTAGACTTCAGATGTACTCCTTGGGGAGCCTGAGTGTTGGCCTGTCCCTCTAAGGTGGTGATAAAGGGGAGACAGGAGCCTTGGCTCTCAGGCATGGGTCTGGGAGCTAAGTGGGCTCTGTCTTTTTGGGTGACCCCTTAGCGACTTCATCGACTCTTTCTAAGTAATAGGGAATCCCTTTTGCCACTCAGGGGAATTGTTCTTTGGCTCGTACCGGTCCTGTTAACCATGGATCGGTTTTCCTATCTTGATTTCACTAGCGTGTCTGCTGCAGGAGCTGCGTCAGGGCAGGGATTTTTGTCTGTTCTGTCTCCTGCTGTATTGCCAGCACCTAGATCATTGTCTGGTGTACATAGTAGGTGCTCAATAAAAGTGTGTTTCATGAATCTCTAAAATCTGTCCTCTGATGTGTTGCGTGCGAGGAACAAGTCATTGAAGGTACCACACTACGGCTCATCCTCCCCCGGCACAATGGAAGGATTTTGCAACTCGTAAACAAGCTTCGGGTCATCCTTCCCCAGGGTCCCCCACTCCAGCCACGGTTCCGTTGGGGTTTGCATGACGACCTGGGATGTACACTGCCAACGGGTTTTCATCCTCAGCCGTCAGTGTCCATTGGTCAATGAGGAAAGTGAAGCAGAGACACAGCAAGCTGACCCCAATAAAGATGTCTCCTCAACCATGGAATTCACCTTAGTGTTTCTTTCTACATTTTGTGCGCTGTTGACCTGTCCCAGGTTTAAGAGACCAGATCTTTTTTCTCTGTGCTGCTAAGAAGATAGGAACCTGAAGATGTGTCCTGTTTCATAAGAACAAACAGGTTAACCTGTGGTTTTAATGAGGGCTTGTTGAAGCAGTGGCCCTCAGTTCATGGAAATGCCACAGCGTGGCCACTGGGATGCAAGGCCCTGGGGCTCTTCGCCGGACAGCTTGTCCTGACTCAACATGGTCACCGGACCTTTGAGCCGTCTTATCCATGCATCTGAGATCCTAGCATAGGCCTTCGGGGGAAACAGACTTGTCATTCCTGAGCCAGTGCTGAAGCTACGGCAATACTTTCTTGGTGCAATTGGGTGTATTAGTCACTGTGTTGCCACGGAGTTGAAAATCTGGTGCTTTCCTGCAGAAATCACATTGAATGTGTTCCCCCCAGGGATGGAGGGCGGGGCGGCCAAATTTGCTGGGTGCTTGTCCTGCCTTCTTGACTTTTACTTAAATTCCTCTGACTGACACTTGGTTTTCCTTCCAGCGCTCTGCTCTTGGAGCCTGTTTTATCTCTTCTGCTTACACGTCTGGAGCGGGGAGGGAGCTGTGACCTCACGTTAAGGACTAATTGATAGTGGTCTGCGGCTCTGTGATGGTCTTCCTCTGATTTGCATCCTTGCCTCCATCTTCGTCCTTTCCCCTCTTTCCTAGTCTCACTCACGTGTCTCCAGTGCTTGTACCTGCAGTGGTTTCACTGTTCCCCGTTTGCCTCCGTGAACCTGCTGTTTCCAGGAAACTACATAATGTTTGGTTGAGATGGAAATCTGAAGGATGAAGAGTTTAATTACTCATTGGGTAGAAAAACCAAGTTATTTCTTTCTCCAGAGTTCTCTGAAACTGATATTACCAGTCCTGGAAGGAGCCAGGTCTTTTCTGCCTGACTGGGGCTCTGCAGGCAGGCAGTGATCAAGATGTGGGGGTGCACCCAACTGGCATCATAAGGCCCAGTGTGCTGGCACTTTCCATGGTGGTTGAGGGAAAGGCACCTTCAGGAAGGTTCCAGGGTGAACCACTTTCTCTGCCCGGGGACCCACATGCTTGTAGGTTCCTGTGCTCCCCAATTCCACTGTTGGAGCCACTGAGGGTATCCTGGCTGGGAAGTGCGGGTGGGCTTAGGAGGGCCGTGCCCTGGTCCAGGGACATTACCATACTGCTGTCTGTATCTCTAGCGGTGGCCCAAAGGCTGAGGAAGCTAGATTTTCCTGCGAAGGACAGTGAGGAGCCCAGCGCTCCTGGGGCTGACAAGAACCACTTCCTGAGACCCAGAGAGCCTGAAGAGGACACTGGGAAGGTAAGTGCCACTGACACCTGGGCCGAGGCGCGGGTGGAGAGTGGTCACTGTGGCCTGCAGCTCCGGCAGGCTGGGCACAGAAGCAGTACCTCTGACTCTCCCTGCGGAGACAGTGCAGTTTTTAGGGGCCAGAAGTATATTTTCAGAGTCTGTTGCCCTCCTTCTTGTCCTTTCTGAGGGGTGGACTTTCCAGAGCTCTCTCGCTCTTGTGGCTCGAGCTCTCCCTGCCACCCTCCTGGTCAGAGACAGCAAGGCTCACGCAGGGGACGGGCGGTTGGTGAAGAGTCGCTTAGAGAAACAGGTTGTTTCCACTTACCTCAGAGACTATAGACCATTCTCACTTGCTCCAGCTCCGTTCAGGTAGCCCTGTCCGTTCAAGGACAAAACCATTTCTGTCACTTTTACCGTGTAATGGTCCGAAGCCCCGTTTGCTGCCGCTCTGGAGAAGGTGTGCAAAAGTTCCGAACTTGAAAGTAATTGTTCGTTGAGAAGGTGTGCAAAAGTTCCGAACTTGAAAGTAATTGTTCATTAATTGAAGCTGGTGCTGGCCTCTGCCCTGGGGCCGTTAGGAGGGTGGCATGTGGCTTACGGATACGGACTCTGGAACAACACAGGGGTTAGGGGCACTGGCTGCCCTCCCGCCCCCGCACAGTGGGGCATCCACACAGAACTTCTGACTGCTCGGAACTTAACTACTGTTCGCCTGTTGACCAGAGGCCTTACAACGTGAGCAGTTAACGAACACATAATTTGTATGGTATGTGTATTCTGTGTTCCTACAATAGTCAGCTAGGCCGCGCAGCTCAGACCCGTGTTGCGTCAGCGGCCGCTGTATCCAGACAAGCAGCGCCGAGGCCCGCAGCTGCCTTGTGTAGATGTCAGGCTGCATTTCGTTGACTTGGCAGACACGGACGTTCTCGTACCCACTCGAGTGGTCTGCTTGATTAAGATTCTAACAGTGAAAAACTTGCTTTCTAAAAGCTCCATGGCTTTTCCTTCTTTTTATGTAAACTGAGGCTATGAGAACTTTTTCCTGTTGTCCAGGCCCCAAACTGCAGTCTTTCATCTGAGAATGTTCTTTCAGTGGGGCTGTGCTCTCTTATCCCAGGGCCTGAGCCACCAGCGAGTCCGGTTTGGGCCACTGCCGGCTGTCCCTGCAGGGGCTGCACCGCAGGCAGCCCTGGGTGACAGGGACATAAAGTGACCTTTGGGAAGATACCTTCACCGAAGGAGCAGGAATAAGAGTTATATATTTTTAGGCCTAAACCACAGCCTTGCTTGGGAAGAAAGGTGTGAGATGTTTTCCTACAAATTCAGGGTCAACTGGCCATGTCATTAAGTGCGCCGTCCGCCTCTGACCTGAGGGTGAGATAGTGGAGGTGACCCGTCTGTGGCCGACTTGCTCGGCCCTGCAGGCAGCCCTGGGACCGCAGGGGTGCAGACAGTCCTAATGGCCAAGCCTTGAGCCTTGGGCCTTGCTAACCAAGTGCAGGCACTTGTCACGCCCTTGGCAGCATCTCTCTCATCTTCATTCCCCTGGACGGGAGGTGTGATAGCTCCATTTTTCAGGTGGTTGTGAACCTCCCCGCACCAATCCTCTTCTGTCTACTTGGGGGTCTCCTAGCAGTGCTAGGCCTCTGAGGCTGCAGATCATTTAACCCAGAAAAATCCCCTGCCCTGTGACTCAGGGAGCCTTCCTTGGCTTTGTCTCACTGAAGGAAAATGCCCCGAGGGTGAGATGGAAGGGAATTGAGTGTTGCCAGGCAGAGCCCTGCGTGTCAGGGGCCGGGAGCCAAGTGAGTGATCCAGGAAGTCATCCAGTGCAAACCAGAAATCATTCTTAACCCCTCACTCGCTGTCAGTGGTGCAGACTCGCCTGTCTGCCCGAAGGGCTGACGGCAGCCCTGGAACTGTCCTTGACGCCCCCCCTTCTGGGTCAGTCTTGGGGCCCGGCGGGAGCCACTGGACATCCCGGGACTTGAGCCCGCCCCTTGGTGCAGGAGAGAACAGCCCTGATGTGAGAGCCGGTTCCTTCTGCCAAAGGGCGCCTGCCTGGGCCCTGGGAGCCTGGCCCAGGGTGCTTGCAGAGCAGTCTGTGTTCTCGAGGTCACACGCACCCCCCCCCCGGCAAGACCCACTGGGGAGCAGTGTGGCTGCCCCTGTGCTTCCTGCTGACCCCGGGTCACCTCAGCCACCCATGCCCGATGGCAAGGCCGCTCTCCTGTACCCTCTGATGCTGCCGACAGGGCTCTGTCAGGCAAGGGTTAACAGAGGATTTGTTTATTGAATCACAAAGTAGCTGTCACATGATTTTAATCAAAACACCATTTCCCTGACAACAGTGATGTCAGTCTTGTTATTGCAGGAAGGAGCAGCTGTGAGGGACATTCAGTCTCCATGCGAGCCTAGGTTTGGAGACTAAAATCAAGTGAAGCATCCATAAATATGGTTGTAGGCGCTGACGTCCCAAATCCTCCCTCTTCCTCCACTGCCCTCCGTCCAGCAGTCTGTCCTGCACAGACACCAGCCCTGGACGAGGCTCCTCTCCTTCTGCGCCCATTGCTTCTTCTGTCCTTGTTCCTTTTTCTCCCCCCCAGTTTCCCCTATGTTCCCCAAACTCCGAGTCATTTGGGCCCCCAGGCTCTCTGGCCTCTGCCATCTGTCTGTGCTCTCACACCAGTGACAGGCAGTTCCTGCTAGCCCCTCCCAGTCACACAGCTCAGGAGGGGCCAGCTTCCTGGGTGAGGAGGGGCTGCTTGTTCTGTCCTTGACACCCCCCCCCCGTTAGAGTAAGTTGGGGGGCCTCGGGCCATTTAAGGAGCTTGGCTCTGAGTACCTGGGGGGAAGAGTCCCGGAAAGGCTGCAGGAGGCCTGAGTGCTGAGGACAGACAACAGGGACTGGAGCCCAGGGAGGCCAGTTGGAGCCATGCCCTCAGGCTCTGGCCTCCTCTACGCACGGTCTCCACTGTGGGGCTTTGGGGACCGAGAAAGATCCCCAGGCCCTCCAACCCTTCGCCCAGGAGCTTGACCTGAAAGTTGGAGGTTGGTGACAAAAGCCCCCTTCTGGGTGGGATGCGGCTTCTCATGGGTGCTCTTCTGTCGGTGGTTCCCGTGGTGCTGCCCAGAACTCAGACCGAGAATGAAGGAATCTGGGGCAAAGTTCTGGGTTCTCAACCTGGAGCAGGTGCTCAGGGTAGGGCAGCCAGCCTTAACCCTGTGCAGAGATGTTCATAGGTGTCACACAACCGTGTTCTGAGTCCAGTGCCGGGGTGGTCAGGAGTTAAGTGAACGCAAGGCAGGCAGAGCTGAGATTGTGTGACGAGCCGTCGGGGGGGAGCTGGGAGTCTCCTCGGGGCTTTCTGCTTGGCGGACAGAGCTAGGCCAGGCTGCCCTTCAGCCTCACAGTAAACCTGGGAGTTAAATCAGCTGGGGTGTGTTCCCAAGTTAGTGCTGGGGACAATGAGCCTTTGCTGTGATGTGTTCAGGTTAGTGGCAGGGCTGGGAGTGGTTCCAGGGCCTGGGACAGTCAGAGGTGCCTTGCTGCCTCCCACGCTGTCCCTGGCAAGGAATGGATAGGCCCCACGCGGACTGAAGGGCCTTTCGGGCCAGGGTGGCTGCTCCAGGGGGCAGTCTGGGCCCCGTTCTCCTGGCCAGACCCTTTCATCCCTGGGGCCTTCTCCAGCTTGCCCTTTGGCCCTCTGCTGGCACAGGGATCTTGCTAAACATTTGGGTTTCTCTGGTGACTAGAGGGCAGTTCTTGGGTCTCATACTGAAGAATCAGCAGAAGCCGTGAGCTCAGTGTCCTTCCTCTGCGTGGCATCCTTCTGGGAGAGGCCTTGGGGGCTCTTCTCCATTCAGCTGTGCCCCCCTCCCAGTTACATGGGTGGCCCTGGCATGGTAATGGACTGACTTCTGAGGGTCGCCATTCTTAGTCTGGCCCCCCTCTCAGCATCTCAGGCCCCATTATTCCCTCATCTTTGGGGAGCAAGGAGAGACTGAGTCAAACTCTCAATCTCCCTGATGGGGAAGATGAGTGGATTCTCCCTTTGAGAAGGAGCAGATGGCCAGGAGCAGAGACTTGGGGCGTGGGGCCTACCATGCCTTGGTGGGGCCTGAACTGGCATTGGTGGAGGCAGGGTGGTGAGTTGGCTGCTGACACTGTGTCCCTCTGAAAGTGTGGGCAAGTCCTGGGCCCTGCTTGGCCTGACAGAGGCCCAGGGTGTGGGGCTCAGCTCTCCCTGGCCCCCTCCTCCTCTCCCTGGGCCAAGCCTTTGGCTCACAAAGGCCACAGAAGGGAAGGATGTTCTGGGGAATGTAGGTCAGGGGCCTGACTGGCTAGCTTTGGCCAGGCTCTGCTGGCAGGTCTGGTATTTTGGCCTGTTTCCTGGGGTGGTTTTTGGCAACACAAAAATGATGGAGAAATTTGGTGGGAAAGGGAAAAGTTTGTAAAACATCATTACTGAAATTGAGTGCTCTCCTTAAAAAAAAGAGGCAATTGAAACTCAGTAAGTTCTTGGGTTGCCCAATAGGGCACCAGGCTTTTGGGGGTAGGACTGAGCACCTGTGCATGGTGCTGGGCAGTGCAAGTCAGTGCGGAGGGCTCTGCTCTCCTCCTGCCCTTGACCGCCCCCTGCACTCCTGCACCAGCAGATGATCCCTGTCTGGGAGCGGTCTTGGTTCTATATAGCATGGGCTCAACCGAAATGGTTTGAGTGAAACCAGATCTCAGTTGAATTTGCTGCCAGGAAGTAGGATTTAATACTGTCCTTTCACTCGGGGTCTGGTGGAGGACGAGTCCGAACGTATGAGAGTGGCCGCTAACGCCTCACGGATTCTCTAGCAACAGAGCGCCCTGGGCGGGGGCTGCAGTGTACACGCTGGGGGAGCGCTGAGACCTTCCGCAGGCCCTCGGGATCTGCTATTAGGAGTAAGGAGCAGTGTCTGGGTGGGCCCCCAGTTCCACCCCTTGCTCTGTAGCTGGCTGGAACTTGGGGAGCCCAATGCGCCTACCTCCCCTCTTCCCACTAGAGGCCTTAACCGGCCGGACTAGGTCTCAGAATCCGGGAGCAGCAGGCAGTGCCCGGCCCGCGCCTTGCCGGTGCGCAGGCTGTGGTTGGCTGTGCTTCTGTCAGCGTTCTGCAGCAGCTAACATGTACTCAGGCGATTTCAGAGCAAGGTATTATTTACCCTGCTGACGTCAATGAGAACATATTATCCACTGTCCTTTTTGTAGCCTGAAATGAGCACCAGAGCTCAGGGAACACAGCCACCTTCCATACTTTAAAAATTCCACTCCCGGCCTGATGAGGTAAAGGCCCTATCTCCTCCGTCTGACATTCATAGCACCCAGGCTCTTAGAAAACAAGTTTTATTTTAATTGAATTTTAGGTTGGAAACATAAAAACAGTACATTTTCCTCGCAGAACATTACCCCATGTAAATTACCATTTGATAACAAAGATCATTTATTAAACCGCATTTTAGATAATTTTCTAACATTGAGGAACTGGGTCCATTTTGATCTTTTTCACACTGGAGCTATTATGATTTGCACTCAAAATACCAAAGCTGTTGAACTCACCATTTTTTCTTTGTAATTAAAAAAAAAAAAAAACTACAGATTTTTATCAGAAGTAACTTTCACAATCCAAACATCCAGCAAAGACCACCCTCTTTTCAGAAATAAGCAATCTTGCCCTTTCTACAAAGTGCAAATATCTCGATCACTTTTATTTCATAAATTGCAGTCCCCAAAGAGAAGCAAACCTTTTCTTCTGCATTTCCCTCCAGAAATTTTGGTGGAGGCAGGTTTCTTTCACCATCAGCAGTGGGAAGGCATGGCCCCTTGGATTTCCTTGACTGAGCAAATCTTGAACCTGATAGGCCCCACACAGCCAGCAGCGGGTCTGAGTTCACTCTACTTGCTCGAGGAACAGAATTCCAGACTGGGGTCTTATTCTTTGAGGATGTTCTTTTGTACTTCTATTTTTACAGCGCCCCTCTACCTACCCACTTTGCCTCTGGGAAGACAAAGTATTCAAAGTATGTTAATTGTTTTCTCTCTCAAAGTGTCTAATCAGCACTTGTATTTGATGGACCTTGACTGGAGAGAAATGTTACACCCCTTCTGCAGGCCAGGCTCCTTTCCTGATTCTTCTCCTAGGGCCTCCTTTCAGGGGACTGGGTCTGTTGCCCTGCAGTGCTGAGCCAAAGCCCTGCAGTTTGGCCCCTTTGCAATCAAGGAAGGGTGTGCCCTTCCACCATAGACTCCTCTAGGAAATTACTATGTTGTGTGACTGGGAGAAACTAGACATCTTTGATGTGAGCCTACATTTCTGTAGTTAACTGGACCCTGCAAGAAGGGCGGTCTGTGGGGTCTGTGTCTCTTGAGCCTGTTCGGCACGGCTGCCTGGGGGTCACCTCTCCCCCCGCAAAGCCAGGCAGCTGCCAAGGGGAGAATATAGTTGCGGGGACAAAGTCACATCCACCCAGTGCTTAACTAAGATGCGGGCTTTGTTTATATAGCTGTTGGCTTGTGAGGAGGGCAGAGAGCGCCCAGGGAGAAGCCCGGACCCCCCCCCCCCCCCCCCCCCCCCNTCACCTAAACTCCGAGAGCGCTGGTGTCCTCAGCTCTAAGAAGGGAGGACTGTACGTGTCCAGCTTATTTCACAGAATCCTTGTGAGGCTTAGAAGAGATTCCTTGTGAAATGTTCGGTGAACTAATGTACCGATCCGAACTGTTACTCCTTGCAGACAGGCAGGCTGACTTGGGGCAGGAGCTGTCAGCTGTCCCCCCCCCCCCCCCCCCCCCCCCCCCNCCCCCCCCGCCATGGGCTGTGCCCCTGGTGTTCAGTCTGCAGGAGCGACCCCCTCTCCCTGGTGCCACCGGGCAGGTGGGACCACACCACTGAACCTGTCAGATGGACACATGCACTTAAAGCATCTTTGTCCAGTTTTCAAACGGAGGCAGGTGATACTGCTCTTGTCTTCCACACACCACTCTGAAGATCAGTTCTGTTAAAATTTCCAGAAGCAGAGCAATCAGAGACCCCTGCCTATGCAATGACTCCAACTTACTACCTGTTGTCCAGTTTGTTCCTTTGATGTCTAGGCACACAGAGAGCGAGTGGCTCGGGTGGTCTCCGAGGCGGCAGTAGAGGCGGCCCGGTTCAGGGGTACAGACGCGGCCAAGGTAAGTCCCTCGCACGGGGATTCCACAACTGCTCCCCGGGACCAGTGCGGTCCGAGCACCCTCTGTATTGTCTCTAGAGGAGGAGGAATGTGGAAAAGAGAGCTGGAGGATCAATTTCCTTTAAACCCAAAGAATGCTTAGGTGTAACTACGGACAGAGGCTTTTGAATGTAATCTAGAGCTGCCGGTTCGCTCACAGAGAACTCCGCGCAGGCCCACAGCCCTGGGCTGCCGGCCCCTGCCCCGAGGCCACTGGAGCCCCCCGGCCCTTCCTGGCAGAGCATTCCCTCTCCTTGCTGACTCCAAGCGTTCCCCACTCTTGGGTGCTAAGGACAGGGTGGGAGCAGAGGTGGGGGAGAGGGTGGCACAGGCCTTCCTTCTCAGAGGTGGGGGCAGACCAGTCGCACCCGAGGGACTCAGGAAAGTGCCTAAGCGCCTGGCAGGGCTTTATTTCTGAGGAAGAGAGGGAGTCGACTTTCTCCTGCCTGGGAGGCGAAGTCTGATACAGAAGGGAAGGGGTTTTGTTCCTATCAGAACAGCGTCCCTCAGCGCCCTGTCCTTGTCCTCCCCCATGGGCCCCAGACGTTTGTCTCCAAGTGCATAAGGGAGAGGGGTGGCTGTAGGGAACCTTCTGCCCCCAGGGTCTGTGTAGCGCCCCGGGGACTTCACAAGAGACTACCCACCTTTCTGCTGTGGTAACACGCTCTACTTGCCTTACAGGGACCAGCATATCAGTTGCATGTAAATACTAGAGACACACTTGCCCAACTGGAAATTGCAGAACTAGTGCATTTTTCCCAAAGCAGAGACTAAAACCCCTGGATTAAAAAAAGAACATAAAAAATAAAGTACCACACATATTGCACTTTTTGCCGAATGAAATTTTTACCTCACGTTCATCTCACCAAAGTCTCTTCAGAGGAGCCTGGTTTACAGGACACTGAAGCTCATGATTACTGTACAGTAGTGTACACACTGCTAACGTGAAACAAACTGGAAAGAAAGTCATTATTTCAAAGTAGCCTCTCGTAAAAAGCGCGGTGCAAAGCCTTCTTAGTGTTTTAGTGTGTGTGGAAGCTGCTCGGAAGTGTCCAGAGGTCACTGGTCAGGGGACAGAGCCATGGAGGCGATGCCACGGGGCTGGGAACACACTTAACCGACCGTCACCAGTCTCCTCTCACCAGCTTACATTTCAGTAAAGACGGATCGTTACGGAATTTATCGATTTCTGCTTGAGATGAGAAACGCAAACAGCTTACGCCACAGGGCCGGCAGGGCGGCTCATGCTCGGCTGCAGGGCCGGGCCGTGCTGCTGCTCTGGCGGCCCACCCCCCGCCTGGCCCCTGCTGGCAGCTTCCCGTGTCTAGCGTAGGCCCTCCACCGCCACTAGCCTCTCCGCTGTCCCCTGGGCCCGCCTCACCAGTTGGCCACCGCTCCGCGGGCTCCTGGCCTTGGATGGGGGTGGGCAGGGGCAGGCATCGGTGTCGGCCTGTAAGTGCTGTTCCTGCCGCCCCAGTTTCAGACTGGCAGGCATTTTAATTTCATAAACGTGACAGCACTTCTGTAGAATGTTTTGGAGAAATATCCTTTAGTCTAAACAAATCAAGCCCTATTTCATAACTGGCTTATTTTGCAAAGACTGAAAACAGATTAGAGATCTTAATGAAAGGATCGCTTAAATGATGTTCTCTATTTCATGAAATCATCAATCCTAAGTATGAGGAGGAATAAACAATCCGCAGAAGGAACAGAATTCATTCCTACTGGATTTTCATGAGTTGTTCAATCACAAAAGCGACACTCCTCCATGGGCACCCTCTCACTCACGCCGGACACGTGTCCCAGCAGAGCACCTCTGCGGGCGCCCATGGGAGCCCACCGCCAGGACTGCCCACTTCACCCACGCCGGGAGGGGCTGGGCGGGGGCCCGCTTCTCCTCACCTGCCTGGACACCCACTACGAGGAAAGGCAACTTAAAGGTGTTTCTAGATGCAGCATCAGGGTAGCGTCTCTCTTCTTTGTGCTTTGTGACGCTTTGTGCTTAGCGCGTTCAGCTGCTGCTAGGACAAGCCATTCTACAGGACAGAAACGACAGTCTTGGTCAATAACACTGGGTTTGTAACACTGGGATGTTGCTGTCCAAGCAACAGGTTGTTACTTCTAGGGATACGGTTAACTAGCTGTTGCATCTAGCTTTTACTTACTCTGATAAGAGAATTGTAAGGGTTAAGGTTACGTCTTCACTAGTCATAGAACGTGTTTGGCAGATGACCTGCTAGATGGTTAACACATTTGTGGTTTTAAATATTGCTGTAATACTTGAACATTTCGTTACAAGTCAAAACTTTTAAGGAAATTAAGAATGCGATTCCCACATGGTGGAAAACAAACTCCGAAGTGACTTTGGATTTAGCATTGACATAATGGAAAACACTTGGTTTCTACAGAAAAGAAAGAATTAAAGCATGATCTGGAGGGGGGAAGGCACGGCACTACCACTTCACATGGGAGATCAAAGTTCAGGTTTCTTGTCCTTGAAATTCCTAAGCCCTATATGAAACTGTCCAAATATACAAAGCTCAATAAACTAGTAGCAACAGAGTGTAAAGTCAAAGCAGTTATTACATTTTAAAAGAGACATTAGGTCCTCTAGAGACCAACTGCCCCAGACCAGCAGTCTACACAAAAGACTTGGCAGGAAGAGCCCGTCTTCCCTTGGCCCAGGGCTGCTGCTCCCAAGGGCTCCTCATGGCTTGCCCCCCCGCCCATCTCCGCTGCACTCGATCTCGAGGGTCTCCAGGGGACGGCACTGGAGCCCTGAGTCCACTCTGTACCTCGGAACCTTTGGAAGAGAGGTGTCACTGCTCCCAGGTGGACGACCGCCTGTCTCAGGGGTCAATGCCAGCTGTGACTTAGTGGCCCCTGAAACAAAGCTCACGTTCCACTTTGCAGTGGTCTCGGGGACACCCTGCAGCAGCAGCTTCAAACTCAGGATTCAATGACCGAGCACAACTCTCCTTTACTTCCTGCGCATCAGAGTCCATCACATATTCTTGATTTGCCTACAGAACGTGCTGCTGCTTGGCTTCAGTGAAAAATTTAGTGTTGTTTTGTTTTTTGTTTGTTTTTGTTTTGCCCATATCTAATGGCACAGTGTTTCCTGCTTCCACCAAGGTTTCCCTCGATAACGAACTGGCGCCGTTCTACAGAAGACCTAGGTCTGGAGGTCGTCTTCTAACATCTGTCAGTGCCTCTCATAGGAGCTGGCTCCACGTGACGCAAGGGCATGAGCTTCAGCTATGACTCCGCTCCAGCACTGGCCCGGAGGACGTGGTGGGACAGAGCCAGGAGAAAGCGACATGTGCCCGGCCAAGGCCCTCTGGTTCCAGTTGGACAACTTTTCCTCCATTTGGGAGAGGGCAGGAAAATAAGCTTTAAATTTAAAAGGCTGGAATAAAAATAGAAATACACATTCTTCCTTCACTTGACCCGCCTTACTTCCTGTGCTGAGGTTAATTTACCAGGACGTAGCCACTGTGCTGTGGGTCCACAGCCTCCAGCATTTCACAATCGAAGAGTCCGGGGAACTCTGCGAGGGCAAGAGGGTCGTAGCTGGAGGGGGCCTCCTGCAGTCCCGAGCTCCGGGGACAGTCCTGTGCTGCTAGGCCGCTCTGCGGGGCTCCATCCATGGGGTACTGACACGGCGAGGGGTAGTCTGGCTCTGGGGAGGCGGCCCCTGGCAGCTCGCAAGTCTGATAGGAGAACGGTAAGGGGGCCGGGGCGGCTCCTGCCTGCTGCGGGGGGGGCGGCGGTGGCGGCGGTGGCGGCGGCTGCTGATGCAGGTGTGCGGGCAGCGGAGGCGCCCGGGGCCGGGGCGCGGAGGGCAGGGGCTGCAGCTGCAGCTCCTGGTACTGGCCGAGGAAGGGGCTGTACTGCATCTGCTCGGAGGCGGGCTCCAGGACGGGGCTCAGGGGCTGGGGCAGGCTGAAGGGCGGGGGCTGCGGGGACGGCGTGGATGTCTCCTGGCGGGGCAGGGGCAGCTGCTGACTCGGTGGGTACGAGCTCTCGGCTATCTGCATCTGATTAAAGTACGCCTGCAGCTGAGACTGTTTCTGGAGAAAGAGTCGCTTCTGTTGGAGTCTAAATTGGCAATAGCAAAAGAAAGAATTTCAAATCTTCCTCAGTGATGGCAATTTTATATAAATCCAGGATCAGTCCTCCCACTTGTCTTTTCCGCAGCAGCAAAAACCCCCAAAAAACCAAAAAAAAACCAAACCAAAAAATGGGGGTAGGAACCAACTGTGTCTGGTTTCGTATACCTGACATTTCTTTTCCCCCAATTCTGATGGATCCCTCAGTGCTACAGTGAACTCTAGTTCATTTGCTCTGAGTTTATGAAGCGAGAGACTGATTTCCCATCTGGAGTGTTTTAAAAGCGGGGTAATGCCTGGCCTCTGGGGGTGGCTGTAGGTTGATGGATTAGGGTAATTCTGCATTGGCCAAGCTGCTTCTCCTAGTGAGGCACGAGGACAGGAATTACTGCAAGAGATGACAGAGGCCTGCTCTGCAGCAGAACCCACTTACACTGCTGTAGGTCACGGATTCTGAAAGCTCAGGTCTAGTCATAACCCAAAGGGAAACACTAGAAGGTTAAGAAAACAAAGCAAACTTAGGCCTGCTGTCTCCTGCCAGCCCCATCTCCCGCGGACACTGGACCATCGCACCAGTGATCATGTCTTGAAACAGGTGTCCCAGAAGAAGCAAATGCCGGGGGGACAACCATCCAGTGTCCTGAGCCTTCAACAAAGGGGACCCGTTCTCACCTGTGTTCCTGCAGCTGCTGTTCGAGGCTCCGTGGTGGTTCTTTACAATAAAGCTGACAGGTGTTCTGGGCTTTTGACAGAAGGCTGGGCTTCTGGAAGAGTAGAAAAAGAATAAGAGCATGACAATATGATGTCATCTAGGGCGCAGTCACTGGACGGTCTGTTTTTCTGGAGGATGAGGCCAACTACGTCCACCTGAATCTGCGCAGGGTGAGGGCGTGGGCATGCGCTCCCTGAGGCCCGATAGCACCGGATCAGTGGGCCTGCACGGCCCCAGCTCGGACCAGCATCAGTTTTTCCATTTCTCAAAGTCCTCTGGAACTACAAGGCTCAGAGCGGCGAAAAACAATGAGAAGACTGCAGTTAAATCTTGATAACAAAGACCACAGTGCCCACTGAATGAACTGGGATCTGTATCATTTTTAAAGATTTTCAGTATTAATGTAGAAAGCTGATATTAAAATTTTGTTGGCTTAGAGTTCCATTTTATTTTTTATTCATTAAGAGGCATAACGTTAGAAGCAAAGAAACCGGGTTTCTCATTCCTACCGTGGCATTCTCCTTTCCTGGGGCCTGAGGACAAATCCTTTTCTGCTGCCAATATAAGCATAAGGCTAAGTCTGAACATGTTTCTAGAAACTACAAATCCAGAGTCAAAGCTACCTGCTTACAGGGAAAAAAGTAGCTACCCTAAATAATTACCAAGCAAAATAGGCTTCTGCTGTGCAGAAAAGCAAATTCTGGATAAGCACAGTGAGCTGGAGTAACAAGGGGGAGGGGCCCCACCTGGAGTCTATGCTGTAGGTACTGGGCCTCCAGGCTCTGGCGCGGGGAGAGCTGGGGACGCACGCTGCTGGCCACAGCAGAGACTGTCTTCTGCTGCTGAGAGACTTCCTCCTGAGGAGCAATGGGGATGAAAACATTTTCAATTCTCCATGTGGGAGAGACTTTCAATTCTTTGTTTAAGCACCTTGGCAAATGTCCAAGAGGAACTCCAACTCTGTAAGACCTAACACTCAAAGCTTTTCACATAACTTGTAGGCTGAGGGTTCATCGCTTTGCAGTGAACGATTACCTAGTCAGTGCTGCGGCAAAGGCTCTTGATGTCACCAGGAGGCCATGACCTTCATGTGAGCATCAAATGCTAAAATATCCTTGATGCATTGAAAACAGGCTCAAAATAAAATATGTTGGATAAACAGCAGTATTTTTTGGTCATTTTTAGCATAACTAATCCACTTACAATATGTGATGAAGTGGTATCACATCAAAACTAATGGCAATGAGCTTTGCATTTATGTTACTATATTTAATGTGTGTGTTTGCTGGGGGGAGGGGAGTTCGAGGACGCTATAAGAAGTCATTCATATAAAATCTGCCCTATGAACCAAACATAGCTTGAGAGTGTCTACACCTCCTTATGGTACTAATCACCTGGGACCAGTGTGGACGGGTCTAACCTGTGTGTGGCAGGTGGCAGCAACACGGAAAGCTTGCAGGCTGCGAGCTCTTCAAAATGACCTGTTTGCTCCGGGACTCCAGTAAATCCTCGAAGTAACAGGACACTCCTTCAGGACAAGGTCATGCCCCCTACTCACAGAGCCCCTGTGGGAAGGGCCCGAGGCACCCACCTGAGGGCAACTGCCGGCGAGGTCCTGGAGCTGAGCCGCTGGTGCCACGTCAGGGTCTGCCTCGGGTCCTATTTGTTCATACAGCAGCTGCACTTTGTTCAACTCTAAGATTCCTTTGGTTCTGGCCAGATTCTGAAGATGTTGTCTAAATGCCACAATTCCTGAAACACAGAACAATGACCAGTTTAAATAAAACATAAGGCCTTTTGGCGACCAGAGGTGTGAAACCAACACGGCCACAAACCCCCTCGAGTCCTGCAACAGGAGAGTTTTACGAGCCACAAAACAGAGCGTCCGGTCACCTTGGGTGAGGGAGGTATCTGACGCCCTGCGGCCCTCTCTGAAGCTCACTGGCGACCTGTTGTGGGCCTCTCGCTTCTGGGAGCTCAAAGCCTGCATGGCTGGGTTGGCAGGTCTCAGGCTGATGAAGGGAGACGTCATGCGTGGGGAGGGCTGATTGGCTAACATGATGTCCTTAAGGGAAGGGTTGTCCTCCAGAAAGTTCAGGTCCCTCTGAACAGACCCCATATCATACTCAGAGTCCACACTGTCAAGGGAGGGATTGTCACTCATGGAGAAAATTTTCCCTTTAAGAGAAAACAAAAAAACCAAAAGAGATAAGACCAGCAGCAAACAGCAACTTCTTTGAACATGGGATACAGAGCATAACCAGCTTGAGTTTGCACAGCTAGGACATCCTTAATCTCCACTCTCCAACCAAAACACCTTTCCAGACACTTCTTACATGTCAATTTAATCAGCTTTGAATAAATTTAGTGGGGTAAACACCCCAAAACCTTTGCCCATAAGATCTCTGCCACTCCACAGCAGCCAGAGTCCCTGACGGCTCACACAGCACTCACACAGATCGTGGCAGCAGGGAGCCAGCTCAGAGATACTTCATTTTAATCTTGGTGGCTGCTGAGCAGACCTAATTCTATAGCCTGCTGACCGTGGTCCATAAAGGAATCAGATGTGGTGTCATGACTTTCTCGGAGTTTGTGTTGTGGACACTCCACCCGGTGCTTCCTGGGTATCCTACCTGAACCAGGCACCACGACCAGCTGATTGGTCACTTCTGACAGAGTGTGCCGTCTCTGCCCGCTGCGCGTGGACTGGAATGCATCGAAGGCCTGACTGGGATCTTCCTCAGCCTCTCCCTCTGTCTCCAGCCCCTCATCGATGGAGGTCTCCATCATGTTGCTGGGCAACGACTGGCACCCCTTCCTCACCAGGACAGGAGGCACGGGGTCCAGAAGACAGCCATTTACCTGAACGTCAGTGGGAGAGGATGTGTGAGAGGGAAGTATCAGTTGTTGCTCTGCTGAGATGTTAAAAAAACACAACCCACAAGGGAAAAAATGTCAAGACTTGTGGCAAACTTGAAATTAAGTAAAATACTAAAAATGTACATATTTGTTACTAATGACAACATGTAGATTAGAAGTTAAGGCAAGTCAACTGCAGCCCTCAGAGACAGAAGCCCTTTATGACCCAAACTGGCACTGCCTCCCACGTTTCTCTGAATCATCATTATTACAATAAACAATTTTTTTAGTGGTTTCCAGATGAATAGGGATATATTAGCCTGAGGCCTACCAGTTATTATAATTATTTTTTTAAATAAGGAAAACGATGAAGGGGAGGATGAAATAAAAAAACAAAAAACAAAAAAACCTGCATGGCTCATAGCTAAGAAAAAAGAGTAGCCACTAGCATTCTTCTAATTTTCAACCACAAAACATTCTGGAAGGTTCTAGACATACTTTTATGTTCATAATTTAAGTACCTGCCCATTTGATTTAGTCTTTAATTGGTTCTCTGTGCCTGGGGAATGGAAAAAAAGAATTCTTTAAAGACAGACTGATAGCGCAAAAAGGAGTGAAAAAAAAAATTGCAATGGCAAACAGCCAAAGTCTTCCATTATAGAATAACAAATGACTCACAGCCCCAAAATTCCAGCAGAGGTTAATGAGCACAGTGCACTGAATTACCTCTCCTCCAGCAATACACACGATATCTACAGCTCCTATCCCACAGGGAGAGCTCAGCGCAGCTCCCGAGTGAGCGAGAACGCTGCCCTCCCCTGCAGCTGCCCAACAAACCAGCCAGCGCGGGCAGAACCGGCAGACAAAGGGGAGTTGTGGTTGCGAGTTCTCCCGGCGAGGAGACGATTATGTACTTCATGACCGTAACTATTCCCCTGTGGAAACCAATCCATTTTCTCCTGGGAAGAGCTGCTCCGGAGCGGTCACAGGGCGTGGGGCGTTAGGGGGTGCTCTCACCTGGAATACACTGGGCAGAACTGTTTCCTCTGGAAGCACGAGGAGTGCATGTATGAGAGGTGACGTGGGACACCCCAGTGCCAGACACAGGGACAACTTTCCTCTTATGGCAAGCAATCTGAAGGCACCGCAAGGCCCTTTATTTGGAGAAGGAGACTGTGGGTGACTCAGAGCTTTGTTTGCTTGGGGGAGGGGAAGGTTATTCCATAGAAACTGTTCTGGGGCTGTAGCCACTACTTGCATAAGGTGGCTAACGCATGACAGGGTTTTAAAGTGACAAGTGCACATTTAACAGGAAGAGTGGCAAAGGCTTTCTTCAAGACTACACTAAGACCAATCTTCCCCACATGGCATCAGAAACAAAAATTCTGAAATCTGGCCAGTGATTCTCATGCTCCCCTTGGCCCTTCCCTAAGTAGGTGTCCCTTGTCTGGACACTCAGTAGTTGCAGGAAAGAACGGCTCTTGGGGAACTCAGATTCACACCTGTAGGTTCCTTAACTACCTACTAATACAGTTTTCTAAGAATAGCGAAGGATGATTTAGAAATGAATAAAGCAACACAGAAAAGACTGGTATTGAGTAAATATCTACACTAAGCATTTTCACAAATTTTTTTTAAAAGATGTAATTTATTTACTTGAGAGAGCGAGAGAGCACAAGCAGGTGGAGCGGCAGAAGCAGGCTCCCCATTGAGCATGGAGAAGCTGACGTGGGGCTCGATCTCAGGACCCTGGGATCAGAACCTGTGCTGAAGGCAGATGTTTAACTGACTGAGCCACCTGGGTGCCTGCATCTTTACACTTCTACAGCCTGTTAAAATTTTATCAGATATTTCTTACCGTATAACCTTACAACCAGGTTATTTTTTTCTTAACAGAGAACAGTCATCTTTTTGGGAGCACTCAAAAGAACTTGCAGTCCCCCTAAACTTACATTCTTTTATTAAGTTCTCTGCTTATAAATTATCTCCTTCTCTAGACTACAACAGGAATGATGTCTTTCATTTAAAAACGTTTGCTGAATTCAATTTCATCCTGGGAAACAATGATCTGGTTTTGGTTTTGCAGATGCTGTTTGATGATGATTAAATCAGAAAGCACCGTGGGGGGCCCCCACTCATACATAGTTAATAAGTGTGAACACCTTCAGCTCTAAGTTCATTTCCTGAAATAGGTGATAGTCACGACACCCTTGCCTGCCAATTTATCCAGGGTCTCGACAGAACAAATTCAGCCTCAGGATTTTGTGACTGAAATGTTGGGCTGATCTACCTCTGTGATCTAAGCTACTAGAAATAGGGTCTTTTACGTTAGGAAATAATCTAGGCTGACTGTAAATTACAAGGCTTCATGATACATGGGTGAAATGGACATTTTACAATACATTGTTTTTGTCTTTCCTTAAAGTTCAACCGATTTTTTTTTTTTTTAAAGAGAGAGAGTGTGAGCGTGGGGTGGCAGGTGGGGTGGGCAGAGAGAGGGACAGAGAATCCCAAGCAGAGTCCCTGCTGAGCATGGCGGCAACACAGGGCTCGATCTCACTACCCTAAGAGCATGACCTGAGCGGAAATCAGGAGTTGGACACTCAACTGACCGAGCCGCCCAGGTGCCCCTCAATCGATCACTTCTAGTAAGAGACCTCATTGCAATAGGCAATACACATTCAGAAGTCAAACTCTGAGAAACTCTGCTATTAGTTAACACCTGAGTCGACCACAAAATACAAGATTCTAGCACAAAGGATTGGTAGACTGTTAGGGATTGAATGTTTGTGACTCAACCCCCATCTCTCACCCCACCTCCTCCACCACCAAATTCATAAACGGAAACCCTAATCCCCGGGGTGACTATCTGGAGACGAAGCCTCAAAGGAGGAGTAGTTAAACTGGGATCACAAGGGTGGGGCCCTGACTGGTAGCATCAAAGTCCTCATGAGAAAAGATACAAGGAAGCTCCCAAGTGTATAGCCCTGCTCGTGCTCTCTCTCCCTCCCCGTGTGAGCACAGAGGAAACACCATGGGAGGAGGGAGAGAGAAGGTAGTCCTCTACAAGCCAGGAAGGGTGTCCTCGCCAGAAATAAAATCGGTCAGAACCTTCATCTCAATCTTTAATTTTTAGCTTCCAGAACCGTGAGCAAATATATTTCTGTTGCTTAAAAGCTCCCAGTCTGTGGTATTTTGTAACGGTGGCCTGAGCAGACTGACAGAGCAGACCCATGCACAATACTACCAGTGAACTTGCAGGCTGAGAAGTGGCTTATTTCATCTGTATCCTCAGCGCCTGGCAAGCTGGGCACATACCGAGGAAATGCGGGCTCAAACCTCAGCTCCACCACTTCTCAGCAAGTTGTTCGACTTCTGTAAAGCTCAATTCCCCTCATGTATACAGTGGTTTTTTTGGGAGGATTAACTAAAATATCGCATCTCTTATTATTATTTCTTGACCAAAGAGAATGCTTTATAACAATACAAATTTTAAAGGCAGGAGAATAAAACTACACCATTTTCGTTTAAAATATTTTTTACCATCTCGAGGAAAATTACAATAAACAGATAACCAGGTGAGGAAGAAAGAACCGGATAATCCCAGTTCTAGAAATTAATCCTAAGGAATTAATCAGAGGTATAGTCAAAGATTTAAACACAAGGACATTCACCTTCTGAAGCACATTTAAGGATGCCAAAAAATTTAAGTACCTGATGTCCAAAAATAGTAATCAAATAAGTGTACATCTAATACAATATATTAGGCTGTTGTTAACTTACGCTTTCAGATTTCATGATAGGGGGAAAATGCTCATGATGTTATCTTATGTAAAAACAAGATACAAAATTACATATAATAGAATATAATTTTGTTTTAACAAGTCTACCTGCTGACTGAGCTGCTCTACCCTCACCTACCCATGCATCTATAATCTACTCTTAGGAAACATGCCAAAATATGGCTATCTTTGGGTGGTGGGATTATGAATAACTTTTTTCTTTATCCCTCTCTGAATTTTCCATGTGTGATTCTGACTGGTTTTATTTTTTCCAATTATAAATTAAAAATTCAAATTCAGAGGTAAAAGTGTTATCTCCCTTTTACAAAGCTTTAGAGGTATATCCCTCTCAGACCTTATTTAAGAGGAAACAGACCTGGGACACTTTTATTTTCCCAGCTCAGCTACCCAGCTATGAAGGAGCCTGGGAAATCCTTTTATTATAATTTCTAATACAATGTTAAGAGTGATTAAGGTGTGTGTGTGTGTGTGTATAAAATGCATTATTCCTATATCCAAAGGAAATGAAAACACTAACTCAGACAGGGATCTGCACTGCTGTGGTCACAGCAGTATTCACCATAACCAAGACATGGAAACAACCTAAGTGTCCACAAACAGATGAATGGGTAAACAAGTCGTGCTATACACACATGCTGGAATATTATTTAGCTGTGAAAAAACAAGGAAATCCTACCATTTGCAACAACAGGGATGGATCTTGAAGGCATTAGAGTAGGTGAAATAAGTCAGGGCAAAACAATACTCTATGATCTCACTTAGATGTGGAATTGGACAAACCAGAAGAACAAAGCCATGCTCACAGAAACGGATCAGCCTTGTGGTCACCAGAGGCGGAGGGTGGGGGAACTGGAAGAAGGTGGTCAAAAGGCACAAACTTCCAGCTATCGATAAGCTAAGTACCAGAGACGTGATGTAGGACATGATGACTACAGCTGATACTGCTATACGATAGGTCAGTTTGAAGACAGTAAATCCTAAGAGTTCTCAGCAAAAGGAAATTTTTTTTCCCTTTCTTCTTTCTTTTCTTTTTAGTCTATCTACACGAGATGGATATTAGCTAAACCTACCGTGGTACTCATTTCACAATATACGCCAATCAAACCATCATACTGTATGCCTTAAACTTATATGATGACGCAGCCAATTATTTCTCAACAAAACTGGAAAGAACGTGATTATCCTCAAAGAAACCCTTAAAAGAGAAAGACTGCCCCTACAGGGTTTGTGCACCTGCCCCCCCCACGTGGTCTGTCACCTGGGGGTCTCAGTTCCGCTCAGAGTTGGGTGACTGTCTCAGAAAGGTGGTAGTTTTTGGAGGAACCCCAAACCAGTGTTTCAATGCAGACTCCCTAACGGATTTTACTGACAGTGTTAAGACTTCTGGGAGAAAAGGAGCAGTAAAATCTGTGTGATGGACAATACCTGCCACCAACTGGGAGTAGAAATGAACGAACAATATATTCATTTAGGAAGTATCTTTTGGAAGACAAAAAGTGGGTGTCCCAGTAAATGCGAGTGAAGCGATATGAACCGAGCTATAGCTCTGACAGCTCTGTGCGCGTGCACTTATTGACAGGCCCCCAAAAAGGAGGTCCTAGGGAGGGAAGAGGGACAAGCGTGTTTCCTGACATCAACGAAATGGCCCACAGCTAAGACCAGTGGATGTGTGGATGTGCGTGGCCTGGCTGAGAGCCAGCATGGCGCCGCCAGTGTGGGTGGCCGGTTCCAGCGCGGCCCTGCTCTTCCTACAAATGCAAATGCCCCATCTAGCTACTGCCTTTATCTTTCACAAAAATCATTCATTTCCTGTCTGTTTCCTAGTTACGGTAACAATCACAAGCTTTAAAAATAGCTTGCCCTATATAATACAGCAGACAGTGCCCAATCTGTGTTTCAGGCCCGATGCCCTCCCAGATAAGCTTTCAGCAGAATGCATTCTAATTTTTTCAAGGGAATTAGATCTTAAAAATAAATGAATTCTGTTGTCCCAATTTATAGCTACATTTCTAGGTGGACTGTAGAAGTCGATGAGGTGACTGAACATCTACAGGCAACCACAGGCGGAGAACAGACCGTCCACAGGAAGTGGCCTCGTCTTCAGGGGCACGGACACCAACTCCTCACCGTCAGCAACTCAGCCTAACACCTGCTCGAGCAGCCTGGCCTCAGGCTGCCTTGCCTACGGTTTAGCTAAACACATCACCCAACCTCTGAATCAGCTCTACCTCCAGAGCTCCATTTCTGAAAATGGCACTTACCCTCCCAATCACCTAGGCTTAAAATACTGGTGTGAGTTTGGACTTCATTTCTCTGGACCCTAATATTCTATCCATTTTAGCTGCACAATCTCATTTCTCTCATCCCCTCCTCTGCAGTTTCCTGAGTGCTGACCTCGCGCAGGGCCTTGCCACCTCCGCTCTGGACACACTGCCCTGGGCTCCCACTGTCTCTGTCCCCATCCAGTGCAGCCTACGGAACTTCCAGGCTAATTTCTGAAGCACAACATGGATTTGAGGGCTTCCTTGACACCAAAGACCTTCCCTGGTTTCCTGCTACACTGAAGAAGTGCCTGTGAAACCCTCCCTTGATGATACTGGAATGCAGTCTTCCACTGAGGACCGCAGCCCAGAGAAAAAGCCCACGTTCTTGGGCTTGCCGTTCAAAGTGAAGCTATTCATCTTTACTTCACACAATTCCCCTTCGTCTGCCCTTTTCCTCACACACACACTGAGCTACTGCTCTTGGATGGACCTGAGTTTCCCTGATGTTTGCTTGCTCAGACTTTCCCCTCCACCAAAACGCCATCCCCCCCTTCTGCCCGCCCCTCAGTCCCCAGGTCTGACAGTTAACCCGGAGCTCCCTGAGCCAACCGGCAGCCTCCCCTGCTCCCTTCCAGGCTCGCAGCACTTGGAGCTGCATCTCCTCAGGGACTGACGATACTTCATCACTCATTCACCCCCTGGCGCGCCGTCTCTAGTTACCCATCATGTCTCCTCTGCTAGACTATGAACTTGGAGGCCAAATTAATTTCTGAGTTATCCTTTTATTACCTAAAGAGGCTAAAAAGACAGGAAACCAACGAGTGTTTATAGTATGCCGAGAACCTCACACACGTTATCTCAGTTAGTCCTCCCAAGAGCCTCACAGAGTTGGCCGTTCTCTTTTTACAGAACACAGAGGTTCGAAGCAGTCACCTCACCCAAGTTCACACAGCTGGTGAAGAACAGAGTCTATTCTGAACGCACTCCAAGGTCTGCCCATTAATACAAGCCTTTGGACACCACTTGATGCTAAGTAGATAAAACATGGATTAATAAGCATCCCTTAAATGAGAAAGGCTGTCATCTTCTATGTATTAAAAGCCAAGTTCATGCAGTACACAAGGATAAACTTATGTCCTTTATGTATACACAAACTGGAGCAAAAAAAAACCAAAACAAAAATACTGAACTGGGGCGCCTGGGTGGCTCAGCAGGTTAAGCATCTGCCTTCAGCTCAGGTCATGATCCAGGCTTCCTGCTCAGCAGGGAGCCCACTTCTCCCTCTGGCCCTCCCCCTGCCTGTGTGTGCTTTCTCTCTCTCAAATAAATAAAATCTTAAAAAAATCCCAAAAAGCTGAACCAATAAAGATGGCTCATCACTTTGTAGCTGCAACAAATGTGCAGAAAAAAGGCAACAATAACATACAAAGCCCAACTCAGCACAAAAATCACATTTTTGTTTTCAGAATTACTTCTACTTTTTTTTTTTTTTTAAATCCCACACCTATGAGGGATCTAGAAACCTGAAGAAGGAAGGGACTGGTTAAGGAAAGGGAAAGGAGGATTCAGAAAGTACATCTAAGGTTTGACGAGTTACACAACAGCCATAACGATAAGATGATGATGAGAGCCAAGTTTAGCCTGGATATTTTTCTCAGGTCTTCTGCACAAAAACAACACTCCTGAGTGACTTGAGGAAATGACAAAGGTCAACAAAGCCAAAGTACAACACTTGTGGACCGAAGTGAGGGCCCGGCCAGCCAGCAAGCTCAGAATCTTTCAAACACGTCCGTACCTTTGGCGTGTCGACACACTCTTCTTCCATAAATGCGGCTTCCGCCTGGCAGCCGGATGCTGGGAATGAAAAGGCCTCCACGTTGGACGCCTGTGGGAGGAGGGCAGACCGCATCAGCCGCATGTTTGGTGAATGCATGGTCACCGGGAGCCCCACCGTTTGCGCCTGGAAACATGGCAAGAACAGTTTGGGAACATTAATACTTTCCACACAAATACACAATTGGTTGGAATAAAATAACTCTTCCTGGTACAATTAAAGAATAAGTGGTAATTTGTTGGAACCCCAGAAAAAATTCAATAAAGTATATATATGGTACAGGTACTGATGTGAGGCAGTCTCAGTTTCACTCCTGCTCCACAGTGACACGCCTAACTTTCACACAGACGACAAGAAAGCTGATCTCTGTAAAGAACCTAAGAATGCTGGTTTTTTTTTAATATTTTATTTATTAATTTGACAGAGAGAGACAGCCAGCGAGAGAGGGAACACAAGCAGGGGGAGTGGGAGAGGAAGAAACAGGCTCCCAGCAGAGGAGCCTGATGTGGGGCTCGATCCCAGGACTCCGGGATCACGCCCTGAGCTGAAGGCAGACGCTTAATGACTGCACCACCCAGGCGCCCCAGAACGCTGTTTTTTAATTCAACATATATTGTCTATATCCTTAAATATGTCATCATGGGAAGATAAAGAATAAAAAAGTTCCTGTGTGTCGGAGCTCAGAACTGAACCGGGGGTACACACACATAGACACACACACACACACAACTTACCCAGAACACAAGTGTACTGCACTTTGTTTTTCTGGTGGGGTGAGATGGTGTGTATTTCTTGACAAGGGTATGTATGCACAGGAAGACAACAGAAGCGGCAGCTACTTGGAGGTGACAGGAGTGTCCTCCTTCCCAGGAGATGCAGAAACTGAACACAGCCTGTTGGCCCAGCGGAGAGCGAGATGCTCATTGCTGAGCAACTTATGTTCTGAAGTCAACCTACTGGAGAAAGCTCCAGATGGTTTTAAGCCCATTTTTATGTCCCGTTTGTTAAGAATGCTAAGTAAACAAACATTACAAACTCCTCTTTTAAAAAATCATATGGGGCGCCTGGGTGGCTCAGTTGGTTGAGCATCTGACTCTTGGTTTTGGCTCAGGTTATGATCTCAGAGTCATGGAATCGAGTCCCAAGTCAGGTGTTCAGCACGGAGTCTGCTTCCCCTCTGCCTCTCCCTCCACTCCTGTTCTCTCTCTCTCAAAAAAATAAATCTTTAGGGGCGCCTGGGTGGCGCAGTCGTTAAAGCGACCGCCTTCAGCTCAGGGCGTGATCCCGGCGTTCCGGGATCGAGTCCCACG
Organism: Ailuropoda melanoleuca; assembly: GCF_002007445.2. Taxonomy (NCBI): domain Eukaryota; kingdom Metazoa; phylum Chordata; class Mammalia; order Carnivora; family Ursidae; genus Ailuropoda; species Ailuropoda melanoleuca. Next base: position 8,257,120 of record NC_048225.1, on the reverse strand, counting down.
TCAGGCTCCTCGGCTGGGAGCCTGCTTCTTCCTCTCCCTCTCCCCTGCTGTGTTCCCTCTCTCGCTGGCTGTCTCTCTGTCACATAAGTAAAAATAAAAAAAAAAAAAAAATAAAATTTAAAAAAAAAAAAAAAAAAAAAATAAAATTTAAAAAAAAAAAAAAAAAAATAAATCTTTAAAAATATAATAAAAAATCATATAACAGAGAATCTTTCTTTAGGACAACTGGCAAGGATTCAGTTTGATGTTTTTGGGAGGGCAAGGATTGATTTTAAAGATGAAACTACTGGATAATCCTTCTTTCCCATCTCTTTAAATCTAGCAGAATAATTAGATATCTTTTGAACATAATGGACACTGCCAAACATTTAAGAGAACATACCAGTGTCTAAAAGGCAGAGGAATGGTCCATTTTTTCCTTGCTATAATCACTTGAAGGGACACAAGGTGGTGAGTTTTAAATTCAAACAAAAGGGAACGATATTGGTATGATTTTAGCTTCTCTCCTCCAGAGACCTGGGTGTGATTCCAGGCTCCATCCCTCACTAACTGTGTGAACTACCTAACCTCTCTGAGTCCTATTTTCTTTACCTAGAAAAAGGCACGATGCCTATTTCACAGTGAAGTTAGGACTGTAAAAGGTAACGTGAAAGGTCCTTCACTCAGTAATGTTAATTCCGCATTCTCCTTCCTTCTAAAGTCGTGAAAAGATCACAGGGATCTAACACAGGAATTAGCCTGCAAATGATAGTTCTGTTCTCAGATATTATCTAATGGTTCTCCATTAAAATTTTTGGTTGACGGTTTTCAACAATATGTTAGAAATGTATCTTATACTTGAATATACTTTGAATATATTTAGAATATACTTTATGTTCAGTACATTCCAACATTAACATCATTAGATATGCTGCGTGAGTTAACGAATAAAGTAGCAATAGCCAAGTGGTGGTATCACACGGATGGTAAAAACATAAAAAAAGTACACGGCAAACGATCTTGAGGATGATAAAGAAAAGGCTTTTCTTACATCATCATTCCTCGTGCTTATTTCCTGGGCCACTTTTGAGGCTAAACAACTTTTTTTCCCTTTCAAGCATTAGTCATTTAGATTAATTTTTAAAGTCCTCATGTCACAATGTAAAATGTAAACTTCCTAGTAAGGTATATTTCATGCGTTCCTCTTACCCCTATCATCAGCTTTTCAACCAAATGATAAAGCTGAACTTCAAATTCTCGTTCCTAAATTTATTAGGCTGCTCCTCTTGTGTGAAATAATTTCAATTATTAGGGCAAAGCCTTATTTAAAGATATTGCACTGGAAATGAGGTACTAACATGATAACTAGGTGTGCTGTTCCTTCTCAGTCTCTGCCTCTTATTAGCTGTGACTTTTTAAATGGCAGGATCATGCTATGCCAGACCAAGCGTAACACATTCTCCCTGACAAATTTCACGCCCAACCTGGATTACAGCAACAACTTACTGTGAGCTTGGTATGGGGAGGGGAGGAACACATTTTATTGTGACAACCAGTTCATAGGGAACAGGATGGTAGGTGGGTTGTGTTTTTTTTGTTTTGTTTTGTTTTGTTTTGTTTTAGGATTCTTGCAATCACTGAAAGGATTAAAGAAGTCTTTTTGGAACAAGGTAGGGTGAAAATATTCAAACGGCACGCTCGGCACTCTACAGTGGACTAAATAATGTTATTTTAATACACAGATGGATGATTAATATCCCAAGGAAGCAAACCTTACCAGTTTTTTCAAGAGTGGTAATAGACAATACTTATGTCTAGTTAATTGTAATGACTTTTTAGACCATGTATTTATTGTCTTGAATCTCTTCTTCTGATTTTGTGCTTTTTAGAATAACCATCACAATGAAAATAATGTTTCCTCCTATGAGAAAATCTTTACTGCGCCAGTAGGAATATGCTTATTATGGACAGAATTGTGTGTCCTCCCCATGCCCCAATCTGCATGTGAATGCCCTAACTCTCAGTGCAACTGTACTTAGACAGAGTCTTTCAGGAGGTAATTAAGGATATATGAAGTCATAAGGGTGGGCTCCCCATCTGATAGGACTAGTGTCCCTCTAAGATGAGGGTGAGACATCAGACATCTCTCTCTCTCTCTCTCTGCACGTGCAGAGGAAAGGCCATGTGAGGGCACAGTGAGTAGGCAGCTGAGAGTTCTCACCAGAAGTCAATCTTGCTGGCACCTTGACCTTGAACTTCCAGCCTCCAGAACTGTGAGAAAATAACCTTTTATGTTTAAGCCCCACAGTCTGTGGTACCCTGGGGCCAACTACATAATGCTTTTTCTTATAGCTGTGGAGGGCGACCTCTAAGCAATGATTAAAGAAGTACTGGATGAGTGTTTCACTCTTGTCTACTTACAGCTGATAGAAACTTGGAGCAGAAGGACTAGTTGGGAATCATGAGAAGGCATGACACGTATGTCCTCCAAACAGTTGTCTGAAGTCAACTAGAGGTAACATTTCTTGCATAGTATATGGCAAATGTAAGTACTCTAAATCATTCTGAGATAGGACTCTCACTGTTTCCTAAGTAGTAATAATGGGCACTTTCTCACTACACCATACATTCTTTCGGGGCGGGGACTGTTTCCTGGGTACCTCTGAAGCCACGGTGGCAGGGACTGAGCCTGGCACAGAAGGGCTCTGTTTGCTGAACTGAGCTGCTGCCATTAGTTACCTAATTTTATCTTTGTAGCAAACTCATGAAGGAGGTATTGCTATTTCCGTTTTATATTTAAGGATGCCGGAGCTCAGAGACGCTGGCTTGCTGGTCACTCAGCTTGGTACGGAACCCAAGGCCTGTTCAATTCCATAGCTCATGTGATGTTTGCACGGGGTCATGCTGCTTCCCCAATTTCCTACTGCTATACCAACTAACAAGTGATTTGTCACTTCTTTAAGCCAATAGCAGAACAAAGAATTAAAGAGAGAAGGCTCTACTGAAACTTTAAGTGCAGAGAAATCTATTTTTTAACAAGTTCAACAAAACAGGAGACTGGGAACTCTCACAGGGAAGGAAGCGACTTCTTCAGCCCCAGTGCCTGTTGCTCTAGACAAGCCTGTGAATGAACACTGAAACTTCTACTTGAATTAAATACATTTTTAAGTCCCAGTAAGTAGCCTTCTATGACAACTTAGGTCAATGCATAAAATGAAAAGAATTCATGTGGTCCTTGGTAATAAAAAATTATCAAACATAAGAAGCCATATTATACATCTGAACTCTCAGCCAGATTAAACATAATCTGAGCTCCCCTGGGGAATCTGCTTCAAGCTTAGATAGAAAGGCAGCCATGTGCAATAACATGCATGTGCCCAGGGTGATCATGTACATAACCCCGTGCCCTTGCTCGTACAATATGAACAAGAATAGAGAGACTGGGGAGAGGAAGCCGCTACCGTACTGGGGGCTTTCTTGCTTCCTGACCTTCTGCCTGGCAGCATTTTCCAGAGGGAAGGGTACCTCTGCGTCTCACTTTTACTACCCCAGTTGAGGAATTCTCATTTTACCCCCTCCTCTCTTAAAAGCAACACCATTCAACACCTGAGGATTCTAACTGCTCAGAGATACTCTAATCCAAAGATCTGGAACTTTATCTGTGCATTACTCACGTATCAGTATTCACTTTATATATTAAAAAATATATTTATATATTAAAGTGTGTATAACAGTGTATACTATTTGCCAACTAAAATCAAGACGTTAATTTCGTTCCCCCTGCCTGTTTTATAGAAGTCAATGCAAAATTCTAGTAAATCCTATAAATTTGTAAAGCTGCTAAACGAGAAGTACAAAGTCAGAACTTTTCTGTTCTTCCTTGCCGTTGGAAGAAAGTAAGCACTCACAGAAGTAGATGGAAGTCCTAATAGATTGCATAAACGAACCAGGCCTCTTCTCGACCTCTATGTAGATGATCTCCCAACCCCTTTAGCGTCTGTCCTGGGATCCAGATCTATTCTTTGTTTCAAGCAACCGAGTCAGTGAAACCACTTACTCTCCCTGCCTCGGGCTCGAGAACAGAGTCCTCTCTAAGTCACTGCTGTGCCTTCCTCCCCAACGCGGACTTCTTACCTTTTATAATCAACACGTATAGGGCACGTTCTAAGTGCTGCACAATTATCAACTAAATCAAACATCAGAACATTCTCTAATTTCCCCCATTTTAGAGTTTGGGAAACTGAGGCACAGAAAGACCTTAAGTAACTTTTTGAAGGTCAGGCAGCAGGAAGGGGCTGAATCTGGGGTTTGCTCCGGAGCGCCTGCATTAACCACTGAGCCGTGCTGCCTCTGCAAACCACTGCGGAGTGTCTCCAGAGTCCGCCCGAGATGATCGTGCGCCGTCCCCTCCATTCTGCTCCCACCAGCACCGTATTAGTTCAGGCTTTCAGTATTTCTCAGCTCCTCACTGCTCTCCCTGGAGTTCTCTTCCCTGTCCAATCTACCCTTCCCGATGTCACAGATTAGTTGGCTTAAAGCCTGGATATGATTTGATCACTCTCCTGCTTCTATCTCTGGTCATTCCTCAGTATTTCTTGAATTGTAAGTAAACTCTCTCCCTTGGCATTCGAAGCCCTTCACAACATGGCTTCAACTTACCACACGAACTTCTTCCTTTCCCTGTGTGCTCAGTTCAGTTCCCTACACTTGCCCACTGAGTGCTTCTGCTCCCTACATAAAATGCCTTCAACTGCTGCCTCTCCCTAGCAAAGGCCTACACATCCCTGAAGATCTGAGCTCCGTCGGAAATGCCACATCTCCCACGAAGCCTTTCCTCAGCAGATGTGTCACTCTCCCCTTTGCCCGTGGTTCTTCTCCCAGATTTACCTTTCCCTGTTTTGAATGACAGTTATTTGTGATGTCTTAATTTGCTTTTATACTGTCATGTCTCTGAGGACCATGCCTGGGTCTTAAGTATCCCAAGCCCTGTCATGCCTAATAATAGGAGCTTGCATATGGTAAATCTGCAGTAAAAATTTGTTAAATGGAATCGAATGTACAGGCTAGTTACAAGAATTCCCACCATAAGTCAATGATTAAAAAATGAGAAAACTCTTAAAGAAAAAAAAACTGTTTGAAATAAAATTAATCCTTAGAAATAGGAAGATGCAGGGGTGCCTGGGTGGCTCAGCTGGTTAAGTGTCTGCCTTCGGTTCAGGTCATGATCCCAGGGTCTTGGGATCGAACGCTGTAGCGGGCTCCCTGCTCAGCAGGGGGTCTGCTTTTCCCTCTCCCTCTGACCCATTCCCCCCTGCTCATGCTCATGTTCTCTCACTCTCTCTGTAAAATAAATAAAATCTTAAAAAAAAAAAAAAGAAATAGGAAGATGCTAAAACATCTGAGAATCTAAGAAGTGACAGGCAGAAACTTGACAGAAGAACCACGTGTGGAGGATGAGATCCTAACCCTTTGTTGTACTACAAGATGAAAAATGTGTCAAACATGTGAACAGGCACCTGCAAGATGAGACCACTGGCTAATGTGGCATTACCTTGGCAACTGTTTGTTCAGCCACGGTGCTAGGCCGCCGCTGGCGGGCATCGAGTCTCTGCTCCACGGGAAAACTGCTCCGATGTGATTTCAGGCGCTCCACCAACAAGTAATAAATGGCAGCAAAGTGGTTATAGCTCTTGTTCTGCAAAGACTGAAAGAGAAAACAAGTGCTGAAGGCGGAGAAGCATGAAAACCAGCCCAGTGATCACATCTTCCTGAAAAAGGAGGGAAGAAGTCCTGTGTTTGACAACAAAGCGTGTCTAGAACGAAAGCTGTTCCAGAATTCAGAAGGACAGACAGTTCCGAGTTTCTAGTACTGGTGACATGAAGGCTGATGCCTCTAAGTGACGGGCCCTTTTACAGTAACAGTACTTGCTTTTCTGCATGTAGGTAAATTGCCACCGCTGTCTCGTGTTGCAAGTCCCCAGTGCCGCCCCGAGGTCCCATCTCCTAGCTGTGACCACAGTGTAAGGTTGGTTACAACCTGGGCCCACAGGCTCGAATTCCGTAACTTCAACACAAATCCAAACTATTGCAAACTCTGAAATGAATGATTAAAGTCTTTGGGGAAATTTCTGGTGATTATTTTGGGCTGGAGAGAAACATTTGGAGGCTGGACTGAGAGACACTGTGTCTCCGTTCTTAGGTAATTTTTTCCTCTTGTTTTTGCGGTCCCACCCTCTTGAAGCCTTGAAAATAAAGTTGCTTCCCAATTTTTCACATCCCTCGCTGGCCAGCTTTGCCAGAATACTAGCGGAACGGAGGAACAACTGCTCCTCCGGCTTCTAATTCCACCTGACCGTCTGCACGGGTGCTGCCCAGGGCGCCTTAGATGCGGAGCACGTGTGGCAGAAGTCACAGGCCTGCCGGGCTGCCCTCCCAGCCGCCGTTCTAGATCTGCTCTGTGGCCGAGGACAGAAATGCGCCCCTGAGCGCGGGACGAGCAGGGCAGGAGAGCCCTTCTGCCTTTGCTCACAGCAGCATGGTTTGGAGCACTTCAAGTTCACAAGAGGCATTTTGTATTCTTTCTTGTTATGCTTCCTCTAGGAGAGCAGTGTTGGTTTTTCACTGTTGTGGAGGTAAGGGCAATGTGTTTCTCCTAGGAATATGCTAACTACTAAGGGACAGAAATAAAAGTGAGGAGGAATTTCCCAGGCTCGCGACCCTCTCAGTTCTACGACCCAGAGTACTTCCAAATCTGGAATCCACCTGTTTCTGCCTTCTCAGCTTCCCCAGCTTCACAGCCTACACCCCACTGGCTTTCCTAAACATGAGGCCTGCTCTTCCTGTTTCCTGGTCAGCCCTCAGCCTTGTTCCCTAGCTGTACATTTATATTCCATATAAACTAGCTCATGACCTGGATAAAACTTCATGATTCATCTTAGAAGAAATTTTCTACTTTGTATGTGTTAAGTTTCCATCTTCATCTTTTCCCAGTCCTATATAAACTCCACCTTTTGAATTTTAGGCAAATAGGACAAAGGGAGGGATTTATATATTGAATAAAAAAGCAAACATGAAATAGAGTCTGACTATAATCCTCAGGGAAAACTGAACAGTACGCTCAGGTGCGGGGAGAGCTATGCCGAAAGACCGTCAGTCAAGTCTCTGATCACTTTACCTCAATGGTTTTCTGCTGATCTATTCCAAGGCTGTGCATCAACCGCAGAACCTGTTCATTAAATTCCCCAATGGATGGCTCATTTTCTTGCCCTTGTGGATAAAGAACAGGTCTCTGTACAGGAACTTCTACGAGCATCCATTTATGCTCCTTGATTTGAGCTATCGTTAGCCGTTTGGACGGGTCTAGGACCAACATCCTTCGAATAAGGTGCTCACAATCTATGGAAAACACAATGTTACAAAAGTCACGTAAATCACCTTGCGCTTCAGGGTATTGGCTTGACTCATGTGACTCTGCACAATGGCATTAATCTCTGTGTCCCCCAAAGCACCCACCGGAAAGCAGAAAATCAAATGAATAAATGAACACATGAAGGCTAGTTGTACTGGTCAGGTTCACATGGTGAATGCTGACACAAAAGTAACCACCACCACGAATGAATACTTCAGAAAATCAGGAGGGTGTAGGTCTGTCCAGTTTTGTGCTAAATGAACCTTCTTATTGAATTTCTCAAGTGAAAAGATCTAGACAGACTTAGATTCTGCTGAAGCCTTCTCCTAGAATGAGCACACACACGGATCCTCAGTCACTTCTAAGGCTGATACACTAACGGCTATGTGTATGAGGCAAGAGCTCCCCAGTGGACTGCTGCTTTTCTCCTGTCAGTGCAGCTAAGAAAAATGCACACGAAGCATCAGTTACTTCTGATTATAGCACAGAAACTGCACCGCTGTGACTAAGGCACCAACTTATTCTCGGAGCGGACAGCATGCTCTCTACCCCCACAGAAGTGAGCCTCACACCCGCTGCCGTGTGCCAGGCACCACGCGAGGTGCTCTACACAGATGACTTCCATTCACCTGCACAGCGCCCTTACCAGGAACCACTGTGACTTCCATGTTGCAGACTGAGGACACGGACGCGCAGAGAGGGGACATAACTTGTCAAGGTCAGACCGCCAGTAAGTGGTGGACTTGGGATTAAAACCAGGCAGCCTGGCTCCAAGGTCTATGCTCTTAACTATTAGAGGTTTATCTCTAACAGCACTAGGAACGAAAGAGTTAAGGATGACAACCAAAACCCGAGGAGGAAATGTAGCTGAGCAACAAGCCAACTGGTTGTATGGAACAAGCCAATCCAAGACGGGCTGGGGCCGGGGCACCGCATTCTTAATGCAACAGCTTCGCCAGTTTTTAATTCAATTAAAAAATGTAATTTTGCAACTTCTCACCGAAGGACATAGGAAAATCTATTTCATACTTAGAGTAAAATGGTTGTGAATCTATCTACAAAGTGCTTCTCTAAGTCTAAAAAAAAAACGGGGGACATTTATAGAACCAGAGTACATGCGAAGACTCGCTGTTCTTAACCTGGAAAGCTTTCCGTTTTCAGTTACAAGTAGGAAGCAACAGCTTCTCTCACCTACATGGAGGGGGCTGCTTAGTTCTAGAGCTTTTCAAGTGACTCAGTCATTTTGTTTGGCACCCAAACTCTTAAAGCAAGGGAAGTCTTTGCTGAGGCATTTCATTCGGAGCACAAATTCTGTAAAGCACAAGTGTAAGATGAACAGGTTACCTTCTGACATGAAATATGGAATCCGGAATCTTCCTTCTAAAACTCTCTGCCTCAAAATTGGAAGAGTCGGTCCATCAAAAGGCAGAGCTCCACAGACAAGGACATAAAGAACAACTCCCATGCTCTAGGGAAGAAAACAATGCAGTCACTTTTCCACTGAGGATTTTAAACACTCTTTGCTTTCCTAAACATCCCCAGGGCCCTTAAAATCATATGGGCTGAAAAGTTCCTGTTTGGATTTACTATTTTTTCAGAATTTCAAAACAAAACAAAACAAAACTAAACTAAACTAAACTAAACTAAAACTCTGACTACTGCAATAAAATATCCTATAATAAATACTCAAAGATCTGAATTTAATCATTTTGATTACTACTTAACTTTAAATTAATGCTGATATTAAAGTAATAACATCTGTCCCTAGATTCTTTCCTAGAACCTAATTAAAAAATGCTCTAATCACAGTCCAGTGGACAGGAAAAGTATGAACTACTACCTATGTGTTAAGTACCAAGAGCTTCAAAGATGGGCCAAAGTACCAATTATTACCGTTATAGATGCATTTAACACAGCAAAGCAAAGCAATACCCAAATATCCAGCTGTGGTCCTTCATACTGCTGCCCTTCAAAGACTTCTGGGGCTGCATAAGGGGGGCTGCCACACCATGTTGCCAGCAGTTCACCACTTTTAAAGAAATTTCCAAAACCGAAATCTATTGGGATGGAAATAAATGTTACTTTCATCTATGCTCTCAACTATACTGAATTTCTTGTAGTAAATTTTACAATATGCTGTATTAACAATAGCACTGCTATGGCATCTATCTTGTCCTGTGTCTGCAGCACTGAGCACAATGACTAGAAAATATCAAGTATTCAATAAATATTTGTTGAATGAATGTATAAATAAATCAAGTTTTCTTCTCAAAGGGAATGAGAGGTTGAAAAAAGACTTTATATCATGTATTTTTAAGGCTGAAAGAAAATCCATTGGTGTGGACAACCAACTTGAATTTGAAAATCCTAGAATTTCAATTACTCCATAATTAAGAACTCTTCATTTTTTTTTAATCAAAAAAGATTTTTTTCCCCCAGTAAGCTCTATGCCCAACATGGGGTTTGAACTCATGAGCCCGAGATCAAGAGCCACATGCTTTTACCAACTGAGCCATCCAGACACCCAACAGCTCTTTATCTTTTACAGTCCATAAGGAAAGAAACAGATGAGTAAAATTTTAAGATATTTACCTAAATAGAACTGAGTGACTGGCTGCTCTTGCAGCCATTACCCAGAGTAGCAAGACATATAACCTTTTAAGGCAACTGGGTATAGTGTTTCTTAGGTAACAATTTTTTTTTTAAAGATTTTATTTATTTATTTGACAGAGACAGCCAGCGAGAGTGGGAACACAAGCAGGGGGAATGGGAGAAGCAGGCTCCCAGAGGAGGAGCCTGTTGCGGGGCTCGATCCCAGAATGCCGGGATCACGCCCTGAGCCAAAGGCAGATGCTTAATGACTGAGCCACCCAGGCGCCCCTTAGGTAACAATTCTCAAAGTGCTGGCCTACACATTCTGGTTTAGGCAGATACGCGACTGAAGAGTTCATTAACGTGTTGGCTCTCTGGCCTGCCAGCTACAAGCCACCTATCACCAATATCACTCGTTCACTCATTTATGGAGTGCAGTGGCATTCTACCTCTAAACAGTTAATGGTCTTCTTTCTATGACATTAGTCATACTGAATCCACAACTTTGACAGATAGCAGGCACTCTGGAAACACTGTGCTCAGATGCCTTCACTATGCATGAAAATTACAGAAGACAAATTTCAGTGAGTTCTGGTATAAATGCAAGCTTGTGCCCTTTTGCTAAGCCCTCACATAGGCTCATATTCTCACTGAGGAAACAAATTCCTATTATTTTGTAAGTTATACAAATACTGTCTTATGTTGTGAACACACCCGACAGGAAAACACTGCCTTAGTGATGGAAACTGGCTCTACTCCCAGCTAGTATATGGTGCCGCATGGATAGTGAGCTTTAAAAGGTGTCCTAAGGGGCACCTGGGTGGCATAGTCGGTTGAGTGCCCAACTCTTGATTTCGGCTCAGGTCATGATCTCAGGGTCCTGAGATTAGGCCCCATACACGGCTCAGTGCTCAGCGAGGACTCTGCTTGAGAGATTCTCTCTCCCTCTGCCCCACCCGCTTGTGTGCTCACACACTCTCTCTCTCTGATAAATAAATCTTTAAAAAATAAAAGGTGTTCTAGGAGGACTGGATTGAGTCACCAGTGCCAGACTCACTGGCTATGTGACTTTGTATCAGTCTCTGTGAGCCTTGCTTTCCCCACCTGTAAAGCTGAAATAATAAATATCTGTAGTCAGCAAGTTGTTGGAAGGATCAGTGAGTTAACATAAACTCGCATTCCATTCACACCTTGAGACTACAGTACAGTGTGAGCGATCTCTTAGCTCACACACACACCAACTGGTGAGGAGCCGGAGCGACAACAAGAGCAGTCACCATCCCCAACACCAGAGCCTCACTGCAGAGCACAATCTCTCAAGTTAGGGAGAACTACAGCAGGTTTCCAGTTTTCCCACTTTTCTAGCTTCAGGTCGCTTTCATGGATTATTTAACTTCCCCGAATCTCAGTTTCTGTATCTATAAATGTAGTGGTAATCCACCTACCCAGACAGGATGCTGTGAGGATTAAATGAGATGAAACATACAAAGTTCCTAGAGCACAGATGTCAAATGTCAGTTCCCTTCCTTCCTGAAGCCATCATAATCAACTACCGCCTTTCAGAAAGAAAGGTTCTGAGAAGGTATATAGGAAGGGCAAAAACGTGTAGAGAATCATGAGGGTTCAGAAGACAGATGAGGGTGCATGTGGGGAAGAGCCTAGACACCATCTACACCTGATGGAACAACACTGTGCTCTGGCCCTGGCATCCAGGAGTAGGAAGAAATGAGAACCTCTCCTTCAGAATGGGACCACAGCTCAGTCGTACACTCTGCTTTCCAAAAGGACTGTCAGAGAGGTCTTATCTTCTCAAGTCCACCTCTGTGACTAACCACTCCAATGACATCATAACCCATATGTCCTTATTGATGCGCATTTCTAATTTACTAAAAAAATTACACTCTCAAATGAGTCAAGGACTAGATATTCAAATAACATTTGAAGAGGAAAATGTTAATTTCACTTACATAGAGAAGCACCAGAAGCTCTAGGATTTATGTTTAGAGATCCTGAAATAGGTCCAATAACTGCTGTATTTAAACCATAATCACAGGATGAGTTTCAGCTCATGCAAGTTGAGGATACCCACCAAATAGCACTGTAAAGTTTTAATATTTCAAAAGCCATCACAGAACTCCTACAATCTGGCCTTCCCTGGGCTCTGGTGGAAAGTGTCACCCTTACTACGGAGGCTCTCACTGGTACACCTCAGAGGCAAGAAGAGAGCAAGAACTAGGAAACCATAGCTGTGCCTATGGTAGCCCAGTCTCAACTGTGGCTTTACACACCTAGGACAAAGAAAGTGTCCATTAACTTATAAGGAGAGTAGTACTAAGCAGATCTTACTTCTGTTTCCTGTGGGGAACTAAAGAAAATAAAACTTGAGCCAGTAGCAACACTAAAACATACTGAGTAAGCTACTCAAGAGGAAAAGAGCAATTCTTCTTACTGTTTTACGTATCTATTTTCCCCATCAGACTAAATTTGAGAGAAGGGAAGAGAGAAATGATAGAGATCTGTACTCCCAGCACTCAGCATACAGGTTGTGGACAGGAGCTATTCAATAAAGGTTTGCTGCATGACCACGTTGTCATCTTCTCTAAGTGCTTACTATGGGCCAGAAGCTGTTCTAAGCTCTCTAAAGAGAATTTCTTCTTAAAAACCCTATGAGGTATCCTTACTTTAGAAGAAAAGTAAGGGTAGAAAGTTAAGTATCTTGGTAAAGACTGAAGACCTGGAATAGAAACCAAGTGTGACTACAGAGCCCTCCCAGTTAGCCACCACCTTCATGTCCTTTCCTGGCACTGTGATATGCAGCTGTTTTTGAGCAAGTTAATAATTGTCAGGTTTAAGAAGTGGCAATAGAAAGGCACTTAAAAATAAAAGCCCTTTTATTTCTTCACAGGAACCTGGCTAATTTGCTTTATTCAGTCTGCAGCTTTCTGCTTAACAGCATCTAAGAGTGCATGGGGGTGAGCAAGAGCGATGCAATACGGAAATGGCAGAGCTGGGCAGGATTTGTTTATTGCCTTTTATAAAAATGCAGTGGGTTAGTGTTCATCACACCAAAGTCCGTCCGTCCTTCCTTCCTTCCTTTCTTCCTTCCCTTCCTTCTCTTCCTTCCTTCCTTTAGTAAACATTTGAACGCGTACATGCGTCAACCACTGTGCAAAGAAGAGAGGCTCCCAATGATAGAGGATAATAAAAGACCCCATATTATCATCTGACTTTTGGAAACCATTAGGAAAACAGTAATTTGATCCAGCCTGCCCTTGCTGGAAACAAAACACCAGTCCATCCAGCTTCATGCATTCCCTACCTCTGACCTGCAAGTTAATACCTGAAACGATGGCTGCTATGTCCCTCAGACATTTTGTGTCCTATTTTCTGCCATAAAGCTTACGCCATGTAATGCTGGATTCACTTCGGTATTAGTTAACTTTTAATTCTGAAATAATTTTAGATTTCAGGGAAGAATTGCAACAATACACAGTAAGCAGAATTCCCTATGTCCTTCACCCAACTACCCCAATGCTAACATTTTTTATAACTATATTAGTAAAATAATCAAAACTAAGAAAGTAACACTATTAACTAAACCACGGACCTTATTAAGACAGCACCAATTTTTCACAAACGTGCCCTCTCAGTTCAGGATTCCACAATGCATCTAGTGGTAGTGTCTCCTTAGGCTTCTCCAATTTGTAACCGTTCTTCGGTCTTCCCTTACCACGAACAATACAGGTCACATATTTTGTAGACTGTCCCCCAGTCTGGTTTTGCCTGGTGTTTTCTCACGACCGGATTGAGATTATGCATTTTTGGGGAGCACATCTAGAGATGAGGTGCTGGGATGCCTGGCTGACTCAGATGGTTAAGCATCTGCCTTTGGCTCAGGTCATGATCCCAGACTCCTGGGATGGAGCCCCATGTTGGGTTCCCAGCTCAGCGGGGAGCCTGCTCCTGCTTCCCCCTTTCCCTCTCCCCCTGCTTGCGGTCTGTCTCTGACCAAAAAATAAAATAAAATAAAATAAAATAAAATAAAATAAAATAAAATAAAATAAAATAAAATCTTAAAAAAAAGAAAGAGGTGAGGTGCTCTTTTCATTGCACTGTATAAGGGGACACCTGGTAGTATGTCTAATTACTGGGCGCGGCGGGGGGGTAACCCCGACTTCTTGATTAAGGTGCTTTCTGCTGGGTTTCCCCATTGTAAATTACTATTTTCCCTTTTATAATTAATATATTAGAGAAGATACATTGAGACTATACAGATCCTGTTTCTCAAACTTTCTACCCATCACTTTAGCATTCATTGGTAGATCTGGATTGCAGCGATCACTGTAGTGCTCTAATTGTGAGTTTTCATTTTCCCCAAGTCTTCGACACTTCTTAATTACAATTCTTCTTTAAGGAAGAGTTGCCCTTCTTCCCCTTTCATTTATTCATTAAATCATTTATTTTTTAATTATCATATTGTCATTCTGTTTGTCATGAACATTTATTTTATTCTTTGAATTATAATTCAAAACTATTGTTATTTATTTTAATGCTCAGATAGTTCTGGCTTTGGCCATGAGAAGCTAATTCAGGTTGGCTTCTATATCCTTTCAACAGGTCCTCATCTTTTTAAATAAATTTCATTTTAAGTATTTCCTTATCTCTGGCACCAGAAGAAGTTCCAGGCTCATTTTCTATTTTCCCTGCCCCAGCTCTGGAATCAACCACTTTTCCAAGGAGCCCTGGTTCCTTTTACAGACGAATGGCATTTAGAACATTTAGATGGTATTTAGAACCAAGACTAGGACCTAGATGTACTCATTGCAGCTGGGATGTCACTGGTTCTAGGCCCTGTCAGCTGAGAGAGTTAGGAAATATATGTACAAATGCTAAAATACATGTATACATCCCCCCCGATATTTATTCTTGTACGTTTCTATATGTATACGTATTTTAAAAAATCCATGAATTCATACTGATACTTCTCATTCCAATCCAGGGTTCAGTTTAGTTTATTTTGATACTATTTTTATTCATACAAGATTGAGCAACTCTGACAAAATCCTGAAGATATAAAAAGTTTCTTTCCTCTGCAGTAATTTGTCATTTGTGTGGGGAGTAACTGAACTCGCCCTCATAACACACCTTAGGTTTGTCAGATCAATCATGATTTTCAACATTCTTAAACATATTTGGAAAAAAACCCCCATCTTTCTCAAAGAATCTCAATTTTAAGAAAGTTCAATGTGAAATCATAAGTTTTAGAAACTGACAACTTGTCCTTCAACATGGTTAGGAGTTAAAATCAAACCCAAAAAACATTTATGTCATGCCTACACTGGATCAGGCGTTACATACTTGGTATTTTTTTTAATATATAATTTCGTTTAATTGTGATGGCAGCCCTGTGATATGTGACTGTCCTTGTCTTACAAACAAGGAAATTAAAGTTCAAAGTGGTTAAATGACTTGCCCAAGTATCACTAGCTATGAGTGGCTTAGCCAGTATTCAAACACAGGTTTTTTAAACTGCAAAGCCAGGTGTTTTTTGTTTTTATTTTTTACTTTATCACAGATGTTCCAAGAATGTCACTAGCCAGAGAAGTTTAATCCAACTCAAAGTTGGTGGTAAGGCTGTCATAAACCCAGAAAAAATCTTTTACATTAGTAGAGAGGAGAGGTTTTCTAATTTATCCCTCTGCCAGCAGAACTTGGCAACTGAGGGCTTTCTCTTCTCTACACTATTAGATGCTATGTCAACAGCAACCTTCATAAGTGAATGGAAATAAGTGTTTACAAAGTAAATGTCAGAAATATATGCCTACATTCATTTTAGGAATCCATATCCTTTTTAAAAATGCACAATGTGTTGAATAGACATCTTGTCCTTTTATGTGAGATGACGTGTGCCCACACCCCTAACACAAAGGCACGTTCTCCAGGGGTTTTACTCTTAACAATGGTTTTGAGATTTCCTAATATATCCATATTCTCTCACTTGGTTTCTGTGTGGCTTAAAATGTCTACAGAAGAGAGGGTTTGCAGTAGACTGTTTAACCACAGAACTGATTCAATTACTGTTGACGGACTCTCATGGAAATGAACTTGGCCTCAAAAGCTGAGTCCTCTAATTACCTCTTATCTAACTTACCAGTAACAGGCTATGGATATATTTGAAAACAATACTAGAACTGCTATTATTGTCTGCTTATTTTGAAAGTGACTGATTGACCCATATCTTACTGATAACAAATGCCAATTATTATTGTCATCCCTAAATTACCTAAGTTATCTGTGCCCTAATATCATTAGCAAAAGGCCAATGTTTTAGGAATAACAGGACCTTACACAGAATAAATAAGCTGATCCTGATGATTACTGTCTGATGGGAACTAAGCACAAAAGAATTCTGTTGTGCTTAATGGAATGAAATAGATCAAACATGAGCAGTCATACAAACCACCTGGGCAATGCTAAAATGCAGATTCTGATTCAGCAGGTCTAGGGCTGAGCTGGATATTCTGCATTTCTAACAAGCTCCAAAGTGATGCTTATGCTGCTGGTCCCCAGACCACTCTTCAAGTAGCCAGGAAACAGAGAACAAAACAAAGGTTGTGAAAAACATACAGAAGATGTTAAACAGTCTGTGATTGTTACTGTTGCAAAATGATTGTAATTACTAAATACTTTCAGGATTTTCATTTAAATGACATAAAGACTAAATAGAAGAAGTCATTAGGTAAACTAATTTTTTTCTGAAAAGGGAAAAAACAAAACAATGAAAACCAGTCTTTGAGCTAAGTACGCGACTTCTAGGAATCAACACCACCACCAAGGCAATTTTAAATCTCCAGCAGTGTGTTATAATGTTTAATTTATAATTAAAAAAAAAATTCTCCTACAGAGCAGCAGATGGCTTTAGGGTTAATTTTATCCTTGTTTCTAAAATTACCAGAATTCAGATACCCAGTCTCGCTGGAGAGATATACCTCTTCTGTAATTATTATAACAGGAGCAGAGAAGACAATTATGAGGAAATGAAAGCTGACAAATGAAAGGCAGGGCAGTGGTAGAGACGACACTGACACATTACGTCAACGGCACAGGGGTCCGCCAGCACTGACGTCGCTGTGTGCTTTGCTGCCCACCAGCAAGGAAAGGCCAGCTGCACAGCTTCCTCCCAAACGTCAGTTACTCCCTCTCTACCTGACAGGAGGGCAACGAGCACGGTCACCACAGCAGAGATGAAATGTGATCTTGCTGACTACGACGAAGCATCATCGGTTTGTGCAATGAGGGAGTTCAGTGAGCTACAGAGTGAATAAATGGTCTTCCTTAGCCCCAAGTGGGGTGGAGAGCAGGGAGGCAGAAGAGGGGAAAAACAACACAAAACCCAAAGAAACCCTCTGAGCTGTCTTCCACAGTCCAGGCTTAATGTGCTCTGGTGCTCCTCGGGCTTAGAGGATAAAGAGGAGGTCTCACTGCGCTTGCTAATGCAGAGCTCTTTTTACATAATACCAGCGGCAGGAGGAGAGCAAAGACACTTGTAATAAATATTTTACTATGTATCTCAGCCTCCCTTAGCCTTTTTTTTTTAAAAGATTTTATTTATTTATTAGACAGAGATAGAGACAGCCAGTGAGAGAGGGAACACGAGCAGGAGGAGTGGGAGAGGAAGAAGCAGGCTCCTAGCAGAGAAGCCTGATGTGGGGCTTGACTCCAGAACGCGGGGATCACGCCCTGAGTCGAAGGCAGACGCTTAAGGACTGCGCCACTCAGGCGCCCCAGCCTTTTTTGATTCCAGGGCACAACACTGGAATTATATATACAGAAACCCTGTCTCAAAGTCTTCTTGTGAACAGGAAGTTTGTTAGAAACAATGAGAGATGACGGGTTACTTGGAGGTCATGGGTCAATTCAGAAAGGAAGACTCCCTCTTGGGGCCGGAGACAAGTGATGCACAGGTCAGATCTATCGGGCCATTACACATCACTAATGATGTTTAAGGTCCCTCTTAGAAAAAAAAATTAATTCATATCAAGTAGAGACAATTTAGAATATAAATGATAAACTTGACTCGTTCCTCTGAGATTTGTATTAATAAGGTTTTAAGGCCCTAGTAATTAAAAAAAAAAACATGATGAGGGGGATTATATGGCTATCAGAATTTTCAGTACTTGTTTTCACACGGAATCAATTACATATTGAATACAAAGAGCAGCTACCTTTTACTGAGTGTTTACATGGTGCCAGAAACTTTAATTAATAATTTATTTAACAAACACTTAAATAGCATTAACTATGTATCAGGCACTGTTCTTAGTACTTTGCAAATATTAACTAGTAACTGCTATGAGATATGAACTTCTATCATTCCCTCTTCACAAATAAGGAAACTGAGGGCAGAGATGTTAGGTAACGTGTCCAAGGTCACCCATCTAGTAAGTGGCAGAATCATGACTCAAAGCTAGGTAGTCTGGTTCTAGAGACCATACTCTTACCTACTAGCCCCCGTCTCTAACATTATCATGAATCCCTGCAATATTCCTGAGAAATAGATTAATCTGTTTCATATGTATGGAAACATAGGCTCAGTGAGCGTAAATAATCAGCCCAAGGTCACACAGCCACTAAGTGACATAGCCAGAGTTTCCACCAATACTGTCTAATATCACACGCCACATTCTTTATATAGAAGCCTTGTCTGAATGGTGATATTTTCTGAAAACTTCCTCCAAGTAGTTCATACACTTTTATCTTTAAGTATTTATTATAAACATTTCAGATTAGGAAAGGTAAAGAGTAAACTAAATGTCCTTCATCTATTTATTCTCAATCTGATGCCTGAATAGTCATGGCCAAAACTGCTAGGAAGAAACATTACCACAACTACTACAACTAATGAAAGCCAATATTTCTTTGCATTCTGCCTCGTATTTTGCAAAGGCTGGAGGTCTCATAATTGAGGGAATGAACACACACGGGTATGGATGGATCCATGGCTCATCAGTGTCTGAAGTCTTTATCCATTGGAGGAGCATAAATTAGAAAATGGTTTCAAAGCCATGTTTCTGTACTTATGAAAATAAACCACATTTGATACTTCCACCCCATTTTCAGTCTTACGAACTGAGACAAATATTGTAATTCACACCTAGTTTTGGTTTGCACTTTCTCTTCAATTTCAACATACAAGATGGCTAAAATAGTTCATTTATTCAGTCCATTTAGCAATGAAAGAGATCTTCCTAAGGAGAAAAAGCAAAGTATAATTTGAGGGAATAATTCTGCGTTTTATTCTGAGTTCTTGCAATTTTTCCATGGAGTCCCATCTTTCCTACATGTGTTGGAATTCTTTAAAATTCTCAAGAAGAATCCTCAAAGATCACAAGATGATGTTTTTAAAGGAAAGGAGGACTATAAAAGTTATAAAACCTATGGATAAAAATAAACATCCTGGAGAAATTCTTTTAAGCACACGGAAACACATATAAACTTCTGACGGCATGTGCAGTTCTTCATGATGTAGCTCTGCCAACCTGTCCAGGGTCTTTCCTTATCATTTGTCACCGGCACTCATGTCCCACTAGCTCTGGTCCACAGCTTCCCTACACAATCTGAGCTCTCTGGCCTGCCCGCCTTTGCATATGCTGATCTACCTGCTTGGAGCCGCCATCCCTACCTCACACCCCCTTTGCTTTTCTCTCCCCCTGTCCCACTACAAATGCCTTCTTCTTAACCAAGTCTTAGCTAATCATTTCCCTGGTTCTTCCAGGAAGAGTTAGTCTTTCTCCTAGCTTCATGAACTTTACAATTATCTTCTTGTGTTATATTTAAAGCACTGGTTCTGGGTTAACTCCTCCAAGTGGGAGCAGAGCTGAACTTTTTTGCATTGTTGTTGTTTTTGTCTTGAAATACTTCAATCTTCAGGACTTAGCCTAGGAGCACAAATGCTTAATAAACATTTATTAAAATTTGGGGTAAATGGTGGCGAGGATGACAGAAAAATGTAGACAAGGGGATATTTGAGTGCTAAGATATACTGTGTGTGTGCACGCGTGCACGTCTCCACTTGTAAGGTATGGAATCAATGACACTAAATGCATAAATACTGAATGATAAAACTCAAAATTCAGTTAGTGAGTAACCCTTGAGGAAAAACTTACAAATAATGCTTGGAAACTCAGAATGTGTGCTTCCTGAGGTCAAAGAGACTTAGTTGTGAATACCACATAACGATAACATTACTGAGCTTACCTACCTATATTATATGCCAAAATTATAGGAGACATATCATAGCCAGGCAAAACTTGGTTATAACCTTAGAGGAATATTCTGTATATTTTGTTTGCAAGTTTCTTTGGTGTTCTACTTTGACATTTTCTTTTGAGATGTTAGTGACAGAGCACTCTGCAATTTCTATAGCATATGACTCACACCGCTAAACTTTCTCTGCCTAAAAAGACTCCCAGAACTCCTTGGAAATATGTTTTGTGAATTTTTTGTTTTAGTGATAAAGGAATATGAAGGTGAAGCAGGGGTTTCCTCTTTCTACAGAGTTAAGGACTTCAAAAAACAAGAGCCTTCGCTGAAGAGGACAATTTGAGGGCAGGAGATGCTTTTAAGCAGTAAACAAAAGGTCCCAGTGAAGTGCACTCCTGAAGAATGGCAAACAGGAGTGAGGTGAATGAGATCAGTGGAAGGGCCAAAAGAAGAAGAGGGAAAAAGAAACCACAAATGGGAGAAGTGAACACACATAAGAAACTATGGAAACACCAATACTGTGGATTGCACTTTCAAAGCAGAAAAGACAAATCAATACAAATCCTTATATATATATATATATATATATAATGGGAATGAAACAGATTAACTTAAAAAACTGTCTTATTCAGGCAATCCCATTCGAAAAAAAGGTCATAGCCTGCAGAATGGAAAATCCATTACCTCCCTGAACCATATGTAACATTGGCATTTAAAATTATTAAAGTTAAAGTAAAAGTTAAAGTAAAGTAAGTAAAAATTAATTATTTGCTCTCCCTCAAAAGCCCAAGGCAAAAACTAATGGAAATGGCACAGAAATAAACCAGTTACATGCACAAATCAGAGGCTTTTACCTTCTATTTTATACCACAGTGCAGCAAACCAAGGCTGTTTTTTTGTCCCTAAGCTTAAGAGTCCAATGAGTATCCGACCTAGCTAGTCAGCAAATAATTTCTCCATCAGTTCCTCTCATCTGGATGTCCCTCTGTTCCTCTTTAACAATCGTAGAACAAAACACCACCACTTGCAACTTTGCTAAGCTTTTGCTTCAAGCTCCTTATCTTCTTCAATATCCTAACTGAAATAAATCTCCCTCCCACACCTACAACCTCTGTTGCTGCTACTCTAGCCCAGACCCACATTTTCTTAATTGGACTACTGCCTTAGATTCCTTATTAATCTTCCTGTCTTCAGTCTTACCCACACCTCCTACCCATCTGCACTCTGCTGCCAGAAACCTCCTTCCAACATGCAAATCTAATCATAGTAGCCCAGTCCCACCTTCACTCCCATCCCACCCTACAATTTTCAATAGGTTGCACTCCTTATTAGCAACAGAATAAACTCTGAAATCTTTTTCATGGTGTTCAAGACCCTTCATATTCTGCCGTTTGCCTATCTGTTCCTCCTGTGTCGACTCCCTTTGTCTACAGACTTTACATTTCACCAATATTGAGCTACAGTTCCCCACCACACCAATCTCAATCTCCTTCCCTTATACCTGTGGTATTTACACAGTTCGCCTGTGTGCAATATCCTACTTCCGTTTATCTTCCTGGCAAGCTTCTAACTCATCCCTCAAGCCTAAGTTCAAATAGTTCCTTCTCTGCGAAGCCTCCCTGACAACTTCTCAAGTGGACTGCTATTCCTTCATCTAGATTCCTACTGCAGTTTGTACAGACAATTCTGGGCAACACATTGTATTTTAATTATTTTCATCTCCCCGCTAGACTTGTAGAATCAGAGGATTTGTATCTCCAATATACCTAGCATAGCACAGTACCGACACATTAGTATTTATTGAATTTTTGACCATATGGGTAAAGAAACTTGGACTACAAAATATAAAACCTTTTACAATTGTAAAAACTATAGGAGAAAAACTAACAAAATAATCTCTACCCTTAACCTGCATGTTATAATTCAAAACCTTATTATACCAGAGCAAGGCATTCAACTTCTATTACTGTCTTTTATCTGGCTGTGACCTCTCTGCAGCAATGATCCATAACCAGGAGAGTAGGGTAGAGCACTAGGGATCTGTGCTGCTCCTCTGGTGTGGCTATCAGTCCCCGAACTCAGACACACAGCCAGACAAACGTACGTCCTCCAGCAGAGCACACCAAGGGACCTGGCCACAAATCAGACCCCAGTCCTGCCACTCTGTACAATAATGAACCTATTTGTCTTACTTGTCAGTACTCTTAGAACTATGAGTAAAACACACTTTAAGAAAGCCTGATGTCACTGACAGAGATGTTCCTGAATCTCTGCCTGCACACACACCAAGTACAGTGGCTCGCGTCTGGTCACATTAGAGCCAGCTGCGTCCCAGCTACCTGCTAGCTTGATGTTCATGTTGCTATCCAGCAGGAGATTTTCAGCCTTGAGATCACGGTGCACGATCTTCCGTCCATGACAATAATCAACAGCAGACAGGATTTGCCAGAATTTGCGCCTGGCCTCAGACTCATTTAATCGGCCGTGATTAGCAAGGTAGTCTGTAAAAAAAAAAAAAAAAGAGAGAGAGAGAGAGAGAGAATTTAGGATTATTCACCAAAACCAACCAACCAACAAAGAATCCCCATTATTAGTAGGCAGAATTTTTTCTCTTCAAAAAGCTATCTTTTTATTTATTCTATTGTAATTCCAGTGTAGTTTATATACAGTGTTATATTAGTTTCAGGTGTACAATACAGTGATTCAACAATTCCATATATTACTTAGTGCTCATCAAGATAAGTGTACTCTTAATCCCCTTCATCTATTCAAAAGCTCTTTAAATGAATAGGAGTGAGTGTTCAAGTAACATGCTGTTTTCCCCCTGCCTTGAGAAAAGTAGTTCCAATCATATTTCACTGGAGTCCAGATAAACGGAAAGAGCCCAAGACCAGACAACAGCAAGTGGCATAATATTCGCAGTATAATTCACAATGTTTTATATGCCTAAGCATTCCCTCTGTTCTTCTGTTTACGAGTATTTTTCCTAACCACATTTAAAAAATAAAATTTATGTAAAAAACCCAAACAAACCCATGAATCCATTTTCTGACATCCCATCAGACAAAGGATATCTTTCTTTTAAACAATTATTTCCTGCAGTTATTATAGAAGCCACTTGTAACATAAGATACAGTCGTCCCTGGAAGCAGCCTAAATAATTCACACCCTGTTTTGTTTGGTGGAGTACTTCTGATCTACCCAAGACTTGTGATAAATCAAACGTGATAGCCATACTCTCTAAGCAAATATACTCTGCAAGATACATTAGCTATCTTTGTGCAATGTTATAATCCCTACTAAAGCAGTTTACCTGAAAATTAATTCTACATATGTTTTCATAAACTCAATAAAATGAAACATTATAGCTCATTAAAGTTTTGCCTGAACATCTAAAAGGCCTCTGAAATGATCTTTTAAGGGGGAAGGGTCAGCAGAAATCTTGAAAGGCTTTTCTAAAATTTAGGACTATTTTCCCAACTTAGGAATTGTATGGGTGAGTTAATATTCAGTCATCTCCAAATATTTTCTGTTCTGGGCTATGTGGTTTACTGATACTTAGATTCCATGGCTTTGGCTCATGACATCCTCATTATTTACTACAAAATTAATGTTTGTACAGCACTTTACAGTTTATAAGCATGTTTGTAACACTATCCCTCAATCTTCCTAAAACCCTCTATGATAACTATTATTTTAATTTTCATTTTGTAGATGAGGAAGCTGAAGATCAGAGGGGTTATGTAATCTGGCTGAATTCATACAGCTGGTAAGTGAATGGCTGATCTGGAACTTTTGACTGCTTTTTAAAAAAACTGTATTAAGCTTCTTTACTAGACTGCTGAAATCCTAACTATCCTTTCAAACCCTGCTCAAATGCCACCTTGCCCTTAAACAGTTCCTCATCACTTCAAGTAGAACTAATCTCTACTCTGAATTCCTTATCACCGACAACACATTGGCTCACACTGTAGTTACCTGCATATAGCTCATAGTATCTCAAAGTGCATACGTGTTTGGGTATACACACACACACACACACACACACACACACACCCCCCTAAGTCTAACACCCTGTGGTAGAAAATAAGGTACCTTCACTTAAGCTTTCTAAAGATAGGGGCCATATCATTTTCTTTGTACTCCCCACACTGCTTTAGTACTTTGTACAAAACATAAGAGGCAGTTTTTATTAAATACTTAATTAAGGTCTGATCATGGATGGTATCATCAACCATTATAAAATGTAGAATATTAGTACTATACATGTTAGAGACTTTAAATGTAAGCAGACAGACCTAAATGTGTTTAGGACCACAAAATCCTAGAAGTGAGCACAGGCAGTAATTTCTCTGACATCAGCTATAGAAAAAAAAAAAAAAAGGCAGAATCAGACCTATAAATACAGAGAACAGACTGATGGTTGCCAGAGGGGATGAGGGTGTGGGGTTGGGCAGAATGAGCGAAGGGGAGAGGGAGATACAGGCTGAAATGAGCAAGTCACAGGAATAAACAGCAGAGCATAAGGAATACAGTCAATGACACTGTAACAGTGATGTAATGGGACAGATAGTAGTACACTTGTGGAGAACACAGCATAATGTATAGACTTGTCAAATCACTAAATTGTACACCTTTAACTAATGTAACATTGTAGGTCAACTATACTAAAAAAAAATTAAGTATGACATCTTGTGTATGTTTCTTCATCTGCTATGATCACAAATTGAGATGATCAGCTCCCCACATCATCTTTTTGCCTTGACAAAGCACACATAATAGCCACTCAGAACTCTACAGGAAAAAAAAATTCATTTAAGAATATATAGAATTTTCAGTCAAAATGTCCAAACTGTCATCAGAGTGCCTATGTCTAAGTTAACTATCAAGTAAACAATGTGCTTCCTGTTCATAAGAGTAAACCAGAGCCTCAATTCTATACTGGATGAACAGGGAAATCCATAACAAAGGGTTGGTCCCGTGGGCAAATATAACTTACTCAGGGAAATGCAACGTGTTTTCCGTACAGGATTATCTTTTGGCTAGTTAGCATTATCTTTGCAGAAATTCCACACCAAATGCCACTTAAGCTGTAGTTCTGAAGAGACAATTTTTTCATAGACAAATAAATGACTTCTCCAAAGAGACAAAATTTCTTTCTGTTGAAACTGCTGAATCAGGGACACCTGGGTGGCTCAGTTAAGCGTCTGCCTTCAGCTCAGGTTATGCACAATCCCGGGACCCTGGGATTGAGTCCTGAATCTGGCTCCTTGCTCAGCGGGAAGCCTGCTTCTCCCTCTGCCTGCCGCTCCCCCTGCTTGAGAGCTCGCTCTCTGTCTACAAATAAATAAAATCTTTACAAAAAAAAAAAAAAAAAAGAAAATGCTGAGTCAATGTGAGTTAATGGGAAAAATTTTTGTGATTCTGGCAACACAGAGAAACCTAACAGATCCAATGTGAACAAATATAAGTATATGGAGGAAAATAACAACAACAAACTGTCGCTAACAAAATGAGTCCTAGGAAGCACAAGAGAATCTAGAGTACGGACTGTTTTTTGAAGCAATCAGTCCAAATTAATACCACCCTAGCCAAGGGGGCAGAAAAGCTTTGAAGCCTGGCAGGAAAGGTACTGTCTGGGGTGGGGTGGGGTGGGGGAATGGTATGCCTGAACCTAAAATCACCATGTAAAGCCAGAATCACATAACAATATATAACACACTGTGAGAAAAATGACAACATCCACGTTCCAGAGATTAAGACAGTGCCTGTTTAGAGAGGTTGGTATGTTGTTCACTCCTGACGTGAACCTTCCTCATTCTATGATTTCTGCAGTGTGGGCCTCCCTGAAAACTGCACCATCTGCTGAGAAACTCATCCTCTGCGAGGGGCACTGTTCCCAATCCACACTCAAGTTAATACACAAGGTCCTCAAGGGAACATGCAAAAAGAACATTCGTGTTTCACATGGAAAACTTAATAATTATGGTTACAGAACAAACTTGAGTGTAAGAGCAATTCTCCATACTAATTGCCTGTATGTGTATTTTTGATGGGTATATTTAAAAAATTGCTTGTAAGTGAAAGTGGTAAGTGAAATGTAATTTTGTTGACTTTAATAACAAATTTTTTTAAGGTTATATTTTGTATGTCCTGTCCTCCCATTTTGTTTTTATGGTAATTGATTTTTATTGTATTTTACAAAAATCATGGTCTGTGACAAATTGGACAATTTAAAAAATTGGTCTTTCAATACTGATAATTTGAGAAATACTAGTATAGACAATAGGCAATTACAATACACCATGATAATGGCTAGCACAGGAATAAATATATCCTAGTAAAAATTTTTGTAGGTATCTTTTAAATTTTTCTATTTTTTATTATGAAAATTTCAAACATACATGAGAGTAAATAGTATAATGAATTACCCAGATTTAAGAGTCATTAACATTTTGCCATATTGCTTCATATATATCTTTTTCCTGTAGTAACCTAAAGCGAATGTTGGCATCATTTTTTTTCACCCTAAATACTTTCCTATGTATCTTAAAATATATATATATATATATATATATATATAACATTTTTTTTTACATAACCATAATACCATCACCACACCTAACAAAATTAACAATTTCTTAACATCATCTAATTCACAGTCTGTGTTCAAGTCTCCTCAGTTGGCTTACTGGAATCAGGATCCAAACAAGATGTACTTTTATTTTTTTTTTTATTTTTTATTTTTTTTAAGAGAGAGGGAGCTGGGGAGAAGCAGAGGGAGAGAGAGAATCTTAGGCAGGCTCCACACCCAGCACAGAGCCCGACACGGGGCTCGATCTCACAACCCTGAGATGAGGACCTGAGCTGAAACCAAGAGTCGGATATTTAACTGACTGAGCCACCCAGGTGCCCCAAGATGTACACTCTGTATTTGCTTATTTTGTCTTCGGAATCCTTTTCTTCTGGAACAGTTTCCTCCCTCCCCCTTTCCTATGCTACTGACTTGCTGAAGAAACTAGGTCAGTCATCCTCCATTCTGGATTTGTCTTTTACTTACTCATGATATCGGTTAACTTATTCTCTTATCTCCTGTATTTCCAATAATTTGGAATTCAAGTATAAAGAATAGAATAGATTCAAGTTTAATTTTTTTGGTGGGTGGCAAGAATACATCACAGGTACATCTACTTGGAGGAATAAAACATCTGTTCTCCTGCTTCTAGGAGTACTAAGGTTGGTCATTGAGTTGTGGGGTGAGAGCTTGATCCTTCAATTAAATATTCTCATCTCTTTTTCCTAACATGGTTCTTAAGCTCTAGTGTATATCAGAACCCTTAGAGGGCTTGTTAAAACAGATTGCTGGGACATATCTCTAGAGTCTCTGACACAGCAGGTGCTGGAAAGGGCCCAAGAATTTATGTATTTTTTATAAGCATCCAGGTGATGCTTAAGATACTGGAACAGGGGCTGTACTTGGATAACCACAGCACTAATTTTAGCATTCACTGGTGGTTGAACCTGAACGAATTACTTCATTAGGGGTTGCAAAACTGTGACTTCCTAATTTTTATTCCTGTCCCATCTATTAGATGGAATTCTTCTGTTGTCAATTAGGGCTATTCAGTTATCCTGAACTCTAACTAAAATAGGTCAAGAAGGGTGAGTGCTCAACTCTTCCTCCTTAAGTTAAACCGATTTTCAGAGTAAGGGGCTGGCACACTGGCTCCCTCCAATGATAACTATTAAGAATTGTATGTTTAGTTTTTAGTTCTTCTACTATTTGATGATTCTCTTAAGTATCATAATGGGTGCGTGGGTTCTTATACACTCAATTTCTTTCAATTAATTACAGTCATTATTCTTTTTGAGGCTTAAAATTTTCTATCTTTGACTAGTGACAACCCGTTATAAGTTTTTGTTTTATAAATACAGAAATATTCAATGCCTTTGTTGCTTTCTGGCACAATAAAAATGTCTCATGCATAACTTGAATATTGCCTGCCCCAAACTTAGAATCAGTCATTTCTCCAAGAAGCCTTGGTTCCCTTTACTGGGGAATGGTATCTGGGTGCTCAAGGTGCTTTTTATGGCGGGGTTGGTATTACTTCTAAGACTTTTCGGAGACAGAGCTGGGAAATAAATCCTTTTAAATAGAAAAAAAAAGTAATGACTTCACTCCATTTCAAAGTGACCATTATAGGAATTACTTTTCTTTGATTTTTACATATATATTTCTTTTCCTCTTACATAAAATATTCTAGTTCTTAATATTAACATAAATTGCTTATCCTATAATATACATGATGTAATGTCAAAATACCTATGCTAATATTACTACTAACAATAAAATTACTGGATGGATGAAGTTTAAAAGTTAAAATTTCTTTGCAGTTTTTTTTTTTTTAAGATTTTATTTATTTATTTTACAGAGAGAGAGAGACAGCCAGCGAGAGAGGGAACACAAGCAGGGCGAGTGGGAGAGGAAGAAGCAGGCTCCCAGTGGAGCATGGAGCCCAATGTGGGGCTCGATCCCAGGACCCTGGGATCACGCCCTGAGCCGAAGGCAGACGCTTAATGACTGAGCCACCCAGGCGCCCCTCTTTGTAGTTCTTTTTACTCTTGAGATTATACCAACCTAAGAATGCACAGTACAGCCTGGGGAGGGAAAAGATGGTGGAGGAGTATGCGTCCCCTTTTTCAGCTGGTCCCCTGAGTCAAGCTGGATATGTACCAGACCATCCTGAAAGCCCACGGAATCAGCCTGAGATGGAGGAAGATACATCTGGATCTCTACAAACGAACATCTCCAGCGCTGAGTATTGAGGTAAGAAGAGGGGAGCCATGAATCCGCACACAGTACAAGAAGAAAAATGGAAGGGGGAGGGAGCCGCTGTGCTCTGGCGCTGGGAAGCAGTAGCCACCTGCACTGGGGAGCGGGCTGGACTCGAGACCGGACTGGCACCCGCGAGAGAGCAGACTGAGACCAGAAGCCTGGGAACAAGCACGACCAGACTGAAAACCGGCACTCTGGAGGGCGCAAACCACACTAAAACAGAGAGCTCGGGAGCGAGTGTGGGAACCGCGTGGCTGGTGGTGTTAGACCACACAAAAGACAGAGACGTGCGGGCCCTGGAAGTGAGGGCTGGGACACCGGCTGAGGGGTGCACAACCCCGGATGCTGCAGGGTTTTTGGCAGCACCGACAGAAACAGAGTTAAAGAGGCCAAGAGAGCTCAGTGGAGAGCGGACTGCGATCTCTCTGTTCTGAGACAGAGGCTAAGACTCGGCCACTGCTGCTCTGACTCTCAGAAGAGCCATAGAAAACCACCAGGGAAAGCCGCCAGAAAACAAAAGCCCAGAAATACCAGCTCACATTGTGCCCATCCCCATTGCCCCTCGCAGGGGACAGGGAGACTCTACCCAAACAGGGTTGCCTGAATACCTGCCAGAAGGCAGGCTGAAAAATCAAGAAGCCCAGATCCCTAAGGTCCTTATAAAACAAGTGCACACTGCCTGGGGCCTAGTCAATAATTTGGGCTCTGGGCAACCCTGCAACCTCTCCTCATTAGAATGACAAGAAGGAGTAATCCCCCCCAGCAAAGAAAAGATAATGAGTCTGTGGCCTCTGCCACAGAACTGATGGATATGGATATAACAAATTATCAGAAATGGAGTTCAGAGTAACAATGGTCAGGATGATGTGTAGACTTGAAAAAAATATTAATGAAAATATCAACGAGAATATAGAATCTCTAAGGGTGGAAATGAGAGCGAATCTGGCAGAAATTAAAAATACTATGAATCAAATGCAGTCAAAACTAGATGCTCTGACGGCCAGGGTGAATGAGGCAGAAGAACGAATTTGTGAATGGAGGATGGGATGGTCGAAGAGAAAGTTAAAACAGAAACTGGCTCAAAAAAATTCAATCTCAAGAATGTAGATTACGGGAGATTACTGACTCACTGAAATGTTCCAATGTCAGAATCATCGCCATCCCCGAGGGGGTGGAGAAAGAGAGAGGTCTAGAAGAGATATGTGAACAAATTGTAGCTGAAAACCTCCCTAATCTAGCAAAGGAAACAAGCATTGGTGTCCAAGAGGCAGAGAGGACCCCTCCCAAGGTCAACCACAACAAACCTACGCCACGTCACGTCATACATAGTGCAATTCGGAAATATTAGATCCAAGGACACAATATTGAAAGCAGCCAAGGCGAAGAAATTTCTCACGTACAGAGGCAAAAATATCAGAATAACGTCAGACCTGTCTACACAGACCTGGAATGAGAGGAAGGGTTGGCAGGACATTCAGAATTGATGGAGATATAAGGACCTTCCAGGAAGGATCCTTTATCCAGCAAGGCTGTCATTCAGAATTGATGGAGATATAAGGACCTTCCAGGATCGGCAGAAACTGACCAAAATCGTAACCACAAAGCCAGCCCTACAGGAGATATTAAGGGGGGGGGGTGTTTCTATAAAAGTATAAAGGCCCCAAGAGTGATACAGAAGAGAAATTTACAATCTATAGAAACAAAGAATTTACAGGCAACATGACATCATCAAAATCATATCTCTCAATAATCACTCTCAATGTGAATGGCCTAAATGCGCCCGTAAAACACCACAGGGTTGCAGATTGGATAAAGGTCATGACCCATCCATTTGCTGTCTACCAGAGACTCATCTTGAACCTAAAGATACATCCAGACTGGAATTGAAGGGAAGGAGAACCATTTTTCATGCCAGTGGACCTCAAAAGAAAGCTGGGGTAGCAATTCTCATATCAGATTAGATTTTAAACTAAAGACTGTAGTTAGAGATACAGAAGGACACTATATTATTGTAGTTAGAGATACAGAAGGACACTATATTATTCTTAAAGGATTCTATGCCCCCAACAGGGGAGCAGCAAGATACACAAGCCAACTCTTAACCAGAATAAAGAGACATATAGATAAAAATACGTCAATAGTAGGGGACTTCAACACTCCACTCTCAGCAACAGACACATCACCTAAGCAGAAAATGAACAAAGAAACAAGAACTTTGAATGACATACTAGACCAGAAGGACCTCATAGATATATAGAGAACACTACACCCCAGAACAACAGAATACTCATTCTTTTTGAATACACATGGAACAGATATATAGAGAACACTACACCCCAGAACAACAGAATACTCATTCTTTTTGAATACACATGGAACTGTTTCCAGAACAGACCATATACTGGGTCACAAAACAGGTCTCAACCGATACCAAAAGACTGAAATTATTCCCTGCATATTCTCAGACCACAATGCTTTGAAATTGGAACTAAATCACAATGAAAAATTTGGAAGAAACTCAAACACTTGTAAACTAAGAACCATCCTGCTCAAGAATAATTGGGTAAACCAGGAAATTAAAAATCAATTTAAACAATTTATGGAGACATACATAGCCATCCAAGCCTCACTCAAAAGAATAGAAAAATCTAAAACGCAGTTTTTATATTCTCACCTCAAGAAGCTGGAGCTTGAACAGAAGAACAGGCCTAACCCACACACGAGAAAGCAGTTGATCAAGATTAGAGCAGAGATCAAAGAATTAGAAACCAGGAGCACAGTAGAGCAGATCAACAAAACTAGAAGCTGGTTCTTTGAAAGAATAAATAAGATCGATAAGCCACTGGCAAGACTTATTCAAAAGAATAGAGAAAGGACCCAAATTAATAAAATTATGAATGAAACGGGAGAGGTCACAACCAACTCCAATGAAATAGGAAGGATCATTAGAAACTTTTATCAACAGCTTTATGCCAATAAATTAAACAACCTGGAAGAAATGGATGCCTTTCTGGAAACCTATANCTAAACAATCTGGAAGAGATGGAGGCCTTCCTGGAAACCTATAAACTACCAAGACTGAAATAGGAAGAAATTGATTTTTTAAACAGACCAATTAATTATGAAGAGATTGAAGCAGTGATCAAAAACCTCCCAAAAAACAGGAGTCCAGGGCCTGACAGATTCCCCGGGGAATTCTACCAAACATTCAAAGAAGAAATAATACCTATTCTCCTGAAGCTGTTTCAAAAAACAGAAACAGAAGAAAAACTACCAAACTCATTCCATGATGCCAGTATTACCTTGATCCCCAAACCAGGCAAAGACCCCATCAAAAAGGAGAATTACAGACTGATATCCTTGATGAATATGGACGCCAAAATTCTCAACAAGTTCCTAGCTAATAGGATCCAACAGTACATTAAAAGGATTATCCATCATGACCAAGTGGGATTCATCCCTGGGATGCAAGGGTGGTTCAACATTCGCAAATCGATCAGTGTGATAGATCCTATCAACAAGAAAAGAGTCAAGAGCCATATGATCCTCTCAATTGATGCAGAAAAAGCATTTGTCAAAATACAGCATCTTTTCCTGATTAAAACCCTTCATAGTATAGGGATAGAGGGTACATTCCTCAATTTCATAAAAACCATCTATGAAAAGCCTACAGCGAATATCATTCTCAATGCGGAAAAGCTGAAAGCCTTTCCCTTAAGACCAGGAACACGACAAGGATGCCCACTCTCGCCATTATTATTCAACATAGTACTAGAAGTCCTTGCAATAGCAATCAGACAACAAAAAGGGATAAAAGGTATCCAAATCAGCAAAGAAGTAGTCAAAATGTCTCTCTTCGCAGATGACATGATACTCTAAATGGAAAACCCAAAAGACTACCCCCAAACTACTAGAAGTCATAGAGCAATTCAGTAATGAGGCGGGATACAAAATCAATGCTCAGAAATCAGTCGCATTTCTATACATGAACAATGAGACTGAAGAAAGAGAAATTAGGGAATCGATTCCATTTACAATAGCACCAAAAATCATATGTTATCTCTGACTTATCTTAACCAGAGAGGTAAAGGATCTGTATTCTAGAAACTACAGATCACTCTTGAAAGACAGAAAGATGGAAAAATATTCCACGCTCATGGATCGGAAGAATTAACATAGTCAAAGCGTCCATGCTACCCAGAGCAATCTATACTTTCAATGCCATCCCTATCAAAATACCAATGACATTTTTCAAAGAACTGGAACAAATAGCCCTTAAATTTGTGTGGAACCAGAAAAGACCCCAAATTGCCAAGGAATTGTTGAAAAGGAAAAACAAAGCTGGGGGCATCATGTTGCTGGATTTCAAGCTATACTACAAAGCTGTGATCACAAAGACAGCATGGTACTGGCACAAAACAGACACATAGACCAATGGAACAGAACAGAGAACCCAGAAATGGACCCTCGGCTCTTTGGGCAACCAATCTTTGACAAAGCAGGAAAAAACACCCAGTGGAAAAAAGTCTCTTCAATAAATGGTGCTGGGAAAATTGGACAGCTACATGTAAAAGAATGAAACTTGACCGCTCTCTCACACCATACACAAAGATAAACTCCAAATGGATGAAAGACCTCAATGTGAGACAGGAATCCATCAAAATCATAGAGGAGAATATAGGCAGCAACCTCTTTGACATCAGTCCAGCAACTTTTTTCATGACACATCTCCAAAGGCAAGATTAACAAAAGAAAAAATGAAGTTGTGGGACTTCATCAAGATAAAAAGCTTCTGCACAGCCAAGGAAACAGTTAAAAAAAACTAAGAGGCAGCCCATGGAATGGGAGAAGATATTTGCAAATGACACTACAGATAAAAGACTGGTATCCAAGATCTACAAAGAACTTCTCAAACTCAATACACGAGAAACAAATAATCAAATCATAGAATGGGCAGAAGATATGAATAGACACTTTTCCAATGAAGACATACAAATGGTTAACAGACACATGAAAAAATGTTCAAAATCATTAGCCATCACGGAAATTTATGTCAAAACCACATTGAGATTACCACCTTACGCCAGTTAGAATGGCATAAATGGACAAGGCAGGAAACAACAAATGTTGGAGAGGATATGGAGAAAGGGGATCCCTCTTACACTGTTGGTGGGAATGCAAGTTGGTACAGCCACTCTGGAAAACAGTGTGGAGGTCCCTTAAAAAGTTAAAAATTGAGCTACCCTATGATCCAGCCATTGCACTACTGGGTATTTACCCCAAAGATACAGACGTAGTGAAGAGAAGGGCCATATGCACCCCAATGTTCATAGCAGCATTGTCCACAATAGCTAAATCGTGGAAGGAGCCGAGATGCCCTTCAACAGATGACTGGATTAAGAAGATGTGGTCCATATATACAATGGAATATTACTCAGCCATCAAAAGAGTGATTTCTCAACATTTGCTGCAAAATGGACAGGACTGGAGGAGATAATGCTAAGCGAAATAAGTCAAGCAGAGAAAGAGAATTATCATATGGTTTCACTCATTTATGGAACATAAGAAATAGGAAGATCGGTAGGAGAAGAAAGGGAAGAATGAAGGGGGGTAAACAGAAGGGGGAATGAACCATGAGAGACTATGGACTCTGGGAAACAAACTGAAGGCTTCAGAGGGGATGGGGGGTGGGGGAATGGGATAGGCTAGTGATGGGTATTAAGGAGGGCACGTATTGCATGGTGCACTGGGTGTTATACGCAAGCAATGAATCATGGAACACTACATAAAAACTAGGGATGTACTGTACGATGACTAACATAAAAAATTAATATTAAAAAAAAGAATGTACAGTGCAAAAAAATAAGAATGCAAAGCTAAATTCTATTGTTCTAAAGTTATCTGAAAAGCTATCTGCGGTATATTTCCCCTGTGTGGGTTTATTTTTTGAATATGTAAAACACTTACCTGATGTTTAAAATGATGCCAAAATTAAAACTATGCAACAAAATATAATCCAAGAAGTCTTGCTTTTTATCCCTGTTCCCTTCCTCTGCCTATAGGTAACTTCTTATTAATTTTTATTTACCCTTTGTTTCATTTGATATGTGAAATTATGTATAATTATATTCTCCCCACTTCTTATACAAAAACATTTATCCTTTCTCTTTTTCATTTTATAGCAGTACATAGAAGTCTTCCATATTCCTTTCACATCATTGCAGATACTTCTAGTATTTAATAGTACAGGGTTAAGAATGAAGGCTCAGGAGTCAGGCTGCCTGGGTTCAAATTCTGTCTTCACAGTTGTTGACCATGTGACCTTGAGCAAATTACTTAACTGCCCCTCTATGCTAACCTCCATTTGCTAATCCAAAAAATGGTAATAATAATAATAAAAACACCTCACAAGGTTATGTGAAGGTTAATGGAAAAAGCAATTTAAAAAAGAGAAAAACCCTCTTCATGGTTTCTGACACATACAAGTGCTCAATAATGTTAGCTGCTATTTCAACTATGACTGCTACTATTCGGGGTTGACTCAGGCGACTTTTCTTTCCCAACTACTAACTACCCAAAAACCCCTTATTATTTTTTTCTTGAAGACTTTATTTGAGAGAATGAGAGAGAGAAAGAGAGCGAGTACGAGCAGGGGGAGAGGGAGAGGGAGAAGCAGACTCCCCACTGAGCAGGGAGCCCAATGCAGGGCTGAATCCCCAGAACCCTAGGATCATGGCCTGAGCCAAAGGTAGACGCTCAACCGATTGAGCCACTCACATGCCCCCTTATATGATTTTTATGTTTCACATTCCACTGACATTGCTTTAAAGTCACCAGCAACTTCTCTAGGCCGAAGCCAACTACCTTTCCTCAGTTCTCATCTTTTATGACCTTTCAATTATATTTTATACTTAACTGGTTTCCAAAATAAAACATCTCTCCCTATTGATTCTCTGTTTATAGTTTTTCTCCATTTCTTTCACTAATTGAACTTTCTCTTCTAACCACATAAAACTACCACAGTCTAATTCTGGCCCTTTGCCTTTCTTTTTCTATATACCTTTCCTCACAGAATTAATCTAAATTATCACCTTCTTGTGGATCACCTTTGATCTGCTTCATTCTTAGCTGGATAATGTTAGTTCCCTTTCATACTCTTCTCATTTTTGCCAGTCTCAGGGTGCCTCTTTAGTCACTCCAGCAAAGATCTGTTTAACACTCTGGCCTGGAACCTTCTAGTCACAGGTTCCATTGAGAAGCTAATGAAAATTATACTTACATACAAACACACACACAAAATTTTATATGCAATTTCAAGGGGGAAGGTCTATAAAATCTTGGGTTTAATCAAGGTTCAGAACTCTGCCTTGGGGAATTTCATTCATCGATTAGAATTTTTTATAAAAATAACCTCCAGATTAGCCAGGCACATTTGACCTTTTAACAATTACCCAACTGTGTACCTACACAGATTTTCTTTCTACTGCTGCAGTGACATCAAGACTGAGCTCATCTTTTCTTTTCATGAAGTTCATTACCACCTTCCAAGTCACTGTAACAACCACCAGAACCACCACCACCTCCACCACCACCGGAGTGGCATCCCATCTCTTCCTCCAGGCATGCAGCTTTCTCAGCATCGTATCAAAGTGAATAAACCCAGACAGTTGTATTTTCTTAAGGTTTGGGGATGTCAGAATCTTTCAGTCTTTCAATTTTAAAGTTAAAATTCTTCAGTCAGAAATTATTAACACCCCTTAAAGCTGGAGCTGAGTAATAGCCCAAAGGATTAAAAAGAAATGCAATTAAATACTTAATGTTACATTAAAAGGACTTAATTTGTAATTTCACCAATTTGTAATTTGGAAGTAAAAGGCTGATTATCAATTTAGTATTTTTTTGCTTAACTAGCCTGAAAAGAAACAACCTACCTCAGACAATTAAATCCTGGTCAGAGGTCTCTAACCCATAAATCTGTGAAGAATTCACATTTAATTACCAAATTTGAAGAGAAATCATGTTTTTAGGAATATGACCACTATGAACCCTGAGGCTCCAAAGAGACAATGGGAATTGGTTCTTTTGTTTTCTTCAAAATATTCTGAAGACCCATTATTTTCAATCCCCATATTCAAATCTTTACCCAACTTTAAAATCTCTTTCCTCTAACCGGTACAAAATGTCACTGTAAGATAAAACTCTATCTTACTGGAGATCAGGACTCTGATCTTTGTCAACTTAGGTTGTGTTGGTTCTAACTGATAACTCTTAGATAAAATATAACTAAGAAAGGAAGGCACATTAAATAAAAACCTGAAGAGGTTTTTTAGCACATTCATAGGTGTACCACCTTACACTGCAACCACTAACAGGAAATGGATTAGGTATACGATCTGTTTTGAATTAGGATGGAATGGGCTATCCTAATTTTAAATATTAGGATAGATCTTATAATATTAAATTACATTAAACTTTTAACCTGGAGACAACTTATGAATGGAACATGAAACTATAGATTTTTCATCTTTCATAGACTTTGCTTTTTCCTGTTTGTTTTTGTAAATATGTAATCATCACAAATTGTGCGTTTGACCAAAAGGAAATTGTTGCATGTGGTATATACTCTGGCAATTTAATTGTGCTTTCAGCAATTTCCCTACATTAGACTATTTGCATCTGTTAGATTCTGAACCAATTCTTCAAGCCTAGCGGACATAATGAAACAAACCACAGTCTTCTGAGAAGATGAGTTTTTAGTTACATAAAGTTTTAAAGTTTTTAGGAACAATTAAAAGCAAATATATCACACTTTTAAAAAATTATTTATAACCCCCACAAAGAAGTCAATAGGTCGCAATATTGTTGATATGAATGGATATCAAACAGAAGACT
This sequence comes from Ailuropoda melanoleuca, assembly GCF_002007445.2. Lineage (NCBI taxonomy): Eukaryota > Metazoa > Chordata > Mammalia > Carnivora > Ursidae > Ailuropoda > Ailuropoda melanoleuca. The sequence continues at coordinate 8,219,150 of NC_048225.1, read as the reverse complement.
TAATTTTTTTATATCTTTTAATAAGACATATAAATAAAATACATTTCTGATTTTTTTGGACCTAGGGAGATTTCAAAATATAGTAGAAATAAGTTCTGGAGTCAGAGAAGCCTGATTTTGAATGCTGTTTACTTCTTACTGCTGTATGACCTTGGGCGAATTATTTAAGCCTTGGACTATTCTGATTTTTTAGTAATAAACCCCAAGTTTTGTTTTTTGTAAAAAGACTCCACTTTAAACTGCTCCACACATGAATTCTAATTTAATGGCAAAGAATCTTCTAAAAAGGTTGTATTTCCACATTTATCCTATTGGCTTCTGTCCACACACAGCAATTTCTTTATCCTGTGCATGAAAATATACTGTCTGCAGTGTCTAATAAGAGTCTAGTAGTTACAACACAAAATATGCATTTCCAATTTTGAAATATTTAATAGGACAAATCAAGGAAGAAGACTTGTAAAAAATAAACATGTACAAAGAACCTGGTTTTTGGTTCACTTTCTGTATATGTGTATAGATCTTTAAACACATACACACACACACACCCCTCAGCTATGAGTCAATAAAATTAATACAAAAGACTAATGAGCACAGTAGCATACAACCACCTGGACCCTCACTTGTACTGACTCGCTTCAGGTCAGTATCAAAGCGCAATGCTTTCTCCCTCATGGAATCAAATTAAAGAAGATTGTTAAAAAGTTATTTTAAGTTAAAAGTCTAAGAGACCTCTTTTTAGTCATTCATTCAACAAATACTTGAGTCACTTTTTTGGGTCAGCCACTATGTTCAACCCTTTGTCCTCTTGAAACTTCTATTTGGGTGGAGGAGACAACATAAAAATAATAATTACACAGTATAATAAATGCCAGGGTAATAGGGTGATCAGCTGGAAAGTATCTGGGGGAGCCCACTTTAGACAGGGTGATCTGGAGAGGCCTTTACGAGAAGGTATTATTTCAAATGGGGGAGAAAAGCATTCAAGGAACAGCTGTAGCACATCCATGAAGCCAAAAGGACAGACACCAAGGAGGCTAAAGCACAAAGAGCAAAGGAGAGGGGAAGGCCTATGATGAAATGGAAGAAGTGAAGTCAAACTCAGCAAGAACTGAGAAGCCTTAGGAGGGAGCCTAGTTTAAAATACTGGGAAACCACTGAATGGTTTTCAGAAGGTGAGAGACCTGATCTAATTTACATTTTATTTATTTTATTTTATTTTATTTTAAAGATTTTATTTATTTATTTGACAGAGATAGAGACAGCCAGCGAGAGAGGGAACACAAGCAGGGGGAGTGGGAGAGGAAGAAGCAGGCTCACAGCAGAGGAGCCTGACGTGGGGCTCGATCCCATAACGCCGGGATCACGCCCTGAGCCAAAGGCAGACGCTTAACCGCTGTGCCACCCAGGCGCCCCTAATTTACATTTTAAAAGCACTTAAAAATAATCTGAAACTGTGAACTCTATGTTAATAAGCTATAAGTTCCATTAAACAAAAATTCAAACAAAAAAATTAAGCACTGCTACGGGAATGGCCCTGATTGACAGCTGCTGTGCAAGCCACGAGGAAATAAAGTTCAGTTCCTAATGCAAAGAAATTCATAATACATATAAGAAAATAAGGTTAATAACAAAAACTTTAATCAGCCCTTCAAGACAATAATAGAAAGATGTCATGAGGCAATACTGGCTTCCAGACATAAAATGAGATATTGTCTGAAACTTCATAAACTCTTAGTATCATTTCAGAACAATAGCTAGGTTCTCTTACTGATTTCAATATATGCAGTAACATTTCATTAACTGTCCCACAACTATTGTTCAGGCAGTGATTAAAAAAATTATGTCAACTGAATAGCCTAGAAAAGTGCCCAGAGTCATATTTAATACTATCAGATGATGATGTCATCTGATGGCATTCAACATTCCAGACAATTCCCTAAATAGGTATTTTCATCCCACCTATTTTTATCATCTCTACAGGACCTCAAAGTCTGTTATGAATTATTTCTGAGTAATGAGTATGACTGGACTGATAAATGAGTCACTCTAAGCTGAACTACTGATGTTGTGTGCTATTTACTCAAGTTATGGTAGTGTTATAATAATATTTATAAATGCAATCTGGTCACACTTCTAACACATTCTTTATGCAGATAAATACATCCAGATAGCTATTTTGATATGTAATTATTTAAGAAGGAAGGAAATACAGTCCAAAGAACACATCATCATTTACCAAACCATTTAATTTTTAGGATTAGGATTCAATGCCAAACTTGGAAATAAGATGCTGATGATGAAGGAAGCAAATCCGTTTAATATTTTGGTTTCTCTGTATATGTACTCTAAAGATACATTTTTAGCAAATATTAGAGATTTAAGACATTGCCCATCATTCACTCATAAATCAAAGGGCAGATATATCTATATCTGTATCTATTTTTCCCCCATTAAGTTCTTCAGGTGAATGACAGTGGAAAACAATGAAGCCAGGCTGAATTGGTTCATTCAGCCTGAAATGGGCACAGATGGAGAGGGGGTTGGGGGATGTGTAAAATGGGTGAAGGGGAGTAGGAGATACAGGCTTCTAGTTGTGGAAGGAATAAGTCACAGGAATAAAAGGCACAGCATAGGGAATATAGTCAATGGTTCTGTGATAGCACTGCATTGTAAGAGATGGTAGCTACACTTGTGGTGAGCATAGCATAATATACAGAGATGTTGAATCATTATGTTGTATACCTGAAACTAATGTAACATTGTGTGTCAATTGTACTCAAACAACCAATTACAAAAATAAATAAATAAATAAAAAAGGGCAAGAAGTTAAAAAAAAAAAAGGGGCACAGAGAACTCAACAGTGTAGATTAAGCTGTACTAAGAATAATTTTGTCAATGAAGTTCTTGCAATAAAGTTAAAGAGCAAATCAAGTTTCCCATATACATAAGTTCAGAAAAAGTCAAGCCCCTTAATTTATTAGCCAATGACTTGACTATGATTTATGTTTCTTGGGGTCCCACCCAGTAAGAAATAATGGCATGTTAAGTCACTTGTTATTAGGGAGAAAGATTAACAGTGAATGGGCAGGGCAAGTTGGAAAAAAACCAAGACCCCAGTTATCTGTTCAACTACACGGAAGTCAAAGAGGACAGTTAATTCAGTAACAAACTGACATTACAAGGTTGAAATGTTTCTCTGGTAGATTCCTGTTCCCATTTCTTCACTCTCTCCCTGCAACAGGCTTATATATCCAAACCCTCTGCTGTGTGACTCTGCCATGCCTCCCAGTAGAACAGCTGATGTATACCCCTGCCCTACTGCTTTTGGTCTTGGTCATGGGGAATGTGTGTGGGTTTGATTTGATCTCTTCTGTTTCTACCATCTCCCATGACAACAGCATGCCCCAGAAGCAAAGCCGTGTGGAGCAGATCTAAACCCAACTTATAGCGTGAATTAGAGCCACCCCAGTTGACCCACAGATAAAAAAAATATTTGTTGGGGTCTGGCTGGCCTACATGGTACAGCATGCGACTCTTGAGCCCCATGTGTGATGTGGAGTTTACTTAAAAAGTAAAAATACTTGTTGATGCAGATCACTGAATAGTGAGTTGTGCAACATCACTGGAGCAGAAATATGACTGATAAAATTTCCAATACTAGAAAAGAGAGGCTTACTCAGCTAGAAAATGAAGTACGCTTGCACAAAGAAATCTTTTGAACGTTTTTGCCAATTTATGTGATATTTTGTGTCTTGTATTAAACATACACAATTATCAACATACACAATTGTATTAACAATTTTATTTTTTACACACCTGGATGACATCTTTAGGTATCAAAACTAACCTGATTGGCAATGAAGAACAACTGGTTGGGAACTGCTCACGTAAACTGTATTAATTATTGTCTCTATTGTGTAGATGATATAAAAAGACTGATCTGGTTTCCTCTTAGAGGGAGGTCATCGATCCCTTTTTCTAAGCCATTTTACCCATTATTAGCACCTAGGCTTACCCACTGCCTCCAATTCCAAGGCTCCCTGCTGTGAAGGGGGACAAAAGCAGTAGGCATGCTTCTGAAGAACAAACTACAATTCAGTTCCAAGGAAGATAAAATTGACACAGGGGTTAATTATGGCTAACTCTTAAGTCAAGGGAGTAATTAAAGAAGATAGCTCCAAAAAGACGTGGACTAATGTTGAAAACACTGGGCTCTATTCTCAGCGCTTATGCAAATCACTTAATCTTTCTAGGCTTCAGTTTCTAAATATACCTAATATAACTTAATATACTTAATATAACTTCTAAGGTTGTTTTTTAATTCAGTATTAATACTTAAGTGAATATCACTGGATGTCACTTCAAATTTTCCCTTGGTTTATCAAAAAAAATTATTGACGTAAAATACACATAACATAAAATTTATCATCTTAACCATTTTTAAGTGTACAGTTCCCCCTTGGTTTATTTTTAACTCAACTCCCCCTGTAATTTCTGGCACAAAATCCCCTAAGGCACTTGTTTTAGGACTGGAGAGAAGTTAGATATATTGAGCAGCAGCTCTGAAACTACCACTCATTCAGCAACATGCCAGAAAGGACGGAATCCTAAGTGGAAAACGACCGCTAGAAGCCAGAAGAAAACAGACAAATCCAAGAAGCCCATAGGAAAGATCAAAGATAGATGGTTCTAGTTTGGGCAGTATTCAAGGACCTGACACAGTTAGCCTGGACCTCTACCTCTGCTAGTTTTAGAAATCAATATCTGACATCTCATAAAGTTAGTAGCATTGTGCCGAAACAAGAGTACTCGGAATGACAGAAATACAAACGAAAGAATGGACAGTAAGGCCTCTAATCGTGCAGCTAAATTAATAAATTAACAACCTCTTTTTAACAACAGAAAAAGAAACTGTAAATGCTTATGGAACCTGCTGGTTCTAAGAACACAGTGGTGATGAACCTGAATAACAGAACAGGTATAGTCTCGAGCAAAGTTTTCTTTTTGTGGTCTTTGAAAGATTAAATTTCGACAATGGACATGACTTCATAGAGCTGGGTTTGCAGATTCAACTGTGATGTTTAATGATGTCTCCAGGTGGTTTAAGTGGCTGGTCTTGCATTACAGGTGTGGTTAACCAGGTAAACAATTAGAATGGGTTTTTCTAATCATTACTCTTAGGAATACCAAACACATTATTACCATGTACTGCTGACACACACATTTAAAATAAAACACTCTAAATACAATTTGGTACACTTCTCACTAATTTCTGAATTTTGTTAAAGCCAGAGTTTAAACTACTAGTGGTCTTATCTACAGAGTTTAGAAAGGTTATCTATATCCTATCTCAAAGCTCCATATCCACCGAAGGTAGAACATGGCTCTATAACCTCAAAGACACTGAAAGTCCTTGCATCCCGCATAGGCGTTCTTTGTTGTCCATATATTTCCTTCCTCTTTGAGCAGAAGGAAAAAAGAACAGTAAACCAATTTTGTTTTCTAGGAATGTGTTAATAAGTGCTAAATCTGATCACTGTTTAGTCAATTATTACAAGAATGTTAGCAAAAAGGAAATTGATTCCTTTATAAATTTGTGCATTTAAAAAACTGCTACTCTAAAGTTTATTGAATATCCTAGGCATAGTCAAAGAATATTCTACTGGAGCTTAACATATCTCATAATACTAGGGCCTTTTATAGCTATGTAATTCCAAGAGAAGCTAAAGGTAAAGCCTTGGGGAATTGCTGAGCTTGCCCCATTTTTAATTTAAAGTTCATCATGCTCCAGTATTACTGAGTTCAAATAGAATACCTTCTGTACTATTCAAATATTTGTGGACTATTAAGCTTTTCTATAAATAAGGATGTCTGTTAACCAAACAAGTTGGAAAAAGCCAGTGAGATTTGTCAATGCCTTTGGATTTGATCCTTTGAAATCAACAGGATTAAGCAATAAGTGTCAGCATGGATTTATCACTCACATGCAGTGAGTTGCTGGCTTTATGTTTCCTAAAGAAAATGTCATCATGCGGATAAATGACAGACTTAATTCACAGCATTTTAAACTACTACAATTAGGCTGCAGTTTGTGCCATGAGTGGAATGAGGCCTTATCAAATATGGGCATCCCCATAAGACAAAGATAAAAGGTAGAAAAGATACTTTGAGAAGTGACAATGTGAAGAAGGATTTGGAAATGTAGTCTGGATATCACCGCAACCCTTCATATTCAACATGCTCCAAAGAGAACTCATCACTTACTGCTTTCCTATGTTGACTTCCTCATTCCTATTAATGGCACCAATAGTTTCCTCATAGCCATCATTTTTTTTTAAGAGTTGGGGGAGGGGGAGAAAGAGAGGGAGAGGAAGAAAGAGAATCTTAAGCAAGTTCCACGCCCAGCACAGAGCCTAACACCAGGCTCGATCTCATGACCCTGAGATCATAACCTAAACCAAAATCAAGAGTCCGACACTCAATCACCTGAGCCACCCAAGTGCCCCTCCCTCACAGTAATCTTTGACATTTGGCTCTCCTCCATTGTGTCATAGTCTCTAGCCACAGTGTCTAGTCTCCACTCAGGAGAACTTTCATGAAATCAGTGTTTTTTTTTTTTTTGTTTTGTTTTGTTTTTTTTTTTAAAGATTTTATTTATTTATTTGACAGAGATAGAGACACAGCGAGAGAGGGAACACAAGCAGGGGGAGCGGGAGAGGAAGAAGCAGGCTCACAGCAGAGGAGCCCGACGTGGGGGCTCGATCCCATAACGCCAGGATCACGCCCCGAGCCGAAGGCAGACGCTTAACCGCTGTGCCACCCAGGCGCCCCATGAAATCAGTGTTTTAATTCATGTGGTGTGAGCTGTTAAGTTCAGTCAGTCCACTCTGTTCACAACCACAAACTGGGTCAACCTCATCGTTTCAAAAGGTAACAGTCTTTTATTAAGAAAACCAACCGTTACTAAATTAGTAAGTGTTTTAAGGGATGCCTCCTGAAGGAGGCACAAACCTCTGGTACAATCCTGTAGCTTTCTAACCAATACTTATTATTGTTATCCATACTAAATCTAACTTTTCTTATCCCCAAAATCTGATTTGAATGCTCATGCAATCCTGACACCTTCTGTCATCACACACTTTTAGAGACTATACTCATCTATGGCATTGCAAACCAGCTATTTAGGAATTTTGCTCTAACTCTCTCTTCTCAATATATCTGGGACCTGTAGTAGAGTATAAATATGTCATAACTCTTCTCTGAAATAAGTTCGATTTTCATATCATATTCTGCCCTTTGCTATTATTACCCCCAGGATTTACAAGTTCTGTGTTTCCTGAAATTCACATTCACGTTCCATTTTTAGCCTAATATGGCATCATAAATGTGGACTGGTTAAAACAAAAAAAAATTTTTTTTAAACAGGTGAAGCTTTAATTGAAACATTAGAAATTTATTAATCTTGGGGCACCTGGCTGGCTCAGTCAGTAGAGCATGCAAGTCTTGATCTCGGGTTTGCGAGTTCAAGGCACATGTTGGGAGTGGAGTCTACTTTAAAAAAAAAAAAGGCATTACTCTGATGTGAAAACCATGAACATGCCTTGAAACTGAAGAGAAAGAGAATAACAATGAAAATATGTGTTTGGATGTTTTTAGGGCCGTAAAAACAAACAATAAACAAAACAAACCAGATTACTGAAATTAGAGGGGGCTAATCAGACTGAATTTATATTGCAGAAGTGTTTTGTAGTTGGCAACAGCCTGAACCTACTTCGGCTTTAATAAACTACCTCTAATACACAGAGTATCTTATCTTTCAGTTACAAATGGAACGACTTACCAGAAAACAACTTTTAGGTAAATCCACCCTCCCAACTCCACCAAAGAGTTCAATTAACTTTATATTAGGTCAAGAAATAACAGAGAAGCAATACCACATCCTTAGGAGAAAGCACAAGTGTCTGAAAGGAACCCCTATGTCACTCTAACATCAGAATTTAATAAAATTCCCACAGCAACTAGGATGGCTTTGTGCTTGTCCCACAAGACAGACTGGAATCCCTTGCTCCACCAAGACTCCATGAAGTTGTAGGGAGGCAGAGTCCAACCTTTTAAATCTTGGAGATTTTAATAGAAAGCAAACAAGAAGGTTACTTCATTGATTGTAAGAGCCTTCAACCTGTCTACTTCATGCCCATGAGGTAGTTAACATTGGTATTTTGAAGCTTCTGCCCAACTCTGTTTGGAACTCTCCAAGGTTCTGACCCTTCCTGGTGGTCTAATAACTTAGCAGCACTTGGAAAACCAAAATCCAGGAGAAACAGAACTACAGGTATAGTGGTCCTCTGCCATTTCTAAATATTGATTCCAAGTCTCACACTCACTTTGGCCTTACTCTGATCCTATCATCCTATCCCTGATGTACGCTTGCCTCAGAGCATCACTGGTAGTACATCACCAAATCCTATCACATTCCTACAGTATCTGGATCTAGCCCTTTCTTGTTTCAACCATTTTCCGCAAGTCCACTATTTTAAAACCGTGGTTCAATGGATTGTGGGTGAAAGGTCAGATTTAATTTAACTGTGATCTATTTGGTTAGATTAGAGCCAATGCAACAGAAGAAATGTATTTCTCTCAACACTTTAAGTATTTCACTCTACTTCTTTCTTGCCTGCTTGGTTTCCGAGGAAAAGCTGGCTATAATTCTTATCTTTGCTCCTCTATAGGTAAAGGTGTTTTACCCCCCTCTGCTTTTTTCAAGATTTTTTCTTTATCTTTGATTTTCTGTAGTCTGAATACAGTATGTCCAGGCATAGCTGTTTTGATATTTATCCTGCTTGGTGTTCTAGAAGTTTCCTGGATCTGTGGTTTGGTGTCTAGGGGGAAATTCTCAGTTATTATTGTTTAAAATATTGCTTCTGTTCCTTTCTCTCTCTCTTTCCGCATTACACATATTTTCATAATTGTCACAGTTTTTGCATGTTGACTTCTTTTTTTTTTTTTTTTAAAGATTTTATTTATTTATTTGACAGAGAGAAACAGCCAGTGAGAGAGGGAACACAGGCAGGGGGAGTGGGAGAGGAAGAAGCAGGCTTCCAGCGGAGGAGCCTGATGTGGGGCTTGATCCCATAACGCCGGGATCACACCCTGAGCCGAAGGCAGACGCTTAACGACTGAGCCACCCAGGCGCCCCAAGGAATCTATTTTTTTTTTCCACTCTGTTTTTCAGTTGTGGAAGTTTCTATTGCTATATCCTCAAGCTCAGAGGTTCTTTCCTTAGCCATATGCAGTCTAATGAGTTCAAAGACATTCTTGATTTCTGTTACAGTGTTTTTGATCTTTAGCATTTCTTTTTGATTCTCAGAATTTCTATCCTTCTGCTTCTATTACTCATCTCTTCTTGCATGTCATCTTTTCCATTACATTCCTTAGTATATCATACTAGTTTTAAATTTCCAGTTTGATAATCCCAACACCTCTGCCATATTTGAGTCTGGTTCTGACACTTGCTATGTCTCTTCAAACTGTGATTTTCTGCGTTTTCGTATGCCTTGTAATTTTCTGTTGGAAGCTGGACTTGATGTACTAGGTAAAATGAACTCTAGTAAATAGTGGTGAACTCCATTTACCCATTAAAGGAACTAGAGAAAACAGCTGTTAGTGGTGTGGGGATGACATACAGGGGGAAAGAGAAGCATTCCATAGTTGTAGGATTAGGTCTCAGTCTTTTCCTAACTGCTTCTTGGTCCTCCCCGAACCCTCACCTTAGGTGGACACAATGACTAGAGTGGGCTAGAGTTGGGTGTTTCTCTTCTCCCAGGTTGGTTAGGTTCTATAAAATCCCAATAGGTTACACTCTCTAAAATAGTTTCTCTCTTGAGGGCAGGCCTTGTTAAAAACAACAGAATATTCTAACATATTACAACATGGTTACTTTTTCCTTCTTCCACCAGAAGCAGAAGGAGACTTTCTTCTGATATTCATTGTAAGAACCCGATCAAGCTCCTGGAGGAAAACTCCCAAAAATGTGCTCCCGCATCCCCCTTGCCCTGTAAGTTTTTAAACTCTCAGACTTGTCCACACTGAGCTTCTAGTGATTCATCATTCAGTTTTTTCTATCCTGGGCTGATTCCTGAAGAGCTTTCTGCTTGTGGGCTTCTGCTCTTTTAAGATGTGATTCTCTGCATTTGTCTAATTCTGAGGGCAGTGGTTTTTGCCCTGTGACTTCACTTCTTTGACGAATCAAAGCACCGTTGATTTTTTAGTTTGTTCAGCTTTTTACTTATTCTTAGGGTAGAGTGGTAACTTACAAGCTCCTTACATGCTAGACCAGAAACTAGGAGAATATTTCAAATGTGAAAATTCCTGAGACTGTATCTTCCCTCCTAGAGAGCACTCTGAAGCCCCAAGCCAAGGAGGAAAAAGGAAAAGGTAAGAGTAAGACAATGAGTGAGAAATAAGCGTTTTCCTATTCCAACTGTGCTCATCAGAATCACTCAAAGCAGTTAGACCATCCTGAGCAAGGAAACAAAAGGTAGCTTATAATATCCTGACTGCTATCCCATTTCCCTGTCAGAAGTAACCCCAAAAGAACATCTGGGATCTTACCTCATTTCTCCCACACTCCAGTATGCCCAGAAGTAATCCCAAAAGAACATCTGGAATCTTTCCTCATTTCTCTCACACTCCAGTTTATGCCTCCCAACATTTTCCCGTGGTGAAAAATAGTAAAGACATGATTTCCCTGAGAAATTCTGAGTCTTTCAAAAACAGTTTTATAGAAAAACAATGAAAAGGACAATTATGTAGAACTAGCTCAAACACTGTAAGCTTAAAGAAGAAAAACTTTAATTTTTAAAAAAAAAAGGTTTTCTATTTATCTACTTAGAGAGAGAGAGAGAGAGAGAGTTGAGAGCACAAGATGAGGGGAGCGGAAGAGGGAGAGCCCGAATCTCAAGCAGACTCTCTGCTGAGCAGGAAGCCTGACTCAGGGCCTGATCCCAGGACTTTTGAGATCATGACCTGAGCTGAAATCAAGAGTTGGACACCCAACCGACTGGGCCACCCAGGCACCCCTGATTTTATTTCTTATACATTTTTTGCACATACTGGATGGATGGTAGAAGGCAGAAGGGAGTATGAGTGGTATGGGGGCAAACTGGCATAATGGTCAAAGCCACCATTAGCTGTATAACCTTGAACAAGCTACTTTTCTGTACCCTTGGTCTCTTCAACTGCAAAAAAGAGATAACTATATCTACCTCAAAAGTTTTTAATGAAGATTAAATAATTAGGGTTAAATGTTTAAATAAAACCTGGTACACGGTATCATCAACAGAAATTCCTGTCAACTCTTAACTTCAAAATTTATCCTGAAGCTGATACTTACTACCACCAGCACTATCTACTTCTTGAGTCCAAGCCACCATCATCTCTTGTCTGGACCTTGGCAACAGTCCTAACCAGCCTCCTTGTGTCCACTCCAATTCTACTCCAGTCTGTTCTCCAAACAGAAGTCATAGTAAGCAATTAAAAACAAAGTTACAGTATGTCGCACCTCTGACCAAAACTCTCCAGTGGCTTCCAGTTTCACTCAGTCTAAAATCCAAAGTCCTTACCATGGTCTATTATTAGGCCTTATGTGGGGTCACCCAGTTCCTGTCCCTTCCCATGGCTTCCCATCTCCTAGAATCTTCCACCGCACTCTGCTCTAGCCATACTGGATTCCCACCTCAAAGTCTCTGCACCTCTATTTCCTCAGCTAGGGATCCACAGTGCTATCTTCCCAACCTAATTCAGCTCTCTGTTTAAATATCCACAAGACAGAGCAGTCTGCCTCTAACCACTGCTTTTACATTCTACTTTATTTTAGCAAATGTCTTCACCATTTGCTATCTTGTATATTTTGTTTACTGTACTTCGTCTCTTAGGATGCAAATAAACTTCATGAGGACAAGGATTTTGAACTATCCCCCCCACCCCCATATCCTCTACATCTGAAACAATTCTTAGTATATAGTTATGGCTCAAAAAATACTTGTTGAATTAATGCATGTCTATGTACTATTATTATCCCATCTGTGACATCTTCATACCAAATTATTCCAACAGCTTCCAAACAGGACTTTAAGCTTCCATTCTCTTCTGTCTCCAACCTATCTTACATGCCCCTCCATTAAGGCCCTGAGAACACTGCTTTCATATCATTCCTCTGCTTAAGAACACCCCTCTCTCACCTCAGCAACTCCTCAGTATGATCCGCAAGGTGTTAACAGATGTTATATGAGCAGAGTAGTGAGAAGGAAAGTTTGGAAAATACATGATTAGAGAAGTTGGTGTTATTTTACTACAGAACTTCTAAGAGTCTTTAATTGACTAATGTACAGTATAAATCTCCTGGAGAAGGATGTAGTATTTCCTACTTTGTGACTACAGAATGAATCCTTTTTCAAGGGACAGGTCAAGGAAACACACTTTTGTGAACCACACTGAAGGAAATTTTGGCCTGTAGAATTATCTAACACCATTTTCAAAAGTGGCCATCAGGGCCGTAGGTAAAAACAAAAAGAACACAATTGTCCTTGCTACCCTTCCTGCTGCCTTATCCCATTCCTCTCCCACATTCCATGGGTTCTCTTTCTTACCAACTGAGCTTATTAAAGGTGGGGGAAAAGAACCCCTCACACTGCAGATATGTGTATTGGCATATATCTTTGAAAAGAAGGGCCTTTCTGGGTTTTTAACCTACTTTAGTTTTCCTTGTGATCCATAAATAATCTTGTTCTTCAATGAACATATGTTACAGTTTGAATCTTTTGCTTGCATACTGTATCAAGCAAAGAGTCTCATAGTAGATACTCTATTTTTAGATTCATTTTAATAATTAGTATGCACAAATTCAGCAAGATACAGGCCATGTGAAATGTGACATTCCTACTAAAAATTAATCCTGAAAATCATATTAAATAACACAGCGTGGATATTAAATCTTCAGGCTCACGTTCTGAAAAAATGTCTTTACTGGTACTATAATCTTACATGGTATGCTCACTGTGAACAAGGGGTTTTCTCTAAATTATATGCCAAAGTTTGCAAAAATTCTGTGACTCAATATTTTTTCTGACAGTAGTAAGAAGCATTGTTTCACTGAAATCAACGTATTACTTACTGAAAAGGTCTGAGGAAGGACTGTACCTATAAGAATTCAGAAAATGGATCCAAAAGAGGTATTAACCAGATATAGCTCAGAATATCTGCCTGCAATGCCCTTTTGGGACAGTCTTCACTCACAGTACAAAGTGGCTTTGTCTTAGACTAGATATATATCTCCTTCTCCAGGCCCTAACTTAAGTGGGAAAGGGGTACATAACTGACCCAAAGATAATTGTAGTAAACTTTCATCCTGACACAACTCTAATTTTCTTCAGATAAATTCCCATAGTAGTTTTCATTTTAAAGGAAGAGCTTATACATACATCAGTGTAAACAGACATATACCTCTGAACAGAAGAACTTCTCTTGTTCTTATCAAAAGACTGTCATTCCTTTCTACCCTCCAGATATAAGGCTTCTATACCAATTCCAGAGATGGAGGAAAAAGACTTCCATCCCAAGTCCAGAGATAGGCTCTGGATTAGTCTCTGGATAATCCAATTGCCCCTGCCAGTGACTGGTTTAGGAATGGTATATTCTAGTGGCTTCTTTTTCTTGCCAACAGAGACTATTAATGCAAACAAATTTCTAAGTGCAAATCTGGCCAATCTGATATGAGGGAACACTGCTCACTTCCAGAAGAGATTTTAGGAAAAATTTTCTCACTCCTAAGAAAAAGCCACAGGAAGAACTGTCCACTCTTTTCTCTGACTATTGTTATATCTGGATGTGGTGTCTGGAATGGGTATAGCATTTTACTAAGGATAAGACTAATCCTGAGGATGGCAGAATGGTGAAAGGTTCTTTATGACACTGTTGAGTCTCCAACCTATGAATTCTTAAAGCTGCCCTTCCTCTGGATCCTGTTGTAGGAAATAATACATTTCTTCATTTTTTAGCCACTCTGGATCAGGCTTTTACTATTTGTGGCTGAAAGATTGCTGGATCAGGAAGGATACTGTGACTTGGATTGAGTGAGCTGAATGAATCAGATTCCCTCTCCTGGGATCCTAGGCCTGAGAAGCAAAGAGGGAAGCTGCCAGTTAGTTGGGAGGAACTGAACTGAAAAAGTCTATTAAAACAGGGAACTCGTAGGAGCCATTATAAAAGGAAAAAAAAAAAAAAAAACACAGAGGAAGGCAGCTAGGACAAAGTGATACAAACGTGTGTAGCAAGAAGCAGAGAAGCCATTAGAAAGAACAAGACAGCTTCTTCAAGACAAAGATAGTCTTTTAGAATTCTAGTTCCCATGCTGCTTAGTTAAGCTTTTCTTACCCACGAGTTACTATGACACAGCTCTGTAACCTTATCCTGTATTTCCCTTCACTACAGTTAAGTTTGAATGTGTTTTCTGCTATTTAACAAGCCCTGTCCTAGGACATGTGAGGGTAGATGGAAAGGGGAAAAGTCAAAATAAGACTAAAACTGCAAAGTGAAAGGGGCCAAAAATAACAGAAGAAGGATGAAAGAACGGCTGCAATGATAGTAATACTTAACAAGATTATACAAGTAAACAGCAAGTGAACAAAATGATCACATCGCCAGTATCAAATAAACTGGTCCCTGGAGAGAATAAACTATGCAAAAATGTTCTATACAGAATGGATAAAAAAGATAAAAAAGATGAGGTGTATATATATGCACAATGGAATATTACTCAGCCACCAAAAAAAAAAGAAATCTTACCATTTGCAATGATGTGGATGGAGCTAGAGGGTATTTTGCTAAGCAAAATAAGTCAGAGAGAGATAATTATCATATGATTTCACTCATATGTGGAATTTAACAAACAAAACAGAGGATCATAGGGGAAGGGAGGGAAAAATGAAACAAAACGAAATCAGAGAGGGAGACAAACCATAACGGACTCTTTTTTTTTTTTTTTTAAAGATTTTATTTATTTATTTGACAGAGATAGAGACAGCCAGCGAGAGGGGGAACACAAGCAGGGGGAGTGGGAGAGGAAGAAGCAGGCTCATAGCGGAGGAGCCTGATGTGGGGCTCGATCCCATAACGCCGTGATCACGCCCTGAGCCAAAGGCAGACGCTTAACCCCTGTGCCACCCAGGTGCCCCACCATAACGGACTCTTAACCACAGGAAACAAACTGGGGGTTGCTGGAGGGGAGGTGGGTGGGGGGACAGGGTAACTGGGTGATAGGCATTAAGGAGGGTGTGTGATGTAAGGAGCACTGGGTGTTATATGCAACTGATGAATCACTGAACTCTACCTCTGAAACTAGTAATACACTATATGCTAATTAATTGAATTTAAATAAAAAAAAAAAAGATGTTCTATACATGGCAAAAAGGTATCCAGGTCCAGCATTAGATTTTCAAATCCTTTCATGACACATTTTTACCTTTCATTTATTCCTTTTTTTTTTTAAAGTGGAAAATAATTTTATTGCTTAATTTCAGATTACATTGAAATTTTTCTTTGGGAAAAAAACCTGACATCTCATTATAACATTACAATACTGATAAACTCAAAACGAATATAGGTGTCTTTTTATAATAATTTTTTATTATGTTACGTTAGTCACCATACAGTATATCCTTAGTTTTTGATGTAGTGTCCCATGATTCATTAATTGTGTATAACACCCAGTGCACCATGCAATATGTGCCCTCCTTAATACCCATCACCGGCCTATCTCGATCCCCCACTCCCCTCCCCTCTGAAGCCCTCAGTTTATTCTTAAGCTTCTGGAAAAGAATACAGGGCTTGATGTTTTTGCTCTGCAACCTCTCCCATCTGGTGCCTCTTTCCTCCACTCATCCCCCTCAATTGAATTTTGCTGATATTACCCCATAGTAGCCTGATTACATTTCACCTGGGTTATTGCAAAACTTGTCAAGATAACCACTATGGTTGTGGAATCTTCCAGTCCCAATACAACTTAATCTTTCTAAAGCAGAACTCTACTTCATTCCTCTTTTTAAAAATTCTCAATAGCTCTTCCATGTTTGTGGCAATAATTCAGCCCATATTACTCCTTAACTTAGTTAATATACAGAAACTCCATGATACATAGTTTTAGCCCATCTTCTCTGCCCTTACTATCTCTTCATAGTACCATTTCCTTACTATCCACCTTCCCCCGCCATTTGCTCCAGTCAGCCTGAACTGCTTTGTTCTCCACATAAACCCCACAATTTTCCAATTGTGTATTTCAGCTCGAGCTGTTACCTTCATCTGAAGCTCAGCACCCCCACTCTAAGTTCTCTTCTAACTTAATAGCACAAAGGAGTAATAGGTTTTTAGAAATAACAGCATATTCTAATTACTAAAATCAGCAAATAAATTGATCAGAGTAGATACATGCAAAATCACTTAAGGACTAAGAAGTCAGCAATACTTTTCCAAAACAGAAGGACAGAATGCAGCTAAAATGGGAATTTATCAGCAAGGGCAGCAGCCATTCAAATGCTATCCAAAGGTGTCAGTCAGGCAGAAATCCTTTCAATAATTCTTGAAGTTACAACTCAAATGCCATCTCATTCAAAAATCCTGCCTTGCTCTTTAAGGTCTGTCACGGTTACATCAATAGGTCTCATTTACTCCAACAGAATTGAAAGCAGAAAACCATATCTTATTCAATTTGTAGTCCACAGCACTAAGAACAGTGACTTGTAAGTAATAGATGTTCAATAAATGTTTGTATAAATTTATTCTTAGGCTGCTGGAGAACAAAAGAGACACTGAAGTTTCCTTTTCTATCTTCAGGTTAAAATAATAGGAAAGGCCTTTTAAAGGGTTTCTACTTCTCTCTCAAGGGGAATTTGAGTTAGCTAACCCAGTTAGCTAGTTTAGAGTATAAAAACAATCAAAACTGTGCTAATACACGGAGGGAGGAATAGAAGTTTCTGAGAAAAGTTAAGCAAGAAAATTGAATGGGAATTGAACTGGGCCACTAGCTTACTACCAACTCTGAAGTCAGAGTTTCACAACATGATTATTTTATTTCGAATGCCAGAATCACTAACAGTAAAGATTATATATTATGTGTGAGGCATGATGCAAAACAACATTTCAAATCAGACATTTCAAAATGTTAACAAATGGATTTCAGAAACAAATTGAGTGGGTTACTTTGCTTATGAACAACTTGTCCCTATCTCTTTCCATTAATGAGTTTCTCTAAGAAGAGATAAGGGATGATGACAAGTACTATGCCAGTTGTCCTCATGGGTTGGCATGCTAGAAACCGGTGAGTTGTACATATAGAGAACGTGCAACAAACTAGCCTGAAGTCCCATGATGACCAGGACACAGTGTCCTTATGTTAACGCCCACCAGCACTGGATATACTGAACAACACTGTCTGCAGTGTATACGGAATGTATGGAAACATTCAGGTCGATACCTCTTCTTGGTAAAGTGGAAAATAAGACATTCTCTAATAAATGAGTAACTAAAACTATTAATAATAGAGAAATGGTTAAAAGTAATATAAATACGGTTTTGGCTGACTATCTTGGTCCATAAAAGCACAATCTTAGTTCAAAACAGTAATCATCAATGTTAGAGAGTCAATTCTCTCAATTCCTTAATAAACATTTACAGGGTGTTTACAATATGCTTAGGGCTTAGGAATCTGTCAGGTACTAGAAATACAAGCATAAATAAGAAACATTTGTTTCCCCCAAGGAGTTTAATCTAGTAGGAGAGACAGACCTAGAAGCATGTAATGATAAAATGGCAAGTACAGCATTGAGAGATATACAGAGGCTATTACAGGACCACAGAGAAGTGACCTCTGCCTGACCTACCTAGCACAGGGGAGTCAAGAGAAGATTTTCAAGCCACTGTTCTTTCAGTTAACACCTATCACCATTATCACAATCATCACTGTCCTCAAAAGCCCCTGTATACACAGCCAAAATAATCAGCAGCAGATTCCCCAAGTGGACTTCAGGCAATAGTTAAAAAATAGACATGAAGAAATTGCTGATATCCCCTGACCTATATAAAGATGTCAGATGCTACTAGCAGATAAGATAACCAAAGCAAGAAGAAAAATTTTAATTTAAATATTTAAGCAAAAAAGCTTTAAAGATCCCCTGTGCCTCACGTATCATTCATTGTGGTGGGTGTGGGTGTGTGGTGTGTACACTTTATACACATATGAAGGATCCGCTGATATATCTAGCAAATAGTTTGCTGCAGTGCAGAATGTTTTAAATATTCTGATTAAATTTTCTCTCAAAGGAATTTGTATTCTGGAATCAGATTTCATATTCATAATTATCTTCCACAGGGTCTGCATCTTTGGTGAAAAAAGAGTCCTTACCTGGAGAGACATACTTCACCTCATGTAAAGCATAAAGTTATATTTTCCATGAAGTTTTTGTACTTTACTCCTCTAAAAATGTGAAGCTGATGGGTGTACAGATTCTTAATAAGACACTACAGATGGACATGGTTAGTGAAACATGGTTTAAGACTGAGGAGAAGAGGCAGTTGATGACAAGCAGAAAAATATACAGTTCTCACTTGCATTTAGGTGTGGGGAACTAATTTAAAAGCTACTCGAGATGCCTGTGTTAGAACTGTAAAACAACGCATAAAGAAGTTCCTCTATACTGATTAAACATAGAATATTAAAGAATTTATCTTTTATTTGAAATAACTTGTAACTGGGTTTTTATATAGACAGAACTATAATAAACAGGGTACTAAATGACAAAATCAAACAACTCAGTCAAGAAATAAGTAAAGAAAAAGAGGCATGTAGTTAGTACCTATTTTGGCTAAACAAGCTGACAATGGTCAAATACTGTTTGAATAATAATGACTCAAATCTTGGAGCATTCTGTATTGCAGACAGTAAAAACCTGCAGCACAGGAGATCATACATCAATCAGATATTTCAACAAACGAATGAAATGTTTATCAAAGAAAAGGAAACCAGCTACTCCAACCCTGACATCTAAGTTTCTTCTTTCCTTTTTGTTTTTCCATAAAAATTCATCCTATCATTAGAGCTTCTAAGAGTTTTTCCTCCTCTTTAAACATGTTTATTTTGTACTGGAAAACACTGAAATAACAAAGCAGAAATTCCTTTAAGAGGGAATAATAAAATCATTATTATGGGGCAGATATTTACTGACATAAGCTTTGTCACAACCATGTTTTACCTAAACAATTTCTGTATTTGCTTTCCCCACAGTTTTTTTTTGTTTGTTTGTTTCAAAGTTTTAACCAGGGATCCCAACTTATAATTAACTTTAGAATTCTAAACCCCACAGGTACCAAAGAATGGCTAAGGAAAAAAAAGCAACATGAAATCAGAAAGGCGTTTAATCTGTATAGATGACTTACACATTGCAGATACCTTGGAAGACAGATCTGAGAAGGAAAAAAAGACAACTCATATCAAAGAAACCTTCCAGCTTGCCCCACAGTGATCCTAAAATTACTAGTGGAACATTCTGGTACCAGTGTTGAAACTGGATCAAATCTATTTTCTGATATGATTCTTTGGCATAAATCTGTATCCCGTTGCTACAACTGATTGTTTCTCACTGTTTTAAGTTCTTAGAAAGCTTTTGTGCAAGGCAATATGTACATTCATGTCTGTGTCCAATGTGATCTCCATCCTGTGAGGAGGACAAGCCTCCATTAAACCAGTGCTAGGAGCATCCTCTCTGAAAATGCCAATTCTCTTTCCCAATACCTTTCTTGTTGGATTTTCTTTTTTCTCCTGTTGTTGGAACAATTCTTCTAGGGCAGAAGAAAGATGGTACCAGGGCTGAGGGTCAAGTTACCGAGCATTTCTGAGCTGGAGAGGAAAACTGAGAGGCTGCTTTTCTCACTCTATGGTTCCCAGAATGACTCCAGAAATGACAAGATTCAAATTTAAGTCTGAATTTATTTTTACGATGTATACTATGATTGCAGGATCTCCAACTAAACTGTCTTTCCAGAATAGAAATAACAGTGTCTTTTCCTATTACCTCTAGAGTTGGTCGGTCTCTTGTCTGTTCTGCTTTCGGAGTGGCCCTTCTGGTGGAGGGAAAGGTAGCAGGTCCCAGGGCTGATTTCAAGTTACTGAGCCCTCTACCAGGATTGCTGAGCAGGAGGAAAGAAAGACTGCTGTGTCTTCCTGAAAATTTTCTAATTGGGCATCTGGAAAGACTCAGGATTCAATGTTGGGTTAAAATAAAGTTCAATGATTGGTTCACGGCAGCCAAGTCATAGCTTGAAACTCCTCCTTGGATCTGTGGGTCTAGACAGGAAGGTGATGCTCAAGGCTCTCAAACTGCTAAAAATTGGCCCAGAAAGGACTCCCGCCCACTTTGAGCCTTCTAAGAGTTTTAAAAGAAAAAAAGTGAGATAATGTGACATGTATTAAGGATCTCTATGTACTAGAGACTGGACTAAGAGATGGGGACGCACATGAGTAAAATAGAATATCCAGTCTCAACACAGTTTAATGAAAGAAAGACAGCTAAGATAAAATGTTTCAGTATTATGATATAAATGTGAGCAAAGTGTTAATGGAACAGGAAAAGTTCGCACTCAACTCCTCAATCTACTGGGAGCTTCCTTCTTTTCTAAAGCACTGTCTTAGACCTTAATTTAGACTTCAAAGTCCTCCAAGTCCTCTATATTACAACCCATGTTTTCCAATATTATAAATATTGCCTCTCCCTAGGGAATTTATTCACATTTCCATGATTTCCTATCATTCCTAATATCAAGAATATTCTTCCAACTATCCAT
Organism: Ailuropoda melanoleuca; assembly: GCF_002007445.2. NCBI lineage: Eukaryota > Metazoa > Chordata > Mammalia > Carnivora > Ursidae > Ailuropoda > Ailuropoda melanoleuca. The sequence goes on along the minus strand of NC_048225.1, from coordinate 8,198,261 downwards.
CATTCCTTACTATTTATTTTTACATACTTAAACTATGTAGCAACACAGTATATATAGTACAGTGGTTCTCACATGTCAGTGTTCATAAAAATCACATTGGGAAGCTTGCTAAAAATGCTGAGCTTTGAATCCTATACCCAAGAAATCTGATTCAGCAGGTCTGGTATAAGGCCTAGAGATCTTTTTATATAGTTACCCAATATAATTTTGTTGTCTGTGGTCTATAAAACATACTTTGAGAAACACTGCTGTAATGGTTAAGAGCATAGGTTTTTTAGTCAAGACTCATTTGAGTTTGAATCCTATCCTTTTCGTTTATTAACTATGTTACCATGAGTCTTCCTTTCCTCCACTATATGGGATAATGATAACACAACCACCCATGTGAGGTTTAAATAGGACGGGACATACAAGACAGGTAGCGGAGGGCCTGGGACACAGTAATTATTCAATAAATGTTATTGTTATTAGCATTATTAACAATAATTTAGAAACTGGCTTTCTAATCAAGGCCATCCGAACCTTGTTGGTTCTGTCTCTCCAAGCACTTGTATTAGTTAGATGCCCTGTTATACAAATTCAAATTACTCTCATTCACATCTAAGTGGTTTGTATTTTTCACGATAACTTGTGTAACAGTGAAGCAGCGAGCCAAAGGCAGCACACAGTCCCAAGATGATATTCATGACATACTGTCTATCACAGGATTCTTGGCAAAACCGCAAACTAGGAGATTTGATTTTGGTGCTCTACCAATTTCTTTAATTCGTCCCTTCCCACATCTCCCACATATGAGTGACCCATTGACTGGTTACAAAGTCAGAAATGATTAACTTTGGCCATAGCTCCCTAACCACCAATTTCCCATAGATTTAGTGTCTCCAATAACAAAATTTTAAATTATGTATGTTTCCTGTATTACCTCAGGATTTGATTACATTGCTTTATATATGTATAAATACACATTGTTTCATAGATGTAAAAAAATGTGTATGCATATGTACGTAAATATTTACCACTTTTATTACTGTGTTTTTCTGTATATACTCAATACATTTGACAGATTTTTAAAGAAAGTGTCTAGATAAGATCTTTGAAGCACCTATGCATCTTCTTCAATCATAAAGTTATATGGGATACATATTTGTATAAAAAGCTGATACTGGCTCCTTGGTATAGCTACTAATTAGTCTTATGTAGTATTTATGTAATGTTTTTGGAGTAGCAAATTATTTCCATTAAAATTATCAGTTCACATATCTCAACATAATAAAGGCCATATATAAAAAACCCAGAGCTAACATCATACTCCATGGTGAAAAATAGAGCATTTCCTTTAAAATCAGGAAAAAGACAAGCATGTCCACTCTCACTACTTTTATTCAACATAGTACTGGAAGTCCTAGCCATAGCAATCAAATGAGAAAAGGAATTCGAGGTACCTATACTGGTAAAGAAGAAGTTAAACTGTCACTATTTGCAGATAACATGATACCACACATTGAAAATCCTAAATACTCCACCAAAAAACTATCAGAATAAATGAAGTCAGTAAAGTTGCACGATGCAAAATTAATACCCAGAAATTGGTAGTGTTTCTGTACACTAATAATGAAGTAGCAGAAAGAGAAATTAAGAAAACACCACCATTTACAATTGCACCAAAAAGAATAAAATACCCAGGAATAAACAACCAAAGAGATGAAAGATCTGTACTTTGAAAGCTATTAGGCAGTAATGAAAGAAACTGAAGATGACACAAACAAATGGAAAGATATTCCGTGTTCATGGACTGCAAGAACACTGTTAAAATGTCCATACTATCCAAAGTAATCTACAGATTCAATATAATCCCTACTGAAATACCAACAGCATTTTTCACAGAACTAGAACAAATAATCCTAAAATTTGTAGGGAACTACAAAAGACCCTGAACAGCCACAGCAAACTTGAGAAAGAAGAACAAAGCTGGAGGTATCATAATTCCAGATTTCAAGATATACTACAAAGCTGCAGTAATCAAAACAGTATGGTATTGGCACAAAAACAGACGCACAGATCAACAGAACAGAGAGCCCAGAAATAGACTGATGCTTAAATGGTCAATTAACATATGACAAAGAAGTCAAGAACATACAATGGGGGAATGACAGTCTCTTCAACAAATGGTTCTGAGAAAACTGGAGAGCTATATACAAAAGAATGAAACTAGACCACTTTCTAACACCACACACAAAAATAAACTCAGAATGAATTAAAGACCTATATGTGAGACCCGAAACCATAAAAATCCTAAACAAGAGCACAGGCAGTAATTTCTCCGACGTTGGCAGTAGCAATATTTTTCTAAATATGCCTCCTTTGGCAAGGGAAACAAAAGCAAAAGTAAACTATTGGGACTACAATGAATAAAAGCTTTTGCACAGTGAAGGAAACCAACAAAAAACCCAGAAAGGCAACCTACTGAATGGGAGAAGATATTTGCAAATGATATATATGATAAGGAGTTAATATCCAAAATACATAAAAAAAAAAAAACCTCATACAACTCGACACCAGAAAACCAAACAATCCAATTAAAGAGTAGGCAGAGGACCTGAACAGACACTCTTCAAGACATACAGATGACCAATAGACATGAAAAATTGCTCAACGTCACTCATCATCAGGGAAATGCAAATCAAAACCACAATGAGATATCCTCTTATACCTGTGAGAATGACTAAAATTAAAAATAATGAATAACAAGTATTGGCAAACGTGGAGAAAAAGAAATCCTTGCGTGCAACCAGCAATGTAAACTAGTAAAGCTACTGTGGAAAATAGTATAGAGGTTCCTCAAAAAATTAAAAATAGAGTTACCACGTGATCTGGTAATTCCACTATTGGGTGTTTACCCAAAGAAAATGGAAATGTTAATTTGAAAAGATCAATGCACCTGTTTATTTGTTGCACCATTAATTACAATAGACATGGAAGCAACCTAAGTGTCCATCAATAAGATGAGTGGATAAAGAAGATGTGATACACACACACACACACACACACACACACACACACCCAAAACACATACACTACAATATTATGCAGCCATCAAAAAGGATGAGACTGTGTCACTTCCAACGACACAGATGGACCTAGGAGGTAAAATGCTAAGTGAAATAAGTCGGACTGAAAAAGACAAATACTATATGATTTCACTGATATGTGGAGTGTAAAAAAAAAAAAACCCCAAATGAATAAACAAACAAAAATCATAATCAGACCAATAAATACAGAGAACAAACTGATGGGTGCCACAAAAGAGGAGGGCGGGGGATGGGCACAATGGGTGAAGGGGAGTGAGAGATACAGGCTTTCAGCTACAGAATGAATAAATCACGATAATAAAAGGCACAGCATAAGAAACATAGTCCATGATATTGTAATAGCATTGTGCGGTGACAGATGGTAGCTACACTCCTGGTGAGCACAGCCTAACATGTACACCTAAAACTAATGTAACATTGTGTGTCAACTATACTCAAAAAAATAATAAAAAAATAAAAGTATCAGTCCACGAAAAGAAAGCTAGGAGCCTGCAAAGTCATCCTAGCCAGAGTAACATATTTGCCACTGACAGAGCCAAAATCACAACTTATTATACTGAAGCATGTTAATCAAACTAAAGTGTCTGTCGTATTATAGGTGTTTAATGCCTGTCTGTTGAATGACTGAATATACAGTGAATGGTTACCTTTATATACATCAACTAGACTAAAAAGAAATAAGTACATTATTTAAATTTATTTATATTTATTATTTTTAAATGCATTTTTAATTTTTATTTTTTTAAAGATTTATTTGAGAGCAGAGAGAGAGAGCGAGCGAGCGAGTGCGCACATGATGGGGGGAGGGGCAGACCAAGAGGGAGAAGCAGGCTTCCAGTCGAGCAGGGAGCCCAGTGTGGGGCTTGATCCCAGGACCCTGGGATCATGACCCAAGCCGAAGGCAGACACCTCACCTACTGAGCCAGCCAGGCGCCCCAAATGCATTTTTTAAATCTAAGACTAGAAACTAACATAACATAATAAAAATTATTATAAAATAAAAAATAAAAAATAAAGTATATTCAAAATAGAAAAAAAATAAAACTAGCAACAAGCAAATTTTCCCTTAGAACTCAGTTAAAGCCTATCTAATTCCTACAGATCTCAACATGTATAACTTAAATTTAAATAACCTTTATTTAATTTTACTTCAGTGAATTAAAGACCAATCTTCCCTGCACATGGTATGTGAAATATTAGGTATTTTAGTAAAGAATATGTGGCTTTAGTCAACTTAACAATATTGTAAATGTAGCCTGAACTCAGAAGTGTTGTTAACAAGAGGTCCACCAAACATACAAATGTAGTGATCCGAAGGGGCACCTGCACCCCAATGTGTATAGCAGTAATGTCCACAATAGCCAAACTATGGAAAGAGCCCAGATGTCCACCGACAGAGGAATGGATAAAGAAGATGTGATATATATATATACACAATGGAATACTACTCAGACATCAAAAAATGAAAGCTTGCCATTTGCAACAACGTGGATGGAACTAGAGGGTATCATGCTAAGCAAAATAAATCAATCAGACAAAGATAATTATCATATAATCCCACTCGTGGAATTTAAGACACAAAACAGAGGATCATAGGGGAAGGGAGGGAAAAATGAAACAAGACGAAATCAGAGAGGGAGACAAACCATGAGACTCTTAACCACAGGAAACAAACTGAGGGTTGCTGGAGAGGAGGTAGGTGGGGGGATGGGGTAACTGGGTGATGAACATTAAGGAGGGCACATGATGTAATGAGCACTAGGTGTTGTATGCAACTGATGAATCACTAAACTCTACCTCTGAAACTAATAATACACTATATGTTAAAAAAAAATCCAAAACAAAACAAAAGAGGCCCATTAAAAGCAGTAAAAATCAATTTTTACAAATAAAAATCAAAGACAGAAAACACAACTTTTCCTCTATGCTGAAACTCACAATGGAACAGTACTATTTCCAGAAGACTGGCACCTACCACAGACCAGCTATATTATTAAACATAAAAGTCGAGCTAGCTCACTTTGGTTTCAGCTCTATTGACTATAACCTTGCTTTCAGCTTATTTTTTTTTAACTTTCATTTAACTTATATAATTTTATGAAAAGAATTTTTCCTATTTTAAACATAACTGAGGGGAAAAACAAGCAACATAGTCAATTACAATAACTATAATAATTTGTATTCTGATGACTGAATCACTGGAGGTCTGAATAGAAAAATGGAAGAGGTTGAAAATGATTATTTAAGAAGATCAACAAAAGGGTTATAATATTTTTCGATATTGATGCCTAGTTTTGACATTCCCCAAACTAATAATTACGCCAAAGATGTTAGAATTCTACTAGAGCATTTTATTATTGTAATTTTTATAACAGGTATACAATGAATATTTTGAAAATGATAAGCAAGAACCAGTTCTGCTTTTTAGGGGAATGCTATTTCATAAGAGCTTTTCTTCCTGAAATTCTCTCAAAATATTAAAGAACAGCAAGTAGGATATATCACTACTGATAGTCATGTTTCTATAAAGATCAGAGATTTTCTTCCACTTGTTTAGAAAGTTCGTAAGACAGACAGTTTAACCAAACATGAGTTGAAATTTGGCTGCTCAGAGAAGCCAAAGAAAATGATAATTCATTGCTAAAGCTAAGATTTAAAATATATATAAATTAAGGATATTAAGTGATAGCTGATTAGCATATTGATATAAGGTATATAAATCTAATCCAGTGTTTTATGGGGAAAGGATCTACAGCTAAGCAATAAAGCTTTCAAGACTAATGAGATGTTTATAGTTAATGTTGAGAAAATACTATATTTGCATATGCCTTGAATTAGTGTTCATTAATAAAGCACTAAATTATATTTTTCTGCCTCTCTTCATTCCCTAGATCAACTTCTGGATGTGCAAAGATTTATGAGTGTTCTCAGAATAATTTTTTTTTAAATGAAAGAGCTATTCTGGAGAAAGATCTGGTTAGCTATGAAAAAGTAATGTTAAAGGAAGTACTAGAAATATCTGCCTTCTGTGCTCCCATCACCACCATGACACCACTACCACCACCTGTGCCACCACAAGGACTCCCAATTGGCACAATAAAAGTAGATGTCAGAACTACAACTGCATTGTCCTTTGTCATTTATAAAATATGCTCACATACATTATATTGCTTAATCCTCATGAATGAATGTGTACGGTCATTCCTTATTAGGTTACCTCAGCAAGCCATTAGTAGATGATATAGCAGATGATACAATGTCTTAAGTACATAAATGGGGATAGGATAATTACATGGGTCTCCTGATATCTAGTTAAGTGACTTTTCCACTATAATACTATAAACTTCAAGTATTCAAATACATTCACTCGGTTCCCTGTGGTTATCTTGGTAGATGTTAACTGATCTGGGAAAAAATAATTCGCTACATACTTGTAGTAACAATATATTATTTTAGAGCACAGTGGTCACCAGCTAAAGTGGATGGTATATGATTAGCAGATTCAAAGTCAGTATAGACAGATACATGGAATATGTGCAAGGATCAACAAAATGCTGTACTCGCAGATGGAGAGACAAATGCGCAGAAAAAAGAATGGAACTATGTGACACTACCGTAGCCAGTTGCAGTATGCCGAAATATAATAGGCGCTAGAACACTGGAACTGACAAGCTACATAACAAATCAATTACACAATATGTGTAGCCTGACAGAATTTAGGGAAGAGGAAAAAGTATTCATTTTGCTGACTACCAATTCAAGAACACAAACACTGACAGGAAGATTATAATTGGTAAACAAGACATATATTCCAGCAATAGGATATACTTGTCACAGCCTCCACGTCTAGTTGGACCTTCTCCAAAAGATCTACACTCTAAAACATCTTCTGAACTTAAACTGCAGAGCTATCTCATATTTTTCCAAACGAAAACATACTTATTTTCTCCAATAGTAAAAGCTGTACATACTCATTGTGAAAAAACTTCAAACACAGAAGCGAAGTACAAATGAAAGCGCCCTTATAATCTCACCCCTCAGACACAACCGGATAGCTCAATTCAAATTTTCTAAACTTTTCCCTGTTTATGAAAATATGCCTTTATAATGAAACATAAACACTGCTTGTATATTTGTCATGTAAAGATGTAATGTTAATATAAACCATGTATTATATAAACTGCTTTAAATAGTCAACACTATCAAATAGTAATTACTTGCAAACCTAAATGCAATCATACCATACATAGTATTTTGCAATTTATTTTTCTCATCTCCTAATAATTTATCTCTTTACTGATTCTCTAATTCTGAGGGCAATTCTTTCATAGCTACCTCTGATTCAGAAAGAGAAATTTCATTTACTATATGATACAAATAGAAAAAAAATTTTTTTTTAAAGATTTTATTTATTTATGCGACAGAGATAGAGACAGCCAGCGAGAGAGGGAACACAAGCCAGGGGGAGTGGGAGAGGAAGAAGCAGGCTCATAGCGGAGGAGCCTGATGTGGGACTCGATCCCATAATGCCGGGATCATGCCCTGAGCCGAAGGCAGACGCTTAACCGCCATGCCACCCAGGCGCCCTGAAAAAAATTTTTTAAGACTCTAGACTTATTTTTAAGACTCTAGACTTATTTTTTAAGACTCTAGACTTATTTTTAAGACTCTAGACTTATTTAAGACTCTAGACTTATTTTAAGACTCTAGACTTATTTTCACCTATAATCCCAAAGAAAGTAAAATAAAAATGCTTCATTACACAAAGGGACTATTTTGACTATCTAACATATAGTTTTGACTAATTGTATCTGACATAAATTTAGTTTTCAAGTGAAAAAATCTGACTGATGAAGATTTAATTTGTCATATGTCTAGAAGGCAATCTGTAACAAAAGCTTGAATGTTTGGCCAAGAAATTTCATTTCTAGTCATTTATCTTAAAGAAGTAATTAAAAACATGTTCAAAAATTTAGTTTCAAGGACATTCATGGTAATGTTTATAATAATAGAAAAGATCTAAATGCTCATCTGCAAGAAAGACAATTATCATATGATTTCTCTCATCTATGGAACATAAGAACTAGGATGATCGGTAGGGGAAGAAAGGGATAAAGAAAAGGGGGGTAATCAGAAGGGGGAATGAAACATGAGAGACTATGGACTATGAGAAACAAACTGAAGACTTCAGAGGGGAGGGGGTGGGGGAAGGGGATAGACTGGTGATGGGTAGTAAGGAGGGCACGTATTGCATGGTGCACTGGGTGTTATACGCAACTAATGAAGCATCAAACTTTACATAGGAATCTGGGGATGTACTGTATGGTGATTAACATAATATAATAAAATAAAATTTAAAAAAAAAATAAATGCTCATCTGCAAAGAAATGGTTAAACACATTACGTTTAATTGATGGATTACTACATAGTGACATAAAATAATTTTACAGAAATATATTTATTGGCCTAAAATATTTTCTTGAGCTATGGGGGGGGGAGTGGAGTGGGTACAAAAGTAAATTTCTTAGGAAGTTAAATATACACCTATCATATGATGCAGCCATTTCTTTCCTAAGTATTCAAGAGAAAAGTAATTATATATCTATACACAGATTTGTACATTACTGTTTATAGCAATTTTATTTGTAATAGCCAGAAATTGGAAACAAACCGAACATCCATCAACAGGTGAATGGGTAAACAAATTGCGGTATATCCAAACAAGGGAATACAACTCAGCATTAAAAGGAATGAACTACTAATATATGCAACACTACCGATGAATCTCAAGATAATTATGCTGACTGAAAGCAACCAGACAAAAATGAAAGTACATACTATATATATAATTCCATTTATATAAAATTCTAGAATTCTAGAGGCTAATCTATAGTGACAGTGAATCAGTGGTTGCCTGGGGGTAAGGGAATGAGGAGGGACAGGTGAGAGGGAAGGACTACAAAGGAATAGGAGGACGCTTGGTATGTCAACTGTAACTTAATAAAGCTGTCAAATAACACGTACACACGAACTATACTTATGCTATCATACCACTGCTTTGTTTGAAATATAAAACAAGTCACTAAAACATAAACATGTAGTTTAATGAATTATTATAATCACCCATATAACCACCACTAAGATCAAGAAATAACATTAGAACATTTCCAGCTTCCCAGATGCACCCCTCCCACTTTCCCTGCAAAATCACAACTTCCTCCCTCTTCTCATAGATACCTATCCTGTTACGGTAATCATTTCTTCTTATTCTTTTTTTCAGAGTAATTGTACTAAGTATGTATCCCCCACCGATATAGCTTAGTTTTTACATATTTGGGGGTTTTACAAAAATAGAATGTATTGTTCTGTGTGTTTTCTTTCCCTCAGTACCATGTTTTTAAGAATCATTCATGGAGGGGGACCCGGGTGGCACAGCGGTTAAGCGTCTGCCTTCGGCTCAGGGTGTGATCCCGGCGTTGTGGGATCGAGCCCCACATCAGGCTCTTCCGCTATGAGCCTTGCTTCTTCCTCTCCCACTCCCCCTGCTTGTGTTCCCTCTCTCGCTGACTGTCTGTATCTCTGTCAAATAAATAAATAAAATCTTTTAAAAAAAAAGTCATTCATGGAGTGTAGTACATTGTTTTTTTAATTGCTGAATAGTATTCTACTGTATGAATATACCACAATGTCGGTAGACATTTTGGTGTTTCTAGTTTGGGACTAGTAAAAATAATAATGCTGGGACACCTGGGTGGCTCAGATGGTCAAGCGTCTGCCTTTGGCTCAGGTCTTGATCTCCAGGTTCTGGGATAGAGCCCCACGTTGGGCTCCCAGCTCAACAGGGAGTCCGCTTCTCCCGCTCCCTCCACCTCTGCCTCTCCCCTTGCTTGTGCACGCTCTCTCTCTCTCTCAAATGAAAAAATAAAATCTTAAAAAAAAAAAGTTAAAAAAATAAGACTGCTGTGAACGTTCTTTTAGGTGCATCCTAGTGTGCTGTATATGAAATAGAGTGAAATTGCTAGGTCATAGGGTATATACTTATTTTTGAATTTATTTAATAATTTACACACTACCAATAGTATATGAGAGTTCTTGTAGCTCCATATCCATGCATTCCCTCTATAGCACTTATTTCTACCTGAACATTTCTGGTTTACTTTTACTTTTTCATGTCCATCTTCCCCCACTGTAGACTGTCACCTCCATTAGAGGAGGGACTTTGCCTGTCTTGTCCACTGCTCTAGTCCTAGCATGTACAACAGTGACTGGAACAGTGCTTGACATACAACAGGGGCTGAACAAGATTGGTTGAACTACTAAATGAATAAATGAAATTCCAGTCCATTAGTAATTTCAGCCAGGGCTAAGCAGAAGGATGAATTGCTCCGTGATTCCAAAAATACTTACATATTATGTAATAAAAAATGGATATACAATTACTTAAATACGATCATGAGTCCAACCACAGAAATCTATGTATAAATATATATATAAAGGATAAAAGTGGAAAGAAACAAATCAAAACTTAGGAATATTTGTCTTGGGGAACCCAAGTGTCTTTTTCTCCCTTCTCCCCACCTTCGCCCCTACCTTTTACATATTTTCCAAAATTTCTTCAATAAATATGTTACTTTTGTCAAACATAAAAGGTAAACTTAAAAGTATACAATATTAAATAAAAAGAAGGAACTACTGATACATGCAATAACATGGATGAATCTCACAGACATAAGGTTGCGTAAAAGAAGTGGACACAAAAGAGTATTATTCTATTTATCTGAAATTCAAAAACAGGCAAAACTAATGGTGACAGAGGTAAGACTAATGGTAACTCTTGTGGGGATTCTGACTGTGAGGAAACTTTCTAGAGCGATGGAAATGTTCTGTGTCTACTCTTAGGAGATAGCTAGCTAGAGGACACATATGCAGAAAATTCATCACGTTCATCAAGCTATAAACTTAAGATTGTGCACTGTTTGTACATACATTACACTTCAATTTAAAAAATGGAAAACCATGTAAATGAATGACTAGATAGGAACAAAAAAATGAAAATAAGTTTTATGAATTCCTAATTTTCTATAACCATGCTACCTGAACTCTAAACACTAGAGGTCCAGAAAGTTTTTAAGTGTGTTAGTCAATAAAGCAGTGTTAGATGTGTAAGTCAAATTCCTCATGCTACATAGAAAAGCAAAATCTTCTCGTGACAGTTTCTGAGTCTTTTCACTGTCCTTCAGATTCCTTCACGTTTTTCAGCATAAAACATATTGTACGCTTAGGATAGAAGTTTGGAAATAAACTAAGAGGTGAATGTGTAGCAGAGCTTCTCTCATTCCAAACAAATTTGAATTTTCTGAAATCAATGATAATAATACTGCTCTCAACAAGACAAATGCTGACAGCAGTCATTTAGAAAATGAGAAACATGCCATGTGGCCAATATGTTAGGAAAAATGTTTCCCTTTTTCTCAGTTCCTTCTGGGAAAATAGTATTTTCTATATCTGTTTGACACTGTGGCAGACATATATGTCTTAGATATATGCCTTAGTATAATGCTAATAGGGTTTTTTTTGGGTTCACAAGGTATTTGTCTACTTTTTGTCAATCAATAAAATCAGTATTCAAAAATTACTAGTCCACTATCAAAAAGTTGTAACTGAAATAAAAACTACTCACACATTTGTAATGACTGCCTGACTACTCTTTATTTTAAAATATAATATACCTGAAAAACAAAGCAAGTCTCAGTCACTCAACTACCAAGCGCCTATTATGTGCCAGACACTTTAATGGGTAATGAGGATAGAGAAAAAGAATGAAATACGTATCCTGCCCTCGAGAAAGTCATAATGGAGTAGGAGAAAGATACATAAGCAGATAATGGTACTTTACAGCAGACAAAACCATGAGACTGTGAATGAATTAGCTTTAGATTAAACTGGCAACTGTGCACAGGATAGACTGATAAGGGAAATACCGGAGGCAAGAGAGTACTTGGAATGTTAATCATGAGCCTGAAGTGAATTAATGAGGAACTAAAGGAACTATTATGACCAGAAATGAGAAGTATTTCAAAGAAAAAATCTGTAAGACTAAGCAACTAACTAGATATAAACACGAAGAAGAAGGAGTCAAAGACAGTCAGTGGCAATAAGCATGGTCAAAGAGATGACAGAACTCGGGACACAAGAAGAGCTTATTTAGAGGAGGAGAAGGTAATGTGCTCAGCTTTGTAATTTATTTTCCAGATATCAATGTAGAAAGTAAGAATCTGGAGTTCAGGCTAATGTAAAGGCTCAGGTCAAAGATCTGAGAATCATCTTCCCAAAAGGCAGGAAAGCTTTTGGATTATGGGTGCTCACAGTGGGCGGATGCACAGAACTCTTTTTCTTAAGGGACAAGAAAATGAGAGAGATAGACAAGTCTTAAAAGCAGGAACAGAAACGTGTCACAGAAGAAAATTTCTGAGAAAAAGAGAGTGCTTGCTAAGTGTCAAGTTGCTGCAGTGAAGACAAAGAATGAGGACTAAAAAGAAGTAGATCTGGCCATTAGATCATTGGTGACCTTTACCAGATGCTATATTGCCAGTGAGTTTGTAACTCTACACTCTGCAAATATTATCTCTGCTTGTTAATGATTGCCTATTGTTTTCTGACTTTCTACAGAACTTTCTTGTACTTTCTAATAGCACTTACCACATACCATATTATACCACAGTTGTACTTTAATTCTCCCTTTAGGGAGTACACTCACTCTCAAATACCTAAAGAAGAAACCCAATAATTATTTCTTGAAGAGCCAAATAAATGGCCCACAATGGGATAAAGAAGCAATATACTATTTAATGTTTACCAACGGTAAGGCTACATATTTATTTAAAAAAAAACCCTGATTATTTAATGAAAAGCAAACCTATTACAAAATGGTTGAACATAGACAGGGTCAAAGAGATTATTCTGCCTATTTCAAGATGGCAGACTGAGAACTGGCTGGTTTTCCCTTCCTATATCAAATCCTGGTAAAGACAGAAAGTTAATTAGTGGTCACACAAGACAAAAGGAACTGAAGAGCTAGATAATGGGAGTAATTCTGTGGTGTACAACAGACTAAATCAAATTAAAGAGGAAAAATCACAGGCTAAAATCAACATGGATCTAAAGAGGTAACAGAAACACAAAGAAGGGCAACAGAGCTACCAGTGTTCCATGCCCAAAGGTTGAATTCAGGAACAGAAAAGGGCCACGGGAAAATCAACAGTGTTATTAGATGGAATACCACTGTGGGTACAGCCAAGTCAAATTAGCCCATGTTCATCCCCTGCACAACACCTCTGGGCAGTGACAGACTATACGATCCCAATGTGTACAAGATCTTAAAGAAACAGGGCAGTGTCGTGGGTGGCTGGTGACAACTAGAAAAAAGGGAAGCATTCATTCCCAGATCAGCCACCAGGTTATCTAGCTCAGAAGTGTTTTCTACTTGCTCCTTTATTTTCACGGAAAATCAAGTGAAAACTCCAATGGCAGGTCTTAGTCCTCTTTCCAAGTAGGATGCATTAACAGAGGCAGGAGAAAGTCTAACAAGGAATTTCAATTATAAAAATGCTTATCCAATCACAGAATGAGCAAACTCTTATGATAGAACACAGGCTCAGCAAGTGAAGAACACAGCCAAAGAAAGAATTAATATACAATCATAATAGGATTTTAAAATAAGTATGTTGACTTTCACTTCTAGCCATAATGTAGTAACAGGAACCAGATGTACCCTTCATTTTAAAACAACTAGAAAACTGGCCAAAATAATTCAGATACTGGACAATAGGCAACATAGGACTGTGATCCTTGAGTGAGGGGAAACCAATGAGGTGAGGCCTACGATCTGGCCTTCTGTGGGGAGATACATTTTGGACTTCACAGCAGGGACAGAGATCCCTGCAGAATATAGCTGGCTTGTTGAGTAGAGGAGAAGGAATTAGAAGACTGAGATTTCTGGAAGATGTGGGACAAAGTTCTGGAGAGAAGCTATGCAGGAAAAAAGCTTACAGATCTGCGTGGGGTATCTTTTGTACATAGTTAAGACATGTGCACAGGATACAATCCTACAAGGTTGGGCAAAGAATGACTGGGGTGCTGTAGCTGAATGGCTTCCAGAGCTCAGAATGGGCTAAGAATTATTCAAATTTCCACCAGCCAAAGTGGAGAGCTCTCACTGATCATTCAAAGCATTCAGTAGAGATATTAGAAGGATCATTCCCTAGCAGTGAGGCTAACCCATCTCTAGTGTAAAGGTTATATTCTTATGCCAATCTTAACAAAACTTGAAAGGATCAAACAGCTGCAAGTACTGCCTACCAAAGCTCAACACTCTTGAAAGGAAAACAAAATCCAGATATGACAGTCTAAAGTTCACAATGTCCAGCATCCAAAAAAAAAAGTATTAGACATACCAAGAAGGAGGAAAATGTAACCTATAAATCAGGAGAAAAACAGACAACAGAAACAGGTTAAAAAATGATGGAATTACCAGACAATAACATAGAAGTTATTATACCTATATTCAAATATTTAAAGGAAAATATGGTGATGAGAAAAAAGTATCTAGAGAAATATATATGCTTAATATCTTCCTAGAAATAAGGGAATATAACACATCTAAGCAAAATAGGAAATGGGAAAAAGAACCAATTCAATTAGATAACTTGGAAACCAAAAAAAAAAAAAAAAAAATCTAACTGTTGAAATACAAACCTTAATCAACTTGAGAAACCTGAAGCCTCAGCAATGGAAAACACTTTGAATCAATATGATTTACCCAGAATCCACGAAGGACTTTGGAACTGATGGTACAAGGAACTCTGAAAGTTGGCATTAGTGAAGGTAAAATAAGGGTGATCAGTTGAAGGTGTTTTGTTTTTGTTTTTTAAGATTTTATGTATTTGAGAGCACACGCACATGTGAGTGGGAGGGAGAGGAAGAGAGAATCTGAAGCAGATTCCTCATTGAGTGCAAAGCCCGATGCAAGGCTTGATTCCACCACCGCAAGATCATGACCTGAGCCCAAACCAAGATTCAGATGCTTAACCGACTGAGCCACCCACCAGGTGCCTCAGTTGAAAGTGTTCTAAGAAGCAATTCAATCCTCATATCTCACCTCTCCTTCTTTGTAATTGGATAAGCCCCCTGACTTCTACTCCAGTAGAAATCTAGAGGCTTTAGTCTCTTGAGGAGGCTTAGTCTCTACTTTCTACAGAACTGTTTCTCTGCTTCTCTCTCCAGAAACACAGTGTTTCTAGACATATGGCATTGTTGAGGACAGGGATACCACATTGAAAACAGGAGACTTAAGTAAACATATGCATACTGGACACTGACATCCTCAGCCTTCCTTATCTCTGAGGCCAAAACTATGGCACTCAGGCCTTTAATTTCTGGGTAGAAGACCGCTAGAATATTCTCTTGGGACTCTATCAATTCAAGAATAAAGATACAAAAACTGGGACTCTCCAATAAAACAACACCATCAGACCACTCCTACAGTAAAACTCAGCAGACAAATCCCACCCATCGGCTTAGTTTCTAGTCAGCCTCAGTTCCTCACTGTTAACTAGGAATTCACAACCAAATACGTCTGGTAAACATCTAAAGAAACTAACATAAAACATATACATCAAAACATACACATGAAGAGGGAAAAAAAAAATCAACTTGGAGGGGAAAAAAAGAGACCATATAGGGCCCCTGGGTGGTTCAGTCATTTGGGCATCTGCCTTTGACTCAGGTCCTGATCCTGCGGTCCTGGGATCAAGCCCCATGTTGGGCTCCCTGCTCATGGGGAGTCTGCTTCTCCCTCTCCATCTGCCCCTCCCCTCCACTAGTGCTCTTTCTTAAATAAATAAAATGTTAAAAAAAAAGAGACAATATGAAGAAAATATAACGAAATTGTTGTTCTCTGAGAGCTAAGACATTGTAGAATCATCAAATAAAAATGGGTGTTATTTTAAAAGGAACGATAAGGGGACAAAATAAACTCCTAGATATTAAAAATATGATAGCAAAAGAATAGTTGGAATAAAAAGTTTATTGTAATCTCCCAGAAAGCAGAGCAAAAATATAAAGACATGGAAAAGAAGAAGAGAAAAAGAAAGAAAGAAAGGAAAAGGAAAAAAAAAGAAAGAAAATTAGAGAGCTGGCCCAGGAGAGTCAATATCTGAATAACAGGCATTCATGAAAAAGATGACAAAGAAAATTAGGGAAGGAAACCATCAGCTAAGTAATTCAAGACAATTTCCTGGAAACAAAGGATATGAGTTTCTAGATTAAAAGGGGCCACCAATAATGGCCCAGGACCATGAAGCAAAACAGACCCATACCAAGAAACATCACTGTGAAACTTCAGAACACTGGGGACAAAGAGAAGATCTCACAAGCTCACAGAGAGAAAACAGTAATTCCCAACAAAGGATCAGGATTCAGATCACTTTAAGCTTTTCAAAAGCAATCCTGGGAACTACAAGACAATGGAACAATGTCCTATTTATTCTGAAGGGAAATTATTTCCAACTTAAAATTCTATTCCAAGACAAACTATTGAGTGTTATGGTAGATAGGCTAGATCTCAAGGCATAGAAGGTCTTGAAAAATTTACTCCAATACATCCTTGTTTTTCAGGTTTCTGCTCAAATATATATCAAAGAGGCTTTCTTTGACCATCTTCTAAAAAATAACTCCTCTTCACCCCATCCTGGCTTCCCTATCTTCTCATCTTCTCTACAACATTGACAGTACATTTTGTTTTAATTTCCCTGACCCAAAATACTCTCACTAGATATAAACTCTAAGAGGGCAAGGACTATGTTTACTGACCTGGTCTGAGCACCTAGAACTGTGTCTGATACACAAATGACCCTCAATAAACAATGTATTGCTTTGATAATTTTTTTTTTAACGAAAGTAGACAATGGAGCAAGAGCACATTGAGGCTTTTGTGTATGAGGATAAAATGCAGGCATTTTCAGAAATACAAGATCTCAGAGGTCTCACTCAGAGACCTCTTTCTGAAAGCAGAAAGAGTATTCTCCAAAAGGGAAAGAAAAAGCCATTCCCTGCAAGTTGGTACAGCCACTCTGGAAAACAGTGTGGAGGTCCCTTAAAAAGTAAAAAATTGAACTACCCTATGATCCAGCCATTGCACTACTGGGTGTTTACCCCAAAGATACAGACGTAGTGAAGAGAAGGGCCATATGCCCCAATGTTCATAGCTGCATTGTCCACAATAGCTAAATCGTGGAAGGAGCCGAGATGCCCTTCAACAGATGACTGGATTAAGAAGCTGTGGTCCATATATACAATGGAATATTACTCAGCTATCAGAAAGAACGAATTCTCAACATTTGCTGCAACATGGACGGCACTGGAGGAGATAATGCTAAGTGAAATAAGTCAAGCAGAGAAAGACAATTATCATATGATTTCTCTCATCTATGGAACATAAGAACTAGGATGATCGGTAGGGGAAGAAAGGGATAAAGAAAAGGGGGGTAATCAGAAGGGGGAATGAAACATGAGAGACTATGGACTATGAGAAACAAACTGAAGACTTCAGAGGGGAGGGGGTGGGGGAATGGGATAGACTGGTGATGGGTAGTAAGGAGGGCACATATTGCATGGTGCACTGGGTGTTATACGCAACTAATGAAGCATCGAATTTTACATCGCAATCCGGGGATGTACTGTATGGTGATTAACATAATATAATTTAAAAAAATCATTAAAATAAAAAAAAAATAGAAAAAAAAAAAAGAAAAAGAAAAAGCCATTCCCTATGTGGACTATGGTTTTCCCATTTTATTCTAACTAGGAAATCTCTCTTACCACCTTAATTAGCAGATAAAATCTACCTCTGGTTCTCCTCTTTCACAAACAAAGAAGTAGCTTTCTCTGAATTAATTTGATCTTATTGAAATTCCTTAATAGAATGATTTACTTAATAGAAATTCATCCTAAAAGAAACAGAAAACACAGACTGCCAAAAGCCTCACATTAATAGAATTCAGCTGGGTATGGTTATAGCCAAGATCAGAATAGCTGATGCTTCTCTCTCTCCCATCTCTGTAGCCTAGCTGCAGCTGCCAGACATGGGAGAAGCTCGCTGCTCACAGCACAGAATGGCAGCTTTGAACCATAACTAAAGGCAGGCTGCCAGTAATCAGCAGGAGATAGCTGAAATTAAAATAGAAGTTAAGAGGAAAACTGGACGGCTTTTCAGAAACTTGTCTATTCAATTAAGGCCCGTTATGCTTATATTTCCAAACATACGAAGCCTAAAAACAATTTATTTAATCATCTCTGACAAATCCATTTCACTCATCAAATGTTCAGAAACTAAACTTTGTTTCCTGAGATTTACAGACATTGGCTTTGTAGACCCGGACAATCTGCTGTGGACTCTTCCAGTGCAGTGGCCGAGTCACCCACTCCTTTTTTTCTTGTAAACCCCAGCACTGTTCACAGTATCCGGCACACGGTACTTAATACACTCATACAAACCCCCTCATTTTCAGGAGACAATGAGGTTCAGAAATGCTATATGGCTCGCTCCAGGATGTTTATACTAAAAGTTACATCTAGGACTAGCAAACAGACCTTACTCTGGATTTTTCTTTTAATGTCTGACCCAATTTAAACAGAGATGAGAGGAAGAGCAAGGACAACTTTTTGAATCATGAATCATGCTGACTCTTTCATGTAGTTACTAGTTTCCCTTAGAAGTCAGCTAGAAAGATTTACAAATAATTAGACTGGACCTCTTTAAAGGTAACTACATTACATGTGTCTAATAAATTTTCAAAAGGACAGATCCAAAATTTTATATCCAAGAACATTCTCATTTTACCTGATGATTCAATATTTGCATACCCCTTCTGAAGAATACACCAACTTAATCTCTTTCTACGTTGACATCTACCATCCTCACGTATGTGAAAGCAACATTCACCTGTACATCTGCACAGATTATGTTCACCTAGTGAAGCTCCTAAAACAGGTGATGGGGATGTGCCTGGAGAGGTAGGTGGGGCCGCAACACTATACCAATTCTGTACCCACTTCTGAATTTATGCTGAAGGCACTGGGGAGCCATAGAAATATTTTAAGCAGAAAACTACACGGATTAAATCTGCATTTTAGAGAGATCATTCCGACGGCAACATGGGAAGATGGGTTAAGAGAAAGACAAATCTTGAGGCAAAGAGATGTGAGGCTGCTGAAGTAATTTAAGTGAGAAATTATGAGAAACTATCCAAAATAAAGCCACAATAGAAGAAACGGCAGAAGTGATGGCAGAGTTAAGCAGCATTGCCACTGGGACGCAGGCTAGTAACTGTAAAACTCAGAATCATACTGGTGTTATAAAGTGGGTAAAACCTCCAAAGCTTATTTAAACTCCTAAAGAAAGGCAAATGAACAACTTTTCTAACATGACCTTCATGCTGTTAAGATAGCAACCAAAGGCCACAAAAATTGTCCCTCGGGTTCTCTGAGTAGCCAAGTGTCTAAAGGTACTCTGCCTAAAACAAAGCCCCTTTTCAATCACCCCAGCCAGCATCCTAATAGGTCACCACTGAAAGGGAAAGACAGGAAATGAATCAATAAACCTCAGGCACATGCTTGGCCTGGAAAGACACAGCAAGCGTATCGAGGAGCAGAAATCTGAAAACAAAGGCCTTGGGTAATTTAATTACCAGGCCGGAATCTGCTGACTACCGGTTTAATTGTTTGAACAGTGCCCAAATTGACGAGGTGACCCCCCTAGGATTTTTGCACCATTTACTGCATGTGGCCACACAAATAAGAGAAATAGTTCTAAAGAATGTAGGCATCTTGAATAGCCTTCATTAATCACACCTATGACTCCAAAGAAAAATTTTTAAAAAGTCAAAATCCTTTAACAAATAACCCAAGGCTCTTTTTGGCAAATTCAATCACCATTACATAGGCCGCGCTATTGGGCCAAGCTTCAGAGATGAGCACCGACTGCTATATATGAACTGGGTAACAAAAATGACTCCGATTTAATTTATACGTAGTTATTTACCACTACACTTTGAAAAAATTATTTTAGGGAGGTGTGGGAGTCGCAAGAAAGAATGTAACTGCAGGGTGGTAACTAACAATAAGTACTCAAAAACTGCTCAGTACACTAGAGGAAGCCAATTTTCTCCCCCTGATTCAGTTAGTACTTCCTCATTCATGTTTATCTCCTGAAGAGTAAAGCAACAGAAAACTCCTTTCAAAAACTGAACAAAGAAGTACTTCTCACTGCTTAACCTGGCAGTGTTCTTCTGTTGGCTTCCCTGAGGGAACAAGGTACATAAGGCCAGAGTAGATTATTACATTCAACATTCATTCAACAGGTGTTTATAAAATTCCGTATGTGGTGCTAAATCCTCAGCAGCTTATAAATTAATAGAGATAAAAAGATACACAAGAATACTTTAAATAACAATGAAATGCAGCGTGTTAAGTCTAAAATGAGTTGTATAGGAAAAAACTACAATGGTCTCATAAAAAAAATCAATACAGACAAAATTAGTTGAGAAAGACTTCATTGAAGAAATGGAACTTTAGATAGGCCTTTGTAAAAAGCAAGATTTGAATATGTAAAGAACAAAGAGCTTTGAAGGCTCTAGATCAACACGAGCACAGATATGGAAATTTACACATTTCTATTTTGAGAACCAATATGGAAATCAGCCTAGTTACGGGTTTTATGTCATTAGATTGGATTTGGTAAGAAGTCCACTGGCCAGTTTCCAAAATACCGAAGACAGGGGCTCAAATGCTTCTAATTTTCATGAAAGATAAAAGAGAACAGTTATATCCACCAAAATGGACAAAACCATTACATGCTTTGCCTGGTTTTTGAGTTTTAATGACAACATTAAATTTACTGGTATCTACTATCATAATTCAATTCAATTAATTGGCATGCTTATGGGATAAAGGGAGGGCAGGGAATCCCTCAGGCAGAAGCAGCAGTAATGTGCCAAGTCACTAGGACAGAAGAAGCTTAAGCTCAAAGAACTTTAAGAAGACACCTAAGTACAGTGGAGTTGTTAAAAGCTCAGGCTCTGAAGTCAGATTACAGCTTTGAGCTTTGGTTACGCCACTTGCTTGCATGCTCTGTGACTTGGGCAAACGGCTCAACTCCTTTTCCTCTATTGTAAAATGAAGGATTAGTAAGTCCCCATCTTGTAAGGTTTTTGAAAGGACAAAATGACTATAGTACGTGTATAGGACTTAGCACAATGTCTAGCACATGTAAGTGTTCAAGAAATGATCATCTTTATTGTTTTTAAAGCCAGGGTATGTGGAGTATAATCATGCTTGTTGGTCTTGATAAGAATCCTGGACTTTATTCCAAAAACAATGGAAGCCCCTGTAAAGTTTTAACAGTTTCAATCGAATTTTTGTTTTAAAAAGATGGCTTATATCGTATCTCTTATAAGAAACCCCGAAGGAAAAATTTACTGTAGAATATACGACCAAGAAAAGTTTTGCTTTGAGGAATAGGTATCTTTCTTTAGCTTAGACAAAATTCTGTAAATGACTGTATCTCTTTTTCACCCTGAGAACTAGAATGCTTAGAGCCAAGTCTGAAGTTCTCAGGCCCTACTGCCTGCTGTTTCCTTCTCCCACCTCCCATGACTATTTTCCACTCTTGCATATATTTTGATTCAATTATTATTTATATTTTAGAATTACTGTTTTTATATTATTCTTTAAAGCTATTTCAACGGTTTATAAAACGAGGTACAATCTAATTAACCAAACAAAAATAAAAGGCATAAACGCCATAACCTCATAATGCATGAATCATGCACTGTAGATGCATTCCCAGCATGCTACCTAAATCACTCTTTGGGTGTAAACCTAGTCAGATGGAGCAAGAAAACCAGATGGCACAGGAAACCTCTCTCTATGCAAAGCAGCAGCAGACGAGGAGAGTGCAAAGACCTAAGGCCTTTCCTGAATTAGCAGGGCACAGTTAGGGCAACCAGTGCCAGGAGCAGAAGAGAACTGGAAAGTGGCAAGCTGCTGGGAAGTCATGTACTGGCTGCTGAAGGTTAGAAGTCTGGTTTTTGAATATGAACATTTTTTTTCCCCGAAAGAACTTCACCATCTTCATAACCTTCAATTGCTCCGCTGTCTTTATTTTCTCAGCTCATGAGACCCCTTTGTTGCTTCACTTATCTCTCTCCTGAACTTGGATCTCCTGGTCAGCCATTTCAACTCTGACCTCTCTAGTCACAGCGACTCCTACATGCATTTGACCTTACATTGTTCCAGTCCCCAACCTGGGCCATTCTTATTGTCCTACTTTTTCTCCTCCTGGGATGGAAAGCACTGATGACTGTGAGTCTACCGTGAACTCCCTCACTGCTAATTACTGATGCTTTTATTCATCCCTTGACTACCATATGAGCACCACCAGCTGCTCTAAACCCTTCCCCGCACTACAGCGTCTAACGTACTGCTTTTTCCCTGATGTCTCATCTGCTACATTACATAATGAATTAAATCTATATTAACAAACTCATCTTAGCTTCTATTTTACCCCAAAGCTATATCCTCAGCCATGTCCTCAGCACCAGCTCTAATTCTCACTGGAACTGCACCTATGCACTACCTTCTCAGAGGAGGAATTCCTCTCTTCTAAGCTAACCATTCCCTCCGTGCTTTTGATCCCATTATTTCGTCTACTCTGGGACCTTGTTTCACCAACCATCTCGTTTGCTGCTTATATTCTTTTCTTATCCAGCTTCCTCAAACACACCAAGACCACCATCAAAAACAAAACCTCAACATCATACTGAATTCTACAGACCCTAATTATCCCTCAATTCTTTCCTTCTCTCTTTCCTTCCACCTTGAAAACGTCAAAAATACTTGTATAATACCTTTCTTCCTGTTCTCACTATCCATGTGTCTATTAACTTCTTGAAATCTGGCTTTATCTCCCAATTTATTGAAAAGTATTCTCTTCAAAGTCAGTGGTGATCTGTTGATATCCAAATACACACCTCCTTCACTCCAAGCTATCTCCCCTTTATATAATCAGGACAGAAACTGTCCTTTCTTCCCAAGATTCTACTCCACCAATTACACTTCTCCACTTTTAAAGAAGGCATAATCAAAACTCACTTCTTAGCCTTCTTCTCTCTGAGATTTCATTATTAATTACAGCTTTACTCATCATTTCTATGCAGATAATTCTCAACTCTATACTTTTACTAATAAATTTCTTTTTACAGAAAAGGATTTATTGAGGTTTAATTTGCATATAATAAAATGCAAATTCTTAGGTGGTTACTCAGATGAGATCTAATAATTGTACACTCTCTATAACTACCACTCAAAATAATAATGAACATTTCCCATCACCCAAGATAGTTCCCTCTTGCCACCAGTCAATTCGCCCCGACCCCAGAAAGAGTGAAGAGACAACCACTTTCCAATTTCTATTACCATGTATTTGCATTGCCTCTTCTAGAGCTTCACATAAATATATCCATACAGTATATACTCTTTTGTGTCTAGCTTCTTTCACTGGGCATAAGGTGTGCAAGATTTGTCCATACTGTTGCATGTGTAAGTAGTTCATTCCTTTCTACTGCTGTGTTATCTTCCCTTCCATTGCTATACCACAGTTTGTTTTGGAGACGTTCTCCTATTGATGGACATTTGGGTTGTTCTTGCTGAGAAGAAACTGCTATGAACATTCCTGTACAAGTTGTTTTATGGACATTTGTTTTCACATTCCTTGGGTAAATACCTAGGCATTGAGTTGCTGGATAATAGGTAGATGTACATTTAACTTGGTAAGACACTGAGAAACAGTTCTCTCAAATGGCTATACCAAGTTACATTCCCCCAGTATTGTGTAAGAATACTAGCTCATATCCTCATTAGCATTTAGTGTGATCAGCCTTTTAAATTTTAACCATTCTAGTTGATATGTAATGTTATCTCATTGTAGTTTTTAGTTTCTATTTCTGTGATGACTAATAATGATGAACAATTTACATGCATTTATTTGGCCATTTATACATCTTCTTTTGTGAAGTGTCTGGTTCCATTCTTTTTCCCATTGTTAAACTCGGTGGTGGTTTTTTTATTGCTGAATTTAAGTTCTCTTTTGAATGGTGTCTGCTTTCATATCTTCAACTGCCAACAGGTCATACCAAACTAAATGTCCTGCTATTATCTCCAACACCACATTTAAAAGCTAATTTGTACTTTTCTAGTTGGGAACCAGAACTCTCTATTGCTGTCAACCACATCACAAATATTCTTTAATCACGTTTGCTTTAAATCCTAACTCTCGACGCTTTCCTCTTGACAATAAGAACTCTTGGGATGTGGTAGAGTAAATTATTAACAGACTCTGGGATTGCAAGGTTCAAATTCAGACTCTGCCACTTATTGGCTATGTGACTTTGGACAAATTACTGAATCTTTCAGTGCCTAACTTCTAAGGATTTTGTGAGGTTTAAACAAATAAATCATATAAAGTACTTTAAATAGTACCCAACAAAAAGTGAGTGCTCAATAAATATTACTTGCTATTTTTAGAATTAGAAATGACTTTTGCTTAAAATCTTTTCTCATGACTCCAACAAATAACATCTTAATCTAGGCATTCAGCTTCTTACCTCTAGACAATTAAAACAGTCTGTTAAATGGCCTCTTTCCTTCTCCTCTAATTCAAACTACCACCTCCTTGCTGGATTTAACTTCCTAAAAAACTCCTTATACACATCACCACCTTCTGGCTCTCAGATGCCCACTCCAAGAAATAATCCAAACCCTTCATCCAAACACTCAAGGTCTCTCACAACTGGTCTTTATACACCTCTCTCAAGATATATCTTTTACAGGGGAGCCTGGGTGGCCTAGCATCTGCCTTCAGCTCAGGTCATGATTCCGAAGTCTCAGGACTGAGCCCTGCATAGGGCTCCCTGCAGCAGGGAGTCTACTTCTCCCTCTTCCTCAGCTTCTCTTACGTCCCCCCACCCCCACCCCCCGCTCATGCTCCCTCTCTCTCTCTCACTCACTCCCTCTCTCTCAAATTAAAAAAACAGAGTTAAAAAAAAAAAAGATGGTACCTCTTACATAAGGACTAGGGAAAGAATTCAAAAAGTATTTGAAAGATTATGCCTAAAATGGAAAAAGCAAGCAGCAGCAATATAAACATTTTACTAAGGGAAAAGGAGGTAAATCTAATCAGCTAAGAGAAGTGAAAGTGGTTGCCTCTGAGGAAGGGAAATGGAGGTGGGGAGGAAGATGGGAAGCTGCGCTGGTTTTGAACAAAGAATTATTTGACTTCTTACATTGGTACATTTCTAACTTTTTTAAAAATAAAAACTTGGAAGAGAAAGCTACAGACCAAGAGAGACCAAAAAAAAAAAAAAAAAGAAGATTATAAGTGGATAGCATAATGTGCGGTTTGGTTGTCTATACCCAAGGATGATCCATAGACTTATGGAAGGAATAGTTGGGTATATCCATTTACTTAGTGGAGCTACCCTATTTGCAAATGGAAGAGTTTGGATTTTATCCAAAAAGTAATGGGAGGTGAAGGTTATTGAACACGGTAGTAATATAAAAAATAATATCTGAGGAAGATTAAACAGGAATTGTATCAAAAATGTACTTGCTTGGAAAAGAAACAGGGAGTGGTAAAACATGCGTTCTTCATAATTGAGACATGAGGTGATGAAAGCCTAGATCAGGGTGTTGACTGTGGAAACAGAAGGATTTAATTTCAAGTCACTTTTTCAAGAACACAGGGTATGCTTTGCTGGCCAATTAAATATGAAACTAAGGTAATAATAATAATAATAAAAAAAGGAACACAACACCCTCCAACACAAAGTAGGCACTAAAGGAATACTCGTAAAGTGTAATAAAGAGTAATTCCAAGGTTATAAACATAAAAGGTAAATTTTAATGTACGGTTCTTAATACACAGTTCAATGCTGTTTATGTGGTTCTTTCTCATCCAAGTGTCCAACTGACTTAAAACATTTTTGGTTCAGAATTCACTTAAAATATTATACATATTTTTCACTACTTGATTAATGCTCCATGGACTGCATTTTTTCACTTCTGTTTTACTTCCTCATAGGGTTCACGTCAGAAACTGGTTGGCTACCAGACTGTTCTTTGCTTGTACCTACCTGAATCTACAGTTTACTCTATCTTAAGTTCCATATTCGCCCTAGTTTTCTTTTTTTTTAAAGATTTTATTTATTTATTTGACAGAGAAGAGACAGAGAGAGGGGGAACACAAGCAAGGGGAGTGGGAGAGGGAGAAGCAGGCTTCCCGCCAAGCAGGGAGCCTGATGTGGGGCTCGATCCTGGGATCATGACCTGAGCCGAAGGCAGACGCTTAACGGCTGAGCCACCCAGGTGCCCCTATATATTTTATATTAAAAATAAGCTACATACATTTGAAAATCTCAAAATTATATTTCAATTTCTATAAAACAATGTGATCCAAACCTTTAACATCAAAAATCTTGGCAAGTAAAAAAATTTAGAATATTCCATTTTCACAGAAATGACATCTCACAAGTAATAGCTATTTCTAGCTTACTCATAAAACTATAACTTCAAGCTTTAAAAATATTCCACTGGGTAAAGACTTAACCTCTTGACACCACTGCTCTTTCTTACTTCTCCATTTATACTCTCCCTTTTTGCAGTAGAAATCCCTATAAGGGTGGTCTATTCTGCCTCTCCATTTTTCTTCTCTTATTTGCTGTTAAAACACTTTTAGGTAGCTTTTGACCCACTCACTCCACCAACACTGCTCTTACCAACTGCCAAACACAATGGTCAACTGTCATTCTTCATCTTTCTTGATCTATCCATTTGACATAGATACTCATTCACACCACCCTCCCGAGAACATTCTCCTCACTTGGTTACCAGGGCACTGCATTCTCTTGTCTCCTTTGCTGGCTCCTCCTATTTTCCCAAGCTTTTAATGTCTGAGTGCCTTAGGGATAGGACATTGGTCTTTTCACCAATCATACTCACTCCTTAGATGGTCTCCATCTATCAAGAAATCCTACTGATTCTTCTTTCTTTTTCTTTTTTTTGAGAGAGAGAGAGAGAGAGTGAGCAAATGTGAGCAGGGGGTGCGGGGGGGGGGGGGCAGAGGGAAAAAGAGAATCTTAAGCAGGCTCCACACCCAGCATGGAGCCCTATGCGGGACTTGATCTCATGACCCTGAGATCAAGACGTGAGCAGAAATAAAGAATCAGATGCTTAACCGATTGAGCCACCCAGGCATCCTCTTTCACAACATACTGTGAGTCTGACCACGTAGCACTATGTGCACTGCTACTACCCTGCTGAGCCATCATCATCTCTCACTAGGACTACTGCAACAGTCTCCTACCTGCTCTCTGTTTCCACCTCACTCACTACTATTCTCGATATAGCAGCCAGAGTGGTGCTTTTAAAATGTCAAATAAGATGCTATCAACTTCTTTGCTCAAATCCCTCTAAATGGTTCCCTTATTTTATTCAAGGTAAGAGCCAAAGTCCTTACAATGGCCTACAAAGTCCCCACATCTGCCCCACTCCTGCTTGCCATTTGCCTTTCTGACCTCATCTCCCATTCTTCCCTGCTCACTCTTGCTCTTCCCTCTTGCTTAACTCTCTCCAGCCATACTGGCCTCCCTGCTATTCCTTGAACATACCGAGCATATTGCTGCCTCAGGACCCTTGCATTTACTCTTCCCTCTCCCTGAATGACCCTCTTTCTTCCATGTCTATCTGACTGTGCTTTCTAGTCTTTGCTCAAATGTCAGTGGGGCCTTCCCCGACTGCTCTATTAAACACTGCAATCAACTTCTGTACTCCCCAACCCCTCCCTTTCCTATTCTATTTCCATAACACTTATCAACCATCTAATATACTATATAATTCACTTAATTTCTTTATGATCTCTCTCCTCACACCAGAATGTAAGATTCATAACAGGGATTTTTGTCTGTTTTCTTCATGGTGGTATTCCTATCACATAGAACAATATGTAACACATAACTGGTTTTCAATAAAGAATTCTTGAAAAACTGACTAAATTGAATGAATGAGCAAATGTAAGAAAGAACAGGAAAGAGAGAAAAAGGAAAAGAACAGAAGACAGAAAAAAGGAGAAAAGAAAAGAAAGAAGAAAAGGAAAGAAAGAAACTTGCCCCAAGCAATGCAACAAGTAATATGGTATAGCCCGCATGGTAAGCCAGATTTGCTTGGCTTCAAAGCCCATACCGTTCCATTGTAGCATTAGTTAAGAAGCTTCTAAATAAATATCTTAAGAATTTAAATAAGCTCAATAAGCAGTAGCATAAAAAAGTAAAGATATCTTTCCTGAAATACAATTAAAAATGATTAAATCAGAACTATCTATTTAGAACTTTAAATAATACATTTATCAAAACTACAGAAGTATGCACATTTAAAAAAAATTTTTAAAGATTTTTAGTTATTTGTCAGAGACAGAGAGCAGACAAGCAGGGGGAGCAGCAGGCAGAGAGAGAAACAGGCTCCCCATTGAGCAAGGAGCCTGATGCGGGACTCAATCCCAGAATGCTGGGATCATGACCTGAGCTAAAGGCAGATGCTTAACTGACTGAATCACCCAGGCATCCCCAATTCTTCCTTTTAAAATAGCTAAAATTAAAGATAATTTTGATAGGATTGGATTCTGCTTTCAACCAAGACAGAGTAACAGGGATTGGATTTACCCTCCCCAAACCATCCCCACAACAAATAAAAGACAAAAATATATGAGACATTGGTTTATAGCACACTGAACATCAGGCAAAAAAGAAGAGTGATTCCTGAGAGGCAGGAAATAAATGAGGTGAGACCCATGAATACCCTGAACTAATGCCTTAAGAGAGGGTGCAGGCCACAGGATAGGGAAGGGAGATGTAGGCAGAGCCCAGCAGAGTCCCTGAGTTGAGGAGAGAGAACTGAGAGTCTAGGGAGAACAAGCTGAATAGAGGTAACAAAACAGAGTACCAAAGAAGAGAGAGGTACACACAGTGCAAACCTTTGATCTGCTAGGGTCCCCCTTGAGCATCCAGGAGAGTACTGACTGGCACATGTGTGTGAGAAAACTACCCGAGGCCAGAAAAAGAACCGTCTACGAGGATTAGAAAAAACAGTGCCTGGTACCAGGAACACTGCCTGTTCCTACTGACCAGGCTAAAAAAGCCCCAAATTCACAGGGCATTGAGTAGAGTACTCCAAAGTAGGAAATAATGATCCTTAGACTGAGCACTGCTCCAATCATAAAAGGAAGACTCAAATGATATAAACTGTTTCCAAGTAACTTAACTGTGTCCCAGATCAAAGCTCAAGAGGAGGTATAGGAATACAAAAATATGTGACAACCAGTAAGGTAAAACTAACAATGTCTGATATCCACTCAAAGACTAGCAGGCATGTAAAGAAGCAGGAAAATCTGACCAAAACTGGGAAGAAACACGAACAGTTCAAAACTGATTCAGCACTGATAGAGCTACCAGAATTAGGACATGTGGACGTTACAAGTTATTAAAACTGTATTCCAGATGTTTAAAAAGCTAACTAAAGACATAGTAGATATAAAAAAGAAAAAAAAAGGCCTTAATCAAGTTTACAGAGCAGAAAACTGCAATGTCTGAGATGAGAAGAACACTGGATGAGACTAATGGCAAATTCGACAATGAAGAAAAGATGCTAGGACTTGAAGACCTATAAATAGCAACTATCTGAAATGAAATACAGGAGACAAAGAAATTTTTTGAAATGGAAAAAAAAAATCAGTGAGCTGTAGAACAATTTCAAACAGCCTAATATATGTGTAATTGGAGTCCCTACAGAAGATGAGAGAGGGGTGGGCCAGAAAAACTGGTCAAGAAAATAATGGCTGAGAATTTTCTGGATTTGATGGAAGCTGTACATTCACAGATCCAGGAAGTTCAAAGAACAGAATCATGAAGAAAACCACACAAAGGCATATCGTAACCAAATTGTTGAAACCAGTAATGAACAGAAAACTATAAAAGCAGCCACAGAATTGAGCCACATTACACACAGAGGAATAAAGAAAAAGATGACAGCAGGTTTCTTGTCAGAAATAATGCAAATGGGAATACAGTGGAGCAACATCTTTAAAGTACTGAAAGAAAAAAACCCCAAGAATTAGAATTATATACCTAATACAAATATCTTTCAAAAACAAAGATTTTAGACACACAAAAGCCGAAAGATTTCATCACCAACAGACCTGATTTACAAGAAATGCCAGAGAAAATCCTTCAGACAGAAGAAAAATGACACCAGATGAAGGTATATATCTACACAAAGGAATGAAAATGTGCATCTACATACAAGGATGTGGCAATGATATTCCACTAGTAAATATGTAAGATTTTTAAAAAATATTGAACTCTCTTTAAAACATAATTGACTTTTTAAACAAAAGCAACAACACTGTATTTTGTATTTTATAAAATAGGCATAAGTAAAATGTATGACAAGATAATAAAGCCAGGAGGTACAAAATAATGGTATATTATTTTAAGACTCATGCTATATGTGAAGTCGTGAACAATTACTTGAAGGTAGACTGTAAGTTAAAGACCTGTACGTTAATGTTCACAGCAATTCATGTGTAATAGCCAAAAACCGAAACCAACCCAAATATCTATTAACACATGAATGGATAAACTGGGGTATATTCATACAACAGAAAGATAGTTACGATAAAACTATTAAGCAGTGAAAAGAAAGGATATGTTGATACACACAACAAAATGAATAAATCATAAAATAATTATACTGAAAAATGCCAGACCAAAAAAAAAAAGTACATACTGTATGACTACATTTATATAAAACTCTACAAGACACAAACTTATCTATAGTAACAGAAAATAGATCAGTAGTTGCTTGGTGGTGAGGCAGAGCAAAAGAGATAAAAAAGGGGCACAAAAGAACTTTTGGAAATTATGGATATCTTGACTGTGGTGATGGTTTCTTTCGTGTGTGTGTGTGTGTGTGAACATTTATTAAGTTGTACACAGTAAATATGTGCAATTTACTGTATGTAAATAATTCCTCACTAAGGCTGTTTAAAAACCATTTTGGATTTAAATGTGCAGGTTAAAAACCAGAAGTGGCTAGACTACGTACAGTGTTCTGGCTCTACAAGAATAAAACTAAAGGAGATGAAAACTAGAACAAAATATTTGTAATTTTTTTAGGGTTAGAATGGATCACAGAAACCAATTAATTAAAACCTCTCCTCATTAGAGATAAAGGAACCAAGTCCCAGAGAGCTGTAGTGACTTGCCTGGGGTCGCACAGCTACAGTCAGTAGCTTACTAAACTATACAAGCCACAACGGCAGGGACCAGGTTATTAGATCACCATTACATCCCCTAAACCTACAGCAATGCCTGGGACATAGCAGGAACTCACTAAGTATTTGTCAACTAATTTTTCCCCTGGAAGGAAAGGTAAAAAAAATGAAGATAAAAGGAAAGGTAAAGGAAAGAAAATCCTCCTTGCAATATGACTGCAAGTTTCTTCCTGTCTGTAATTCTGCCATCTCTCTCACACAGATGAGGAAATTAAGCAATAGCTTTAATACATAAACATCATGAATACAAGAGAACACATTATATTCCTTATCTGTATTTTACTGAATATTTTATTATATTTTAATGCTTAATTTCTAGTTCATGTTGCCAACTCTTAAACAAGCAGGAAAATCAATAGGAAATACTCCATTCATAAATATTAGTGACATTTTCAAATTAAAAACAAATTTGAAGAATAGTGAAATACTTACCAAAAATTTCTCCATTTTTGGCATATTCTGTCACAAGATACAACATATTTTTGGTCTCCATTACCTATTGATAAATAATTCCATATTAGTCTGACAGGAAAGGACTGCAATTCTATTTTACTGCAACTCAACATTCTATGGAGTTACTAAATAAAACTACTAATGAAAAGTATCAAATTTATGAATAATTCAGAGGGTGGCCACGTCTGCAAGACTGACAATATCCTTCTGCTAACGCTTTTGTGAGAAATCTAGATCCTCACTTTTCCAAGCATGTTCCATGGACTGGTGGCAGCAGCTCTGCCCAGGCAACTGCTAGAAACACAGAATCTCAGGCCCCACCCCGGACCTGCTGACACAGAATCACCATTTTAACAAAAATTTTTTAACAAAAAATGTGATTATTACGCACATTCAAGTAAAAAAAAAATACGTATATCGGTAACAGGAGTTTTGAAGATCAACTTTTTACCACCTTCTCACAGATTTTTCTAGCCCTGTGCTATAGGTAGACTTCGATTAAGAATAACAAAAGAGAGCTGGGTTCATCAGGCCTATAACCTGGGTAATCTGGCACAACAGGATATTCCTCCTACTATAATATTGCTACAAACTACTGTTATTTTAAAAACACTGTTCAAAAGCTTCTTCATAACTCCACTGCTATACAGTTTTATTCAAATCAGTTTTTCTAGGTTCGAAAAGGAAGCATGTCAGTGTCACAAATGTGGTATTTCATACTATACTGAACCAAAAGGAAATGAATTTATAAGTACAAAATGAGTGAATTTTAGATTCTCTGTAACACCATCTTTTTATGTAGTGGCAGATGATAACAATGAACATTTAACTGCTATCTACTAAAAGGCTGGAAATTGATTTTGCCCTAACATGTAGGTTTAGGACTATTACCAATCAGGCCAGAAAACTAAGAGCTACCTACAACTGCAGTCTAAATAAGATAAATAGTAAGTCAATTTAACCACTTATTTAGCTCAAATAAAGATGGAATTCTGTGAATCATGGTAGTTTTAATCTTAGTTTGGCTTGTGGTTCATCAGACTTCTAAGGATATGGGTTAGTTTTTTATAAGTATCCTCTAAGGAAAAAAAAAAAGCTTAAAAGGAGAAATACTCTGATATAAATACCACCAAAGAAGCCTTCAGCAGTTTTAGAACTTTAGGCACTGTTTCGAGTGGCACACCATGGTCTTTCATTCTAATGGTAATACTATGGTCTGCAATGGTCTCCACACCTTTTTAATTGCAAATCTCTATCACTAACAAGTTGTTTTGCCAAATGTGTATTACACATGCATATACATATATATATATACACACACATATGTGTATGTTTATATGAATATAAGCAGACACAAATTACATACTTTGCCACTGTATAAACACATTATATACATTACAGAATGCACACAAGAAGATATAAAAAATAAGCATAGAAGTTCTAATATTTTCTTATTATGTCCAAGAGACACTTGTGCTAACCCACGTGAGTGCACACAGTGGTGTGCTAGTATTAGCGCTCTGTGGAAAAAAAAAAAAAAAAAGGCCCTGACTTGTAAACAGATTTCTATGGTATAAATACTCCCACCATAGCTGATTTTGGGCTACTAACATGGTATTAGTTGGTTTGCAAAACATGTGAAAATTTAACAATCAGCTCTTACAAGCCAGTATAGGCTGAGTTCAGCATACCACTGGGTGCACGCATAGCACTATGGAGATCAAAGTCATTGGCTAGTATACTGTAACATTTTAGTTTAAAAATAGTTTTCCAATAGGGTGCCTGGGTGGCTCAGTTGGTTTAGTGCTGGGCTCTTGATTTTGGCTCAGGTCATGATCTCAGGGTTGTGAGATCAAGCCCCATTACAGGCTCAGCACTGGGTATGGAGCCTGCTTAAGATTCTCTCTCTCCCTCTCACCCTTTTCTCTCCCTCTCTCTTTCTCTCTCCCACTCTAAAAAAATAGTTTTCTAATATAAAAATTCTACATATTAATGAATAGAAGTGTTAAAAAATTTCATATTACATTATCATTCCTCAATATGAATTACTCTTTAAAAATCAGAGATCTTCCCCTTTTTTTTAAGGTTTATTTATTTATTTTAGAGAAAGAGAGAGAGCATGCATGGGTGGGGGGAGGGGTAAAGGGAGAGTAAGAGAATCCCAAGCAGATTCTGTGCTGAGCACGGAGCTGGCCATGGAGCTGGATCCCACAACCCCCGAGATCAAGACCTGAGCTGAAACCAAAAGTCAGACACTTAACCAACTGTGCCATCCAGGCACCCTGGAGAAGATCTTCCTTTTAAAAAACATAGCTTTCACTTGAAGTGGGTACAATTTATTTTATAAAAATTATATCTCAACGAAGTTTATTTTTTAAAAAATGAGTCCTTTACTTTATCTGACAAAATAACCCAAACAAAATATAAGATTTGGCTCTAAGTATTACAGAGTATGCCACTAAGAAATATACTATTTTAACCTTTGTATTTTATAAAACATGAACAGTGTGTATTTTTAAATAAGCAAAACTGCCATATCCTCATTTATGGTACCACCACCAAAAGCCAACAGGCTTGAGTATCATAAATGCACGAATGCACGACTACAAACTTTTTAATTTAATAACTTACAGTCTGAGAGACAACTTAAAATTAAGCTACTAGTTTTTTATTTCCTAATTTTTTACTTAAATATAGAAAATGGATACTCAGCTTAATAAAAACCATATAATTATTCCTTTTTTTAATGGACTAAGGAAATTAACATAAAAGAGAAAGATAATGCAAAAAAGAAAACAGGATGTGAGAAGCATGGAGAGGAATAAGGTTATATCCTACCTGATAAAGTTTGATGATGTGAGGGTGGTCTAACATTTTCATTATTTGTACTTCTCGGTAGATTTTCTCAAGGTTCACTGCATCCAGCTGAGATTTATCTATTATTTTTATCGCCACCTGTGTCCCGGGCACAAATAAATAAAATTAGTATATGATGGTTAACATTATCCAGTTAGGAATTTTTTGAATGCAGGGCACCTGATACTTTCTAAGTTCCTAGGACAACAAAAATATTTAAATTCAATACTCATTCATTCAACAAGTATTTCTTAAACATCTACCACACGTGAGGCACTGTGGTGATTTTGTTTAGGAGTATCTTCAGTGTGCTAAGGAGAATAACTCTGCAGAGTTACTTTAACATATTTCTCTTTTAATATAACTGTAATGTTTTATTTCACTTATAAACCGAAGAAATAAAAGCTCAGCAACTTCAACCTGTTATCAGCCTGCTGCGAAGTACCCGTGAATTAATGATCAGCCAAGGAGAAGGCAGGTCATATTGACATACAGCTTTTCTAGGAAAGCAAGTGATATTTTCCGAAGAATACAGACACAGCTTTGGGGGGGGGCTAAATATAAAATATTAAAATCAATTTATATGAAAGATACCAACTGGCTTAGTCTTAATTTATTTATTTGAGAGACAGCACACAAATAGGAGGAAGGGCAAAGGGAAGGGAGAAGCAGGATCCCCACTGAGCAGGGAGCCCAACGTGGGGCTCAATCTCAGGACCCTGGGATCATGACATGAGCCAAAGGCAGATGCTTAACCGACTGAGCCACCCAGGCTCCCCTAAACTTTATTTTAAAAATCAAAGTGCAAAAACTCATCTGTTAGTAATTACCTAGTTTTTTACTTCCTTAAAAGAATCTGATTTTTAAAAATATGGACTCTTTCTATCGTAACTAGATAGGAACCCAAACCACCCCAAGATTAACAATTTGAAGGAACTGCATTTGAAGGTAAAT
This sequence comes from Ailuropoda melanoleuca, assembly GCF_002007445.2. Taxonomy (NCBI): domain Eukaryota; kingdom Metazoa; phylum Chordata; class Mammalia; order Carnivora; family Ursidae; genus Ailuropoda; species Ailuropoda melanoleuca. The sequence goes on along the minus strand of NC_048225.1, from coordinate 8,162,414 downwards.
AACTAGGTAGTTAGAAATCAAGAATCATGTACTTTCTTCTATGCAATCAAAAAAGAACTGATCTTTTTTTGAAATTGTAGCTATTTGGTTAGGAAATAAGCCTTTCTGATTTAACTAAAATTTTCAGATCATTGGGAACCACTCAAACTTGATTATAACAAGTTCTGAAGAAACTCTAAAATGTACTTCAGTCTACCAAAAAGTATTCTGAACATAACTCAGTTTTATCTTGTTTCAAGATAATTTTTATTATTATTTTATGTGCTATAATAGTTCAATACTCCTAAAAGGTATCCAAGGATATAGGACTCATCTTGTTGATACACTTAATTTCTTTAGACTCCTGTTTATACAGTTATTATTTTTTTTCTTTCCTATGGCTTTGTCCTTTGCTGTTACCTCTTAAAGCTCTACTGCAAGGTTTATTTCTTACCAATCTCTATTTCTAATGTGCTGTCCACAGCTTATTTCCTGATTTGAATTAATTGTAACCCAGAGAAGAACTCAAGCTTCCCAGGGGAAATCAGATTACTAAATATAATGCATAAAATTAAATTTACTGCCTAAGAAGAAAGGGGGTAGTTCCTTCTCTAGACAGTAAAGTGCATAGGTTTTGTGATAATTATTTTCATTATGTTTGATGGTATATTACTTCCAAAATCAAAATATTCTAAAAAGTAAAAGGTGTTAAACTTTGCTGGATAAGGAGACTGATCAATATTGTACTTAATATTAAGGACATTATTGGACCACCCCAATATTTATTTAAATTTAAATAGATTTAAAGCGACCCCCTCCTCAATTTTATGATACAGTATTACCAATTACTTTAGGTAAAAGCTGCCAGGTAAAAGCATAAGTGTATATTTTAATTTCCCCAATATTCCTCAAGAAGGTAATATGGAGTTTCACAGACATGCTTATTTTGAAGAAAATGTCTTGCCCTCCAATTGCCGGAGCATGTCGAGATATGCCCCTCACCAAAAAAAGAAAAAGCAAAAACAAAAACAAAAAAACCACTTTTATAATGAAATGGGTCAGAACCAGTTAATAAATTGAAAAAGAATATCTTGATTATCATATTTTTAAGACTGTAATGTTAAAGAAAAAATTTAGACACTAAATTCCAATTAAAGCAGGTATTACCAAGAGAGACCTTATACTCTTTTAAAACCTTGGCCTCAAACAATGAAAAACTGAAAAATACATAAATTATCTAAATAAACCTTAATAAGTCATAAATCTCATTATTCAACTTTTCTCAACCAAAAAATTCTCAAATGACAAAATCTAATTCTCTCTTCAATTTTATCTTTAAGTGTACATACTTATACCTTTACCCTGTTATCCCTTGCTTGGAAGGATTATGAAAAAGTAAAGCACTAAAGAAAAAGCATGTGTTAGCATGCTCCTATTAATAGTCAGGGCTTTTATTAATGCGGTGTATCACACTGCCTGATTTGCGGATGTTGAACCACCCTGGTCGTGGTGAATAATCCTTTTAACGTACTGTTGGATCCTATTAGCTAGTATCCTGGTGAGAATTTTTGCATCCATGTTCATCAAAATACCATTAACATTCTTCACAGAGCTGGAGCAAACAATCCTAAAATGTGTATGGAACGAGAAAAGACCCTGAATAGCCAAGGTAACGTTGAAAAAGAAAACCAAAGCTGGAAGCATCACAATTTCGGACTTCAAGCTGTATTACAAAGCTGTAATCAAGTCAGTATGGTATTGGCACAAAAACAGATGCACAGATCAATGGAACAGAACAGAGAACCCAGAAATGGACCCTCAACTCTCTGGTCAACTCATGTTCGAAAAAGCAGAAAAGAATATCCAATGGAAAAAAGATAGTCTCTTCAAGACATGGTCTTGGGAAAACTGGACAGCTACATGCATGACAATGAAACTGGACCACTTTATTATACCATATACAAAAATAAACTCAAAATGGATGAAAGACCTAAATGTGAGACAGGAATCCATCAAAATCTTAGAGAACACAGGCAGCAACCTCTTTGACCTCAGTCGCAGCAAATTTTTGCTAGACAGGTCTCCAAAGGCAAGAGAAACAAAAGCAAGAATGAACTATTGGGACTTCATCAAGATAAAAAGCTTCTGCCTGGCAAAGGAAACAGTCAACAAAACTAACAGGCAACCTATGAATAGAAGAAGATATTTGCAAATGTCTTATCAAATAAAGGCTAGTCCAAAATCTATAAAGAATCTATCAAACTCAACACCTAAAGAACAAAAAAATCCAGTCAAGAAATGGGCAGAAGACACAAACAGGCATTTCTCCAAAGACATACATATGGGCCAAGAGACACGTGAGAAAATGTTCAACATCACTTGGCATCAGGGAAATACAAATCAAAACCACCATGAGGTAGCACCTCACACCTATCAAAATGGCTAAAATTAACAACTCAGGAAATAACAAATGTTGGCAAGGAATTGGAGAAAGGGGAACCCTCTTCACTATTGGTGGGAATACAAACTGGTGGAGCCACTCTGGAACGGAGGTTCCTCAAAAAGTTAAAAATAGAGCTACCTTATGACCCAGCATTTGCACTACTAGGTGTTTATCCAAAGGATACAAACAGTGATCTGAAGGGGCAGCTGCACCCCAACGTTCACAGCAGCAATGTCCACAATAGCCAAACTACAGAAAGAACTCAGATGTCCATCAACAGGTGAGTGGCTAAAGACGTGTGTGTGCATGTGTGTGTGTGTGTATGTATCTACACGCTGGAATATTACTCAGCCATCAAAAAGAATGAAATCTTGCCATTTGCAACAATATAGATAGAACTAGAAGGTATTATGTTGAGCAAAATAAGTCAGTCAGAGAAAGACAAATACCATATGATTTCACTGATAGGTGGAATTTAAGAAAAAACAGATAAGCATAGGGGAAGGGAAGAAAAAATAAGATGAAAATTGAGAGAGAGGCAAACTGTAAGAGACACTGAACTCTAAGAAACAGGGTTGCTGGAGGGGAGATGAGTGGGGGTAAGGGATAAGTGGTGATGGGCATTAAGGAGGGAGGGCACTTGATATAAGGAGGACTGGGTGTTACATGCAACTAATGAATCACTAAATTCTACTCCTGAAACTAATAAAAAAATTAATTGTTAAAGCTTGAAAAAAACATAGGGCTCATCTAACTGCTACGAACAAGTAGACCACAAAATGTATAGTGATTTAAATACAATAGAAGTTTATTTTTTGCTCATGTAGCAGAATGGGATGGGTGAAGATGCCTCCGTGCAGGCACACAAGGGTTAAGGAAGTTTTACTACTTATAAAGGCTTCCACAGTTACCCTAAATGTTGTCTCCATTCCGGCCTGATAGGAAAAAGAAACTTGGAGGAGCCCTCACAAGAGGTTTTTATGGGCTAGCTCTGAAGTGGCACATATTATTCCTGTTCACTCCATTAGTTAGAACTCAGTCACATAACCGTATCTAAACACGAGAGGCCCAGACACAGTCCAGTGATAGGCCCAGGAAGAACAGGAAACAATGGATTTTTGGTGTTCAGCTAGCAGTCTCTGGCATATTCTTCCAGGTGATTTCTTAACAATGGGACTCATTACCAAGTACTTCCCAGAAATATAATAATGATGATAATGACTTTCGCAACTGCACAGTACATTTTAATTTCACAAGACACTTTAACATATTTTATCTCATTTATTTCTCAACTTTGTGAAGTAAATGGAAGAAGCACAGCATCCATGAGTTGATGAACCTGAGGTTCCAAAGATGTTAACATAATCTACAAAAGGTCCTACAGCTCAAGTGAATTAATGGGAAAAAAACCTCAGGCCTTCAAACTCCAAGTTCAATCTTTTTATTTTTTCAAAAATCTTATTATTCACACACTTACTGAGCACCTGTTGTGTGCCTGGAATTACAGTCAGGATATAAAAATGAACACGATCTGATTCCTACCTGTAAAGAACTTAATAGATCTGTGACAACAAAGAGAACACATTTTGGAAAACAAATTTTATCAACGAGAAAAAATCTGCACTTGGGGATTTTTCCAAAGTGTATGAAAGTTCCAACATACAAAAGGGTTGTGTTCCAACATTTTAAAGGTAACTATGAGCTTAGATTTCTGGGAGCTTACTCTCTCCATCCCTTTTTCTACTTAGTTCTGAACAGAGTACCAAGGACAAAATCTGCATGGTCACAACAAAGTCAAGTAAGGGACTCTGAAAGTTGAAGAAATCCTTTCTTTTTGTTATTCATCTGAATTATTCAACTCTCCAATTCCTACATATGCATGCAGTATCTTTAAAACAAAACAAAACAAAAAAACCTTTAGTGAGTTTATGTAGAGATAGAAAAATTTATATTCCTTCTGCTAGGGGACAAAAGGAAGGTCTCCTATACAACTTTGGAGGGCACACATAAACTAGAAAGACTGCTATCAAACTAAATCCCATGTAAAAGTAGCAACACTGAATATTCAATCTCAGAAGGAAAAAGTGAATTAAAAATAATAAAATATCTAATATAATGTAATGTAGGTTATATCAAGAAACACCCTTTCCCCTTACATTTACAAAAATTAACAGATAAACACCCTTGTCAGCTAAGGTCCATGGCTGGTATGACTATAAAATAGGTTATAATTTTACTGAAAGGTTTTTTGGCAATTTTTATCAAGAACCTTAAAAATCATCCATCCCGGGGTCTCTGGCTGGCTCAGTCAGTAAAGCATGTGACTCCTGATTTCTGGGTTGTGAGTTTGAGCCCCAGATTGGGTGTAGAGATTAAAAATAAAAATCTCAAAAAAAAAAAATTAGGCTAAAAAAAAAATAGTCATCCATCTTGAGGGAGTTCTGGGAAGATGGTGGAGTAGAAGGATCCTGAGCTTACCTTGTCCCATATATACACCCAGATGACAGCCACATCAGTGCAGCTAACTCTGAAAACAACCCAAAGACTGGCAGAAAAATCAGTCAAGGGATTCACAAAATAAAAGGATGTAAACTAGGCCATCACCTACATAAAATGTGTATGAGGGGATAGAAAGTAAAAATTCAGTGCCTTTAGAATGGGTTCAAAGTTAAGCAACCATCAACTTAATAAAGACTGTTATATGCATAAGATGTTTTATATGAATCTAATGGTAACCGTAAGTCAAAAACCTATAACAGATACATAAAAAATAAGGAGAAAGGAATCCAAGCATAATACTAAAGAAACCACAGGCAAGAGAGCAAGACAAGAAGAAAGGAACAGAGAAGAACTATAAAAACAACTGTAAAACAAGTAACAAAGGGCAATAAGTATCTACCTATTGATAATTACTTTAAATGTAAACAGACTATTACTCCAATCAAAAGACACAGGGTGACTGAAAGGATAAAAAAGCAAGACCCATCTATATGCTGCTTACAAGAGACTCCCTTCAGACCTAGAAAACATTCAGATTGAAAGTGAAGGGATGGAAAAAACATTTAACGTGCAAATGGAAGCAAAAAGAAAGCTGGGATAACAATACTTACACGGGACAAAACAGACTTTACAATCCAGATTAACAAGAGACAAAGAAGGACAATACATAACCATAAAGGGAACAATCCAACAATAAGATACAATAGTAAATATTTATACAAAAAATATGGCATAATACATACATAAAGTAACTATTAACAGACATAAAGGAAGAAATCAATAGTAATACAATAATAGTAAGAGACTTTAAAACACACATCAATGGATAGATCATCCAAACAGAAATTCAAGAAGAAAACAGTGGCTTTAAATGACACACTGGACCAGATGGATCTAACAGATACATTCAGAACACTTCAACCAAACACAGTGGAATACACATTCTTTTCAATTCCACATGGAACATTCTCCAGAATAGATCACATGTTAAGCCACAAAATAAGTCTCAACAAATTAAAAAAGATTGAAATCACATCACGCATCTTTTCCAACCATGTCCGTATGAAACTAGAAATCACACACAAGAAAAAATCTGGAAAGAACACAAATACATGGAGGCTAAATAAACTGCTACTGAACAAAAAATGGATCCAACAACACATCAAAGAGGAAATAAAAAAAAAATACATGGAGACAAATGCAAATGAAAACACAATGGTCTGAAATCTTTCAGGCAGAGGAAAAGCTGTCCTAAGAGGGAAGATTATAGCAATACAGGTCTACCTCAAAAGGCAAGAAAAATCTCAACCTAACCTTACACCTAAAGGAGCTAGAAAAAGAACAAAGCCCAAAGCCAGAAGTAGTCGTAGTAGTAGTAGTAATAATAATAAAGATTAGAGCATAAATAAATGAAATAAAGACTACAAAAAAAGAAGGATAAATGAAACCAGGAGCTGGTTCTTTGAAAGGATCAACAAAACTGATAAACCTTTAGCCAGACTTTATTTTTTATTTATTTTTTTAAATATTTTATTTATTTATTTGACAGCGAGACAGGAAACACAAGCAGGGAGAGGGAGAAGGCTTCCCGTTGAGCAGGGAGTCCGATGCAGAGCTCGATCCCAGAACGCTGGGATCATGACCTGAGCCGAAGGCAGACGCTTAACGGCTGAGCCACCCAGGTGCCCCTTGAGCCAGACTTTATTTTATTTTATTTCATTTTATTTTTTATAAAGATTTTATTTATTTATTTGACAGAGAGAGAGACAGCCAGTGAGAGAGGGAACACAAGCAGGGGGAGTGGGAGAGGAAGAAGCAGGCTCCCAGCGGAGGAGCCTGATGTGGGGCTCGATCCCAGAATGCGGGGATCATGCCCTGAGCCAAAGGCAGACGCTTAACGACTGCACCACCCAGGCGCCCCTTGAGCCAGATTTAAAAAAAAAAAAAAAAAAAAAAAGGTGAGACAGAGATGACTCACATAAATAAAATCAGAATTGAAGGAGGAGAAATAACAACCATCACCAGAGAAATAAAAAGAATCATAGGAGATTATTATAAAAAGTTTTATGCCAACAAAGTAGATAACCTAGAAGAAATGGATAAATTCCTAGAAACATATAAACTTCCAAAACTGAATCAAGAAGAAATAGAATATTTAACAGACTGATTACTAGCAATGAAATTCAATTGCTTAAAAAAAAAAAAAAATTCCCAACAAACAAAAGTCCAGGACCAGATGGCTTCACAGGTGAATTCTACCAAACATGTAGAGTTAATACCTATTATTTTTCAAACTATTCAAAAAAAATAGGATAGGAAGGATAACTTCCAAATTCATTCTAAGAGGCCAGCATTGCCCTGATATCAATACCAGATGAAGACACTACAAAACAAAAAAACACCCTACAAAAACTACAGGCCAATATCTGTGAACATAGATGTAAAAATATTCAATGAAATATGAGCAAATCAAATTGAACAATACATTAAGAAATCATTCACCCTAATCAAGTAGGATTTATTCTAGCAATGCAAAGGTAGTTCAATATTCATCAATCAACATGATATATCATTATTAACAAGAGAATGGATAAAAACCTTATGATCATCTCAACAGATGCAGAAAAAGCATTTGGCAAAGTACAACATCCATTCATGAAAAAAACTCTCAAGAAAATAGGTTTAGAGGGAACTACTTCAACATATTAAAGTCCATATATGACAAACCTACAGCTAACATCATGCCCAATGGTGAAAAACTAGGAGCTCTTCTTCCAAGATCAGGAACAGGACAAGCATGTCCACTCTCACCACTTTTATTCAACACAGTACTGGAAGTCCTAGCCACAGCAATCAGACAAGAAATAAAAGGCATTCAAATTGGTAAGAAGTAAAACTTCACTATTTGTAGCTGACACACATTATACAGAAAAGTCTAAAGACTTCACTAAAAAAATACTAGAACTGATACATGAGTTCAGTAAAGTCATAGGATATGAAATTAATACGCAGAAATCTACTGTATTTCTATACACTAATAATGAAATAGAAGGATAAATTAGGAAAACAATCTCACTTATAACTGTATCAAAAAGCATAAGATAACCTAGGAATAAACTTAACCGTGGAGGTGAAAGACATTTACTCCAAAAACTATAAAACACCAATGAAAGAAAAACTGAAGACAACATAAACACATGGAAAGATATTCCACGCTCATAGATTGAAGAATCAATGTGTTAAAATGTCTGACTACATTACCCAAAGCAATCTACAGATTTAATGCTATCCCTATCAAAATACCAGTAATATGTTTCACAGAACTAGAAAAAAGACTAGAATTTGTATAGAATGATAAAAGACCACAAATAGTCAAAGCAATCTTGAAAAAGAAAAAAAAAGTTGGAGGTGTCACAATCCCAGATTTCAAGATACACTACAAAAGCTGTAGTAATCAAAACAGTATGGTACTGGCACAAAAACAGACAGATCAACAAAACAGAGAGCCTAGAAATAAACCCATGCTTATATCGTCAGCCACTCTACAACAAAGGAGCCAAGAATATACAACGGTGAAAAGATAGTCTTTTCAACAAATGGTGCTGGGACAACTGGGCAGCTACATCCAAAAGACTGAAACTGGATCATTTTCTAAAACCACACACACCCCTCAAAATGGATGAAAGACCTAAATGTGAGGCCTGAAACCATAAAAAACTAGAAGGGAACACAGGCAGTAACTTCTCTGACATGGGCCACAGCAACATTTTTCTAGATAGGCCTCCTCTGGTAAGGGAAACAAAAGCAAAAATAAACTATTAGTCCTAAACCAGGTAAAAACTTTTGCACAGCAAAGGAAACCAACAACAACAACAAAAAACAAAAAGGCAACCTACTGAATGAGAGAAGATATTTGCATATGATGTATCTGTTAAGGGGTTAATATCCAAAACATATAAAAAAAAAAAACAACTCATACAACTCAACAAAAAAACCCAAACCAATTAAAAAATGGGCAGAGGACCTGAATAGACATTGTTCCAAAGATGACATCCAGATAGCCAACAGACACATGAAAAGATGCTCAACATCAGGGAAATGCAAACCAAAAATCACAATGAGTTATCACCTTACACTAGTCAGAAGAGCTAAAATCAAAAAGACAAGAAATAACAAGTACTGGAGAGGATCTGGAAAGAAAGACCTTTGTGCACTGTTGGTGGGAACATAAATTGGCAAGGCCACTATGGAAGACGGTATAGAGGTTTCTCGAAAATTAAAAACAGAAATACTGTATGATTTATTAATTTCACTAATGGGTATTGACCCAAAGAAAACAAAAACGCTAATTTGTAAAAACATATGTAGCCATATGTTTATTGCAGCTTTATTTATAATAGCCAAGATATGGAAGCAACGTAAGTGTCCATCAACACACACACACACACACACACACACACACACACACACAGCTGGAATATTATGCAACCATAAAAACGGATGAGATCATGCCACTTCAGACAATGTGGTTGGACCTAGAGGATACTATGCTAAGTGAAATAAGTCAAACTGAGAAAGAAAAGTATCATATGACTCCATTCATAAGTGGAATCTAAAAAAAAAAAAAACAAAAAACCTACACAAAAACAAATGAATAAACAACAAAGGGCAGAATCATACCTATAATACAGAGAACAAACTGATGGTTGCCAGAGGTGAAGAAGGTGGGGCACTGGGCAGAATGGGTGAAGGGGAGAGGGAGATACAGGCTTCCAGCTATGGAATGAATAAGTCACAGGAATAAAAGGCACAGTATAACAAATATAGTCATCAATACAGTAACAGCAACATGATGGGACGATGTAGCTGGCAGATGATGGCTACACTTGTGGTAAACACAGTATAATGTATAAACTTGCTAATTCACTAAATTGTACACTTGAAAATAACATAGAATTATGTATCAACTATACTCAAAAAAATTAAAAACAAGAGTACACTTATTGTGATGAGCACTGAGTATTGTACAGAATTGTTGAATCATTATGCTGTACACCTTAAAGTAACAGAACAATGCTAATTATACTTCAATAAAGAAAAAAAAAATCACCCATCCCATTTAGCCTAAGGATTCTACTTCTGAGAAATTATTTGAAGGAAACAATCTGAAATGATGGTAAAGACTTATTTGTAAATATATTCAATGAATATTATTCGTAATATAAAAATAGAAATAGTAAGTGGGAAATAATTATGTGAATTATGGCAAGCTCATCTTATGACTGTTATACAGTTATTAGTATAGTTTTTCTTAATAATGTAAAGGATTGTTTAGACTAAAATATTAAATTAAAAAATCAGTATTTAAGTGCAGTCTTAACACAAGGTATGTATAGAAAAAGACCAGGAAAAAACTGGATATAACTACGACAAAAATGCTATCAGTGGGTGAAAAAAAATTGTGGATTATTTTTCTGCTTTATACTTTTCTGTGCAATTTTTCTTCAATGAACATGAATCACTTCTCTAATAGGAAAAACAAAAAAATGAAATGAACTTCGTATATTTACCAAATACGCTAACTTCTCCATCTGTGAAATTTCATTTTCATTTTATTTTCTAAATTCTCTATAAAATGGCCATATTATTTTCTAAAATGTAAGTATTAGTGAAAAGACTACCTACAGAGAAATGTTTCCAACAAAGTAAAAATAATATATAGAAAAGACATATAAAATACAAATTTGTACAGAAGACAAGGGATTAAATGTAGGAGCAGAAATGAAATAGTGTTAAGCTGACGGATGAAAGATTTTTTCACTTTTCAAAATGCAATTTAATGGTAATGCTGTCCTGTCTTTTTGATAATTTAACAAAAATTGCTTTTCACTTCTCATTAAAGAAAACTTTGTCTCATGCACTTAAACTACACTACAAAAGTAGCTTTGGGGGACTTTATAAGGAAGTTATACAACAAGAGCAGTACTTCTAGTACCAAGTCAGAGGGATTAACATATGTTTGCTGTCTCAGGTAATATCTGCTTCAGTACTATTTACCACTAATATACTAATTGTACACAGTCCTTCTGAAGTACCGAACAGAATTATTCTTACTATACAATTAGATCTTCAAGATTAAACATTACATGTACTTTATAAGCTTATACATCAAATCATGGGTGGAATCAGAACACTTGACCAACAAGTCAATGTGCCTGAGTGATCCTATAAGGAAAGGGTTTCTGAAAGCAGTAAAAGTCAATAGTAAAACTAACATGGAGTTCTCTAGTTATCTTTTAAGTATAAATAAATTACAATATTTTTCCAATTCAAAATTGACTTTTATTTTTTTTAAAGATTTTATTTATTTATTTACTTGAAGGAGAGAGAGAGCAAGAGCGAGGGAGAGGAGAGGCAGAGGGGGAGGGAAAGAGAGACGCTCCAGCAGACTCCCTGCTGAGCACGAAGCCTGGCTCAGGCTCAATCTCAGCACCCTGAGATCAGGACCTGAGCTAAAATCAAGGGGTGGACACTTAACCAACTGAGCCACCCAGGGATCCCAAAATTGACATTTAAGATGTAAGAATTTATATAATGCAGTAAGTCCTCATGAAGATTTAATTTCACTTTTCCAATGGTGGGTAAGGAAAACAGACTGGAGAAAAGGTAAATATCATTACATTTTTAGATCCATAGACTTTGAACCGAGGATTACTAAGACTATAAAAGAAATGATTAAAAAATAGTCTCCCATCTTAAAAATAATTTAAACAAATCATCAAAAATGACAACTCAATTTAAAAAATGGGCCAAGGGTGCCTGGGTGGCTCAGTCCATTAAGTGGTTGCCTTCTGCTCAGGTCATGATCCCAGAGTCCTGGGACTGAGTCCCAGGTCGCGCTCCCCGCTCAGTGGGAAGTCTGCTTCTCTGCCCCTCCCCTGGCTCATGCTCTCTGTCTCTCAAATAAATAAAATCTTAAAAAAACAAAAACTAAAAACAAAAAATGGTCCAAAGGACAAAAAAAAAAAAAAAATTCACAGAAGAAAATAACAAATAGGTATCTTATAAAACCATGCACTCAAAGTAAACAAAAAAAATGTTAAATCAGAAATGTTAATAAAAATTAAAAAATATTATTTGCCCTCTCAACTGGGAAAGATTTAAAAAATAATATTTCTGGTAAATGATTTCTTCCTGGTGAAAATTAACAGGTGTGACTTTTCTAGAGGATAATTTGGCATCTCACGCCGTAAGATGTAGATGTAAGGACATATTCCTGATGCGAGAATTCCATTGCCATGGGATTACCCTAAGGGAATAATCAGTTAAGCACACAAAGATATATATACAGGAATGCCCTCTGAAACATTACCTTAGAAAGAGAAACAGCAAAAGAAACAACCTAAAGGTTTAATAATAGGAAATTGATGAAATAAAATACAATCATACTAAGAATGCTATTTAACGATGCTTTAGACATTTTCCTTTTTTTTTTTTTTTTAACACTTGGGGAAATGTTAACACATTAAGTAAAAAAAACATACATATAGAGGACATCAATTTCATTACTAACACATAAAATATATGTGAATAATGAAGAGGATATGAACCAAATATTTATAGTGGTGATCTCTTGGTCTGAACGTTGGTTATGAAAGATGTTTATTTTCTTGAGTTTTTCAACAATATCTACAATGAAGACGCATACTTTTGTAACTGGGGGAAAAACACATAAATACTATGTTTATCTCAGAGAAGAACTTAAAACAAATTTTAGCATTTTTCAGTCTAATTTACCCAAGATTTATCACTTTAACTGTTTAATGTATTTTAAAAATGTTTTCTAAATGAAGAGTTTTTGATGAAATCCCCAAATGTAATTGTCTTTCATTCTTCTAATAATCTCAAACTGGATATAGGGGCTATTTCTCCTTGAAGGGTGGGAAAGCATTCTCCATAAATGCTCTGAATAAAGGCACATAAATATATTAAAAACTTTTTTCAAAAAATATGGAGGTAGAAGACAGAAGAGGTGCTAGGTACGTGAAATAGGAAAGAATGGTATCTTAGTGAATTTCTGAAATCCATTTGGCTGCAAGGAAACTGACTCTACCATCAGCAGTGGCCTGTAAGTCAAACGTCATCCTATAAATCCAGGAATGGAGACCAGTTTCAGTTATTTCCAAATAAATGTTTTCTTAATTGCCAGATATTGAGATAGAATTTCCCAGTGGAATCAAAATCAGAACACATTAAACTCTGTTAAAGTTAAAAATTTCTACAGAATATAAAAATTTACACAATTCTTATTTTTGGATGTTTGTCCCCAACCACTCCCCAAAAAGAACAGATCATTTTGAGCAATATTTAGCAGAGTAATTTGTCAAATATTATTTGTCTGGGGTGCCAAGAAACTAGAGAACAGTTTCTAATACAGCACATATATTTCATGACAAATACCATTTTCATTTCGACAAACTATAAAAACCATACAAGGCCCAGATACACATAATAGTGATTAAGTTATCTGATAACCAGTCCTTCCGCTGTACATAGTATAGCTGCTTCTTGAAATATGGGATATTTCAGAGCACAAGACTAATACCAAGACTACTGAGAGGAATCCTAAAACTTTAAAGCAAAATATAAAATTCAAATGTATTAAAAAAAAATAAGTTCTCTTCAAGAAACACTGTAATTAGGATGTATTATTCTTTTTGTTTCTATCCCTTCTCTAAAAATGCAATTTTGATACTTTATTTGGAAAGCTTTAAAAATACTTGAATTTTAAGGTAGTAAAGAATTATGCCTAAATCTAAAAACCCCAAAATGCACACACAAAGCTTTTCAGTGAACAAAAGCAGTCTTCACAATGTCCTTGCTATCAGTTTTGCATTCCAGGTTCCAGTCAGTAGCCCAACACCAATATGCCTTTATTGATCGACTGATTTGTCAGAGAGAGAGAGAGAACGAGCACCCAAGCAGGGTAACTAGTAGGCAGACAGAGAAACACTTCCCTGCTGAGCAAGGAGCCCGATGCGGCCCTTGATCCCAGGACCCTGGGATCATGACCTAAGCAGATTAACCAACTGAGCTACCCAGGGGTCCCAGCAACACGCCATTTTAATAAGATAATTTTCAGAACCTCTGTGAAATAGCTTTAAGATTCTGTGGACCACACATTCATATGCTCTTTAGGTAAGCAATATAAGAGGTATGGTATTGAGGAAAATATAGCTATCTGTCACAGAAAAGATCTGAAAATAACTAATGGTTACCTTGGGGTGGTGATATTATGGGTTATTTTTTTCATTTATCTATACCTTAAAATTTTTCAATAATAAACATGATCGGTTTGATAACATATTATTCTTTAATGTGAAAATAGTATCTTCTCACTTGATAATTTCCTTTCTAGTAATTTACCTCCAAATCTCACTCCCTCTTCCTGCCCCCTCCCCTGGAAAAAAATGCAGACATAGAATTACTTATGCAAATATTATTCATTGCAAATTATTTACTCTACGTGAAAACTGGATATGTTCAATGGTAAGAAAATTGTTCAAGAAGACAGAATTCATCTACAACGTGGAACACTACACAGCTATCAAAAATGCTTTATAAAGTTATATATAATAAGCAAAATATGCTATACAATAGGTGGAAAAAGGATGCAATTTATTTAAGTGTATATAGCATGTGATTCATCTATGGGAAAAAATGATAAAAAAAAAAAAGACTAGAGGGAAATACGCCATGAGAATGATTTACTCCCCTTGGAGGAATTGCACATGTACTTTTTGTGCACTATACTCTTCTTTATATTTTCCATAGTAAGACTCTTTCTTTAATAGAAAACAAAAACAATTTAAGGACACAAATGACTTTTTTGGAATTTTATTTAACAGACAAAAACCAACAAAAAACTAGCCATACAATTAGAAGGAAAAAATTCTTTGCTAGCACAGTTTTGATAAAATAAAACACTACTCAAGGACGCTCACAGCATAGCAAACTAGCAACCACTATTGCCCAAAATAGTTTAACAGTCTAAATGCTATTATTCTTTTCCCATTATGCTAATTTTATAAAATTAACTACTCTAATTCATAAACCACAAACCAACACTACAAAGCTTTTCTGAAGTATATATTAGGAAGCTGGATTCTACCACCACCTGCCTTCCCTTTTGTGTGCAAAATTTACATAGAGATCTAACATGAGAATACAGCTTCAGATGATGATGTAATTATACTTCTTAAACAATGTTAAGCTATTTGATAGATTAGACCAAAATGAAGATCTCTTTTTGTGTACTGATTTTTCTTTTCCTAAAAGGCAAACAGTCTTGGATCTCCCCAGTTCTGTAGAAAATACGTCATTCTTCAGTGATTCAGAACAAGAGACAGAGAAGAGCCAAGTAAAAATAACAGGGTCAAATTGTTTACCACATAGACATATAAACTAAGCCCTAAAATTTGCCTTGGGTTCGAACTTGGGGAAAAAGACCTCTAAGTTTTAAAACACAAATTTACATTGACGTTAAACCATACTATACTGAAGAAATTTCTATAAGAAGTATAATCATGATATTTAGCTGGTATTGCTCTTGATACCACTTTAATTGTTCTCACTGTAATACTGTAGTATGTTCAGCAATGAGAACCTAAAATAATGTTAAATAAAACTTTAAGGTTTCCAATAGCCATCTTATTTATAGTATTTGAGATAGTTGTATTTACTGAAGACAGAAATACTTATCCAGTCAATGAAGATAATAAACACTGCTTTAAAAATCCTTATTAATAGTATACTTTAAAATACAATTGTATAGGTGCTGTTGCTGAACAATTCTTATTGCAAATTACCACAAAAGTTCACAAAGCAACTTTGCAAAACTTCAGATCTATAAGAAGTTTTCTTTTCATTAATTACCCTATTTTCCTCATTCCTCTCAACTTTAAAATTTCCACTCACACCAAATTACCAGGAACACTCACATATCTTAAATTCACATTATTTCTTTTTATATGTTAAAGACACCTTCTTCTGAAAAGCAAAGGGAGATGGGTTCTATGGACTAGAAATTCAGCTTTTCAATTAAATCATTTTACACCTGTATACTAAGATCTGAGTGATCTTTCATGATGCGACCTGTGCCTTTAATTACAAATGCATTGATCTCAATCTGATGGCCAAACCACGGTACTACTCCACAGTGCCCCCTAGCTCCACCAGATATATCAGTTTAAAAGGGACAGGGTTTGAACTGTCAACCTCAAGAGAAAGTGTCACTCATTACTAGCTCACCTAAACATTCGTAATAGGTAGTCTTGCATCTAAATTTGGCCTAATAAGTAACAGCAGAATTAAATCTTGTGACCAATACTGATAAAAGCTGATGAGAAAAAAAAATTACGAACTTATGGCTTTGGAATTCAATCACATAAAAATGTTTTAAAGTTCTGTAGGAAGCTTTCTTTAATACACAATTTGTTTGATTTTTAGAGTCATTAAGCAAGGACTCATATAAAAATACACATTAAAAATGCCTCTTTTATGTAATTTATGGGTAAATAGCATGGCATTAGGCCATGGTTCTTTAGAGGAATTGAATCAATTTCTTCATTTTTAGAAATGTTGGGATCAAGATGAAGTAATCTCACTATAGTCACATTATTTATCATTACAAAATTAGTATAATTGCTAACAATGGTAAATTGGTGAGAGAAAATTTGTGACCTTGGTCCTGATGCCATAAAACAAGTCAGATTTGGAATGCCTCACCATTAGCAGGGGAGCACAAAAAGCGAAGATGACACAATGACATATGTCCCTACTTTTTGGAAATGGATTCCTTCACATTAAGCAAAATTTCCAAGAAGAGCAGCAACAAAAATCACTCAAGTTTTCAAGTATCCTTCACTTCACATAGCCATTCTGAAAACCCATTCTAGATTACCGCATTTTCAAACTCTAGCACATTCACACTAAATAAGGGGGAAAACTGAGTAGGATGAAAACTGGGGGAAAGAAAAATCAGAAAAAGGACGAAACTCCAGAACAACTACAATAAGAGAGGGTAGAGTATGTCAAAAACACAAGGTTTTATTCTAAAGAATGGTTTTGTTTCTACTGTTTTTCTGAAGTATTTAATTTGCACGTCTTAAAATAGAGACCCTGAGGAGAGCAGCTTGAGGCAGTGAAAGGAAGGGGGGCGGGTTAGGTAAGAAGAGAGACTTGGGAGAAAATATGTACGGTGCATCAGAATGTGCAGTGGAGTGGGGGATGCTGGATTCACAGCCAGGAAGCAGTTGAGGGCTTTATGAGTAGAGAGGCAGAATCAGATGTGGCTTAAGGAACGCGCATTCGCCGCCAGAACGCACACCTGGTCAAGGGACAACCTGGGCGAAGCGAGACCGAGCCACCAACTGTGCAAACGCAGAGATGACCATTTTAACCAGCTCTATTGTCTGGAGTATTAGATGGAAAAGCCTCAGGCACGAGATCAAGCTCTGACACCAAATTAGAGACGCTGTCGGGCAAAAGGAGGGACAGAAGATGATGGACAATGGCCGTCCGGGCATTCCCGGCCACGGGGGGCCCCTTCCTCGCGGGGCCAGGGAGGGGCGCCGCGGTCACGGGGGCCGCGCGATGCCCTGTCCCGGGAGTCCGAGTGCAGACGGCCCCTTCCCTGGGGCTGGCGACGTCCCTCATCGCGCCTCCCGGGAGCACCCAGACTTCCCCTCCCACCCCACCCCCAGCTGAAAGCAGGGAAGACGCGGAACTTGGGCTCCGGAGCGGAGGCCACAGATCAGGTCACGGCCCGGGTGGGAGGCTCTGGGAGAAATTCCATGTGGCCACGGGGGTGGCGTAGAGAAGGCAAAGCCCCGGCCGGTCAGGTTTCCAACTGGACGACACTCGGGTCGAGGTGACCGGGCCCCGAGCCCTTCGGCGCTCACCGACCCCCCTGCACCTCCCGGGTCCTCACAGTCCCAGGCCCCTCGCCTCAGCCAGAGACCCAGCCCCCCCACCCCGCTGCAGCCAACCCTCTCGGCCAACAGCTCCTCTCCCCCGGACCCTCGCCTCGGACGCTCCCGCCGAGCCCCGGGCCGCACCTCCGTCTTGGTGATCCGGTGCCGCCCCAGCTTCACCACAGCGAAGTTACCCTTCCCCAGCGTGCCCTCGATGTCGTAGAACCCCACCCGGACCGGCCCGCGCTGCAAGTGCTTCGGGCCATCCGCCATGACCATGCTGGGCCCCGCTGCTAGACACGGCGGACTGGAGCGCGGGCTGGCGGGCCGGCGGCGCGGCGCGGCTTGGCTCCGGCGACGCCGCTCCGCTCGCTCCCTCCCTCGGTCCCTCCCGCTCGGCTGGGCCCAGCCAGGCGCGCGCCGCCGCTGACGTGTGCCGACGTCAGGGGGCCGGGGCAGGGAGGCGGGGGCGGGACTGGGCCTCGATTGGTCACCATGGCGACCGGAGCACCGCCGACGTCGGCTGCCGGGAGGGAGGGAGCGAGGCAAGACGGGCGGGGCCTGGACGGCGCGATCTTTCCGGACTCAGGCTCCCCGGGTTCTCCGCGGTCTTGCGGCTGCCAGGGGCGGGGTCATCGCCTGGCCCGCCCAGCTCCTCGGCCACCCGGCCGAAGGGCAAGAGCGAGCCCTGGTGGGCGGAACGGAGGGGTGCAGCGACCTGGACCCGGTCGGCCGTCTCCTTCCCCCAACCCAGCGTTCTCCACCTACCTGGGGGCCTTCCCGCCAAAACCTCTCACCTGTGACTGCAGTGAGCCGGCAAATTTAGCACCGGCAAAGAACGGTGGTTGAGCAAAGCATTGCTCACAGACTCCTTTCTTCGTATCCCTTTCTCATTTGTTTCTATATAAATCCCTCCACATTCTGATGTCTCTGAGGAATCATTCTGACAGCAACACGATCGCTTATAGACTCACAGAATGTCAGCACTTGAAGAGACAGTAGAGATCACTTAATCCAGGGATTTGGAGCCTCACACGGGCTTCAAAGCCTCAACCCCCCTAAAATGTATGCGAATTTTTTGCTTGAGATGGTCTCTGGGGAGATGGGACTGTAGCTTTTATTAGATTCGCAAACGTGTTGGTGACCCTGAAAAGGCTAAGAAATACTTACCTAATCCAGTTTCTTTTCAGATGATGAATCAAACCCCAAGGAATAAAGGGAATTGCCAGGGTCTGCTGGTGAGGGTAGAGTTAGGATTGCAAATCACCACACAGAAGTCTTCCAAGGGGCGGCCCAAGGAAACAGAAACAGCGTTATTTTCGTATTTTGAAGTATATTACATGCCTCCAGATCTTGCTTTCTAAATGCCAATCTCTACTAAAAGGAGCCAGACTCTGGAGAAATGGATGATTCGAAGGCAGAAAGAGAGAAAGTATAAAATGCCCATGAAGATCTTGTGCCAGAAAGCAAGATTTTCAGAGTGATGGAGCACATGTCAAAAGCAAACAGGAGCCAGCTTGAAGCTACCTCCGCTTACCAAAACTGGGACAATTTAAGCATCGCCAGTGAATAGTGATTAAAATGGATTATAACACAATGAATTTCAAAAAATACACAAGTGCATATTTATTCTTAAAACGTTAAATAAATATAAAGGCCAGAGAGGAGAACTAACTTTTCTTGACAACTAAGACACTGGAGGAAATGGTGAAATTAAGAAATCACCATTTTGCAACCATTATGGTAATAATTGATTCAGATAGGGAATTATCTATCAGTAGATTTTAAGGTCATAATATAGATGTTAAAATCACCGAGACAGGATATTTACATACGCTCACAGTATCCTCAAATTTTTTATTCATTACAAAGTGGTAAAAATGGCCCCTTTACAGTGGAGAAATCAGAGGGACACCACCCTAACCAAATGATCAAAGTTAACGTCACCAGTTATGGGATAGAATGACATGATGTGCCTTCTGAGGTGAGATACTGAGAAGGATATCGCATCTCTTACCTAGTATCCCAGTCAAAAAAATCCATATTCTGAATCTAACCACAAAGAATCAGGAAACTGCAAATTGAGAAATATCCTACTTATCCACTGGCCTATATGCTTTAAAAAAAAAAAAAAAGGTCAGTGTTATGAATGATAAAGAAAAGTCTGAAAACCTGTTATAGAATTAAGGGATTAAAGAGACATGTCACTAAAGGCAACATGTAATCCTGGATTGGAAGAAAAGTGCTATAAAGGAATGTTTTCAGGACATTGTTGAAATTTGAATATGGATTGAATATTAGATGAATATTTTATTTTTGTTTAAATGTCAAGCCTCTTGAATTTTATAATTGTGGTTATAAAAAAGTGTACCCATATTAAGAGATACACACTGAAGTATTTAGGAATGAAAGTTTTTGATATATGTAATTTACTCTCGAATGGAAGATAATGGAAAAGGAAATATAAGGAGAGATAAAGATATATAATGTGGCAAAATGTTTAACTGATAAAACTAGATAAAGGGCATATGGGAGATATTGCATCTTTCTTGCAACCTGTTTTAATTTTTTTTAATGAAAATATGTGTGTATGTATACATTTTATTAATTTAATACATTTTGTGTAAGATCAGCTGGTTCTTGGGCCCTCCACCTGCTCACTGTGCTTCTCTCTTGTATTCTCCCCAAGCAATACCTTATTCTATGAATTATGTTGTCTGCAAAAGTGATGAGGGTGAGACTGGTGAGATTTCTGGATTGATGAGAATAGTATGAGGGTTTGTCTAACTAGGCAGGAGCCCACATTTATACTCCAACTCAAAAAGAGTTCCCATATACATTTTACCAGTTAATGTGTTTTAAGTGCTCTGGGGGTGGAAAATTGGGAATTTGATGAAAAGCTACTTACTCAAGAACCGGAAAATGAAAATAGAGACCCAACTAAAGCCAGCATCTCCTCTTTAAAGTACCTCTTTCGAACAGAAATTAAGACTCTTTTCCGATTATTTTAATCAGATAACCAAGCCAACTACCTCCTTGCACAGTCTGGGATTAAGACTTGATTTGGGGCTGGAAAGAGGAGAAAGAGATGGCAGGGAGTACCAACACGTTTTTGGCAACCCAGAGATCAGTGTGAGGATGCTGAATGTCTGGAGGTCAGAGAAAGAGAAGCCAGAGATAGGGGAGAAGTAGGAGGGGTTGTGCCGAAAATAAACCTTGCCCCCTTGGAAATGCAGCAGGTGCACCACTGAAAATTACCAGGAGGCTGGAAATAGAATCCGGAGAAATGTATGTGGACTAAGTATTGCAAGCTTGGACTGTGATTCAGCTCGGTTTCCTCAGTCCAAGAGATCTACTTTTCCCTCTGCAATTTTTTTTTTTTAAAGATTTTATTTATTTATTCTACAGAGATAGAGACAGCCAGTGAGAGAGGGAACACAAGCAGGGGGAGTGGGAGAGGAAGAAGCAGGCTCACAGCCAAAGAGCCTGATGTGGGGCTCGATCCCAGAACACCGGGATCACGCCCTGAGCCAAACGCAGATGCTTAACCACTGTGCCACCCAGGCGCCCCTCCCTCTGCAATTTTAACCCTATGTGTGTCTTATGTGCCTTTGCTTCAATTAAGTGATAGCCATATACGTTATGGCAATTATTAATATTATCCAACTTTCTTAACAAAATATTATCCTCCTCTCTCTCTCCCCCTTCCCCCACTTCTTTCCTATTTTCCCTAGACACATGCACACACATACTACCACCATCACCACGACACACCAGGAAAAAGAATATAAGGGAGAAAGAGAAGATAATAGGGCTTCACACAGTTATCACCTTCTTCATTTCTAGTTTTAGTATCAATGAGGTAGAGTACTCTGCATACCTGATTTCCTATTTGCTTGAACTTTAAAATGCAATATGCCCAGCTAATGCTGAGTCCACTGTATTTGCCATTGAGTTTATTAAAAACTTAAGATAACATGTCAAAAGCCAAAAGGGTGTACGTATATAAAGAATTAAGAAAGACGGTGAGAAGCTGAGATAAGAATTCTACAACATACTGAACTTAGAACAAAAATGTGGAATGAGGAGAGGAGTTAGCAAAGAGTTAATTAAAGAGTGATTTGAAATGAGAGGGGAGAAAACCTTCATGGCTCACTGTGCTATATATATTTTGCTGAAGCTGATAGCCCATGAACCTGAAAAACAAGATATGTACCATGTTTCCTTGACCATGAACAACATCTGCATTTTTACTCTTTTATCCTTTTAGGACTGAATAAAAGTCAACATACCAGTAGGTTCAGGACTGAATTTAGATTTAGTTCAAATCTGAAAACTGGCAGAATCTTTATTGGATGACTTTGCTTAGAAAAAAGATTACAAAGCTAGAATGAATACTTTGATTTTTATATTACACAAGACAGAAAGTACATGAGAAAATCCAAATCACTGACCTGTGCTAATTACAAGAGCTCCTCATGGGTACAAAATACAGGTATTCCTGAAATATGCACCAATCTGTCAGGTTAATGAACATGTGGGTGCCACTAAGTTTAAGATACTACTGTGGAAATAAAACCACAGGATTGACATTATTGAAGCAAAACTTTCTTTGGCTCTTTTAAAGGATGGGTCACCATGCCCTGGGTTTCAATTTTTCAAGTTTAGTTTTATCTGCAATGGATCTTCTCTAAGTGAAGAATGTGTGATTCTCTCTAAACTTTGAAATTAATTTCAAAAATTTTTGTATCTCCTCCCAGATGACAGATTTGCTTAGGATCCTAATTTGAAAGGGATCTCAGAGAGTATCAAAGGAGTCCATCTTCCCATCTGATACAGAAATCTCTAGACACTTGACAGATGGCATCAAGCCGTGGTTTCCTGCTTCATGCTTCATGCTTCATTACACGTCTCACATGTAATCTATGTGAAACAGTTCATTTCAGTAGAAAATACACCCTCATATTGGCTTGAAAGCTGCTTCTTTCTGACTTCTGTCCAGCTTTAGTTCTTTTCTCTGGTGTAAGACAGTACAGACAGACATATACCTATTGTCATGTTTTTTTTCCTATTGTCCAGGCAAAACATTCCCCAATTCACTGTCTAGCTAATTATGTTTCTAGCTCTCTACCCTTTCTTCTTGTGCCTCTCTGGACTCTGGCTTGTGAATGTCTCTTCAAAATATTGTTCCCCAAACTGAACCACAGTAGCACAGGTGTAGTCGAAGCAGTGTGGAATACTGGCCCGTTTCTCCTTTGAGCCAGACACTCTACTCATACTAATTCAGCCAAAGATCATGCTCGTTTTCTTTTTAGCAGCTACAGCCCAGAGTTAAGATTAAGGACAACTAAAACCTTTGGGTCTTTTAAAATAACAATTATTGTTACCGTTTTCCTGGGTGATTGATTTTTTAAAAATATAAATGGAAATTCTGATAGTTACAATGTCATTTTGTTGATTTTGCCCGTTGTTCCAGATAACAGAATCATTTTGATGTTTCACTCTGCCATTTATCACATTACCTAATCTTTGTTCTCTGAGCCATCGGCCAGTTCTACCAGCATGCCTTCTATATCTTTATTGTGGGAATTATTCTTTGTATCACCATTCCTACTACAAATATGTGGCTCATGGTAGGTTCATCACTGGTATGGTAAACTGGTAAACAGGGCAAAACCTGGGCCAGAGTTTTAGAGCTTGTCACTTGACATCTTCCAGTTTGACTTCCAACAATTTATTGGTCAACATCCAAGATTCTTTTTTTTTAAAATATATACTTATTTTAGAGACAGAGAGAGAGAGAGAGAGAGAGAGAGAGTGAGCAGGGTGAGGGGCAGGGAGGCAGGAGAGAATCTCAAGCAAACTGCCTGCTGAGTATGGAGCCTGATGCAGGGCTGGATCCCACGACCCTGAGATCATGACCTGAGCTCAAATCAGGAGTTGGACACTCAACCACCCAGGCACCCAGATGCCCCCAGGAAGATTCTGGGATAAGATTCTAACAAGGGTCCTCAACATTCTAATACCAATGTTTCAAAGTATAAGCTACTCAATTCTCAGTTACTCTCCATGTAGTTCATTATTTTCTATTATTGGAATATTTTACTAATCTTCCCTAACCCCACTAGGGTGTGAACTTCTTTGAGAGTGAGGATCATATCTTAGTCACTTTTGAAATTCCTAAACTTTTAAGCAGAATTCCACAAATGCACTTTACTGTGACCTTTATTGCATTCATATTCTAGGCACCATAGTAGACACTGGGGATGCAAACATGAATAAAGCATAGTCCCTGCCCTTGGGAATTTTATGCTTTAGAGTGGGAGCTCTGAAATCTGAGTGCTTGAGTGCGAATTGTGGTTCTACTACTGACTAGCCGCTGACCTTGGGAAAGTTGCTCAACCTTTCTCTGCTTCAGTGTGTTATCTGTGAAATAGTGCTAATAGCAGGGCCTACTTCAGAAGTTTATTGTGAGGACAGGAGACCCATAAACAAATACTTATAATTTAATGCGGTGAAAGCCAAGAGAAGAGGTTTGCACGGGGAGCTCAAAGGAGAGGCATTCAGCTCAATTTAAGGGTTTGCTGGAAAGGTTTCCAAAAGATGAAACGAGCAGAGTTGTAAAGGCTTCGTAAGACTTGGCCAGCTGGGAAACGCTTGGATGAGCATGTGAAAAAGAAACATCGTGAGCAATGGTCCTGAAGGTAGGAAGAGGCATGATGTGCTCAGATAACTGCCATCAGTTTTGAACTTTGAGACTCAGTGACAAAAGTATCCACAGACAAAACGGAAAGATAGGAGGCCAGACCGGGGAGGGCTCTCTCTTCTCCTTCCAGCCAGACTGCTGCTCCTCAACCCCTCCCAAAAGAATTCTGAAGTTGCAAGTGGTAGGAAGCGGCTGGAGCAATGGATTCCAATTATGGCAGTGATGAAATGTGAGGATGAAGGAGAGAGAGAGGGAGAGATGTTGAAGATTGCTACCAGGTTTTGACAGGAGTCAACAGGTACAATCACTGAGAGCTTACCACATGCCATTTACTCTGCTGGACACTGAACATGCAAAGGTGGATGAAATATGAACCCAGTCCTCGAAGAGCATATAATCTATTTCATTCAGACATTTAGTCCTTATTTTTCTAATGTGTATAAAGATATTGTGAAGACAAATAATTTGCAGATATCAATATATATTATGTCTGTGTACTGGCACAGAGTGAGTTGTGCTAGGAGTCATGTGTTCCACATCGCCATTCATAAGCTCTGGATACGTAATTCTGGAACTCAGGGGGGAGAGCTCGGTTGATTGTGAAGTCAAGGATGCAGAGGGTTTCATGCAGTAGGAATATCAAGCATCGAGGAAAAGACATGGCGGCCCCTTGTCTTCTGCTGGATTAGGAGCCTGTTACTCACAGCTCAGGGGATACACCCACAGATTCATGGGGGACCTGGTTTTGAGTTTTTACCATTATGACTCATCTCTTAAGGGAATAAACATTACAAGTAAGTAAAGAGTCATTCTTTTCTCACCTTTAGTCTTTGAAAGTACGTTATATTGTAAAAACTGGAACCTTATTAGGTAATTTACTAGATTTGTTCTTCCTAGTTTTGTAGGTATATTTTGGGAGCTATGACTATGTACATTTCAGGTTTTTAAAAATTATAGTTATCTATCCAATTTTGGTGACAATTAATTTTGACCTAGTTTTATCAGATCCCTTTAGATTGTTTGTTGAACTTAAATTTCTTATGTTTGTAACCACAAAAATTATTTTTAAATTTGTATATATTTTTAGTCTCCAAGACTGAGAATAAATTTATTTGCTTTGATCACTAAAGATAAAATACAAAGACAAGCCAAAAAACAAAACAAAACAAAACTACCCCTCCCCCCAAGCCCCTGCCTTCCAAATAAAAGAGTGAAGGAAAAAACAGAACCTTATTTGTTCAGTACTCACAGGAGTGGGAAAATAAGGAGAAGCATCCCCTCCCTGCCAAGGAGAGGCCAGAGAAATAAAATGAGAATGGATAGAGATGAGGGAAAATCTTGTTATAATCTAGAGAAAAAAAAGAGCTTAAAGGAGAAGAATTTCAAGGAGGTAGTTAGTACCTTCAATCACTAAAAAGATGTCAAACAAGATAAAGATGGAAAGAATTGAATTATGAAGAAATAATTGATGATTTTTGCACAGGATTTCAGTACTAAGGCCAGAGGCCAAGCTTCAGTGGGAAGTGATGAAGAAAAGGGAGTATAGACTGTTTTTTTCAAGACACTTGTCTGTGAAGGAATGAAGGTAGATGGGGACATAAAGTCAAGAGAAGTTGTTTTTTGTTTTTGTTTTGTTTTTTTCATTGGTAGAGACTTAAGAATTTTTGGAAAGAGAAGAGAGAGAGATTGAAGTAAAGATGTTGAAAGATCATCTATAAGGAGCAAAGAAACCCAGAACACAAGGGACTCTTCAGTGAGGAGGTAGGATGCCTCTTTCACTCAGGTGTGGGTGGGGAAGGAAGCAAGGGCCCTTGGGTAAGGTAAGTGGGTAATTTGCAGGGCAGGAACTTTGCCCTTGGCATCGGTTTCCTCTGTGAAGTAGGAAGCAGATCATCCATAGAGTGTGAGAGTAGAGGAATGGAAGCTTTAGACCAGTCGTGGAGGTGTGAAAAACCTGCTGAGAACGAGGGAGGAAGTTGATTAGGACACATAGCAAACTTGCTGGGCAATAGGAAGCTCCAAGAAGGTGCAAGGAGGTGGGAAAACCATGAATTGGTAGGAATACCGATCCACACGGTCATGGGAGTTTTCTGATCACGTTTGGTAGATACAGGGCTGGAGTTTGCTAGGTGTCAAAGGGGCAAGGGAGTTGAGGATTAGACAAGGAAATTACTGAAAACAAGTACCATGCAGTCTGGAGGGAGAAATATAGGAGGATAAGAAGGGGCGGGAAGACTGATGGGAAAGTGGCCGCCTTGAGAGTTTGTGGAGCATAAATGAGATGAGAGTGAGGGTGGGAAAGTTCTTGAGAAGGAGTCATGTCTATGCTAGTATATTTGAGTTAGATATTATTTTAGGTGATGATAAGATCCAGGGAAGATCCTCAAGAATGGGTGATTAAAGTGAAGAGGAGTGGTCTGCCTCTTTTGCCAATATATTCCCAGTTACTCAACACAATGCCTGGAACATAAGCCTCTGATATTTATTTGCTTAAAAAAAAATGAATACAAATGCTTTCTTTCCTGCTTCCCAGTATGTTATACCAGTTTCCCTCTTCTTCACGTATTTCACTGGTTAATTACAATTACGGTAAATGTTCTAAAATAAAAGTATTGTCTGCTATGGGATTGCGTAACGTGAGGTCCTGATCTAGTCTGGGAGTGTAGGGGGTCAAGAGGCTTCCCTAAGGAAGTGGCATTTAAGGAAAGATCTGAAAAATCAGTAGGTGTGAGCCAGGGGGTGAGATGTAGGGAGAGCTTTACTAGACAAAGTGAAAAGATTTGTATCTTGAGGTCAAAAGAAGCTGAAAATGTCACACCTGAAGAGTTACAAAGGAAATTAGAGAGATAGGCTGACGTGTAGGTTAGGACCATATTACGTGAAATCCTATATATCCTAAATCATGAAGTAGATTTTGACCCATTAGACTTGAAATGATACAAGTTGACGTAACAATTTTTGTTAGCTTATAAGCATTAATAGGAATTATTATATGGATGTGTGATTCTACACAGTGAAATTTGAAAGCTAAAAAATCACATTTGCCTGAAATGTCTCCTCCAGCAGCCTGCTACTTCCCTTCTGTAAAGCCTTATTCCTTTGAATTAAAGCAAATGCAAATGCAAAAGCCTTCTGAAAACCACTACTAAAATGCACTTTGCTTCTCTGGAGAAATGTCTCTATGCCTTCCTCTCTGCTATTCTAATTTTTTCCCATTAGCTTCATGATTGGGTTAATTAGGTATTTGAATAGGGAAAAGATAAGCATCAATTAATGGAATGTGAAGAAGGCAAGGAATAGCACAGAGACCTTTGATGATGGGGACAAGAGGTCTGTAGGTAAGCACTGTAAGGGAGATTTTGGGCTGTCCTGGTATAGCTAAGGTCCCAAGGATACTTGTTTCATAATTTGTATAGTATAAACCTATGTAAAGCTCCAAATTAGCCAAGATAGAAATTACCATGGGATGGATGCCGACCCCAAGATCAATCTTGGAGAAACTGTAGGGGAAAATCATGAAACTAGGAAATGATTGGGGGGGGGAGAGATAGAAAATGTCCCCAGGCACAGGGATGCATGGTGTGTGTGTGTGTGTGTGTGTGTGTGTATGCGTGTGTGCGCACGCACACGTGCACTCGTATATGTATATCTCTGTGTACAACCGAAGCCTGGGGCAGGACCCCTCTAATGGAGGATAGTTGGAAGGCAGGCAGGCAGGGGCAAGGGGTCCCGTCCTAAGAGGAAACTACCCTTAAAAGGAAAAAGACCCCATCAGAGTGCCGATGTAAGTGGCCTCAGAACCAGAAGCCAGAGTGTGGAAAGCTGGTGGGGGTTGACTGCCCTTGAGCATTTACTGAACAATCCACAACTCCCTCTAGCCCGTAGGGCTGGTGAATTATAATCTAAGAGTACCTCCCCTTAAGACTCTCCTTCTCCTTGAGGGGCAGAGAGTGGAGTGGGCCTGATAGTAGGACCCTGATCTCAAGAGTGGCTTGATAGCAGGATACCCAGTCAGAGCAATTAATTATGGTACTCTGGTGTCTGGAGCTCTCCACCCTAGGGTCTTCCCTTCTCCCCTCCTTAATCTCACTGGATGTTGACACAGACTGGGATTTGCCCTTTGGTCTTTTCCCCACACCAGATGCTCAGACAGAATAGCTGATACCATCAGAGAAATATATGCTCACAGGCCAAAGTAATGACACATTAGGAGCACAACAACTTTAAAAGAAAACAACAGCCTGCATTAAAGATGCCACTAGAAGCAAATACGTTACATCCAATGTTTAACAAATATAAAATAAACATAATAAATAATTGGTATGAAAATCATTGAGGTCAAGAGGAAATACTAGTCATGAAAAATATGTAATAGCAGAAATAACAGTTGAAATAGAATAGACATGGCTGAAAAACAAATTAGTGAGCTGGAAGATCAGATTAAGGAGCTCTTGTAGAAGGAAGCAGGGAAGAAGAAAAAGAATGTATAAAATAAAAGTCAAGAGATAAATAAGACTGAATTGCAATGCAAAGTTCAACTTACAGATCAGAGGAGCGTTTAGGGTACGGGGACACAAGAGCACCTGGCTCTGGGGGTATCAAACAGACCAAGTTTGGACATTCTCCACTGACAAAATCCAAAGGTGGTGAAACAAGAAAGGAATTCCAAGAAGACAATGGACTGACGCCTCAAAGACGGTTTCTGAAGTGCTGAAAGTACTTCTAGATTTACCTAAGGACAATGTGGGTATATGCATGTGGGCAGCAAAAGTCAGATGGATCATTGTCTTGGGGTCAGTTGTGGGCAGGATCTTGCTGGCTCAGGGCCAGTCCTTGTTGCTTGAGGGAGCAGTTCCAGTTTCTATCAGGAGATGCTCTGCCTGCTGGGTCTTTTGCCTAAATCAAGAGATAAGCTGGAAAGAAGAACTCACTCAATTGGAAAGTTTGAGGTCAAAATGGAGGTAGCCGAACTCCTCTTTCAAGGAGACAAAAATAAAAGTGGAGAAGAAATATTTGAAGAGATAAGAACAAATTTCCCAGAATTAAAGTTCCCATAAATCGTATTTACGGAGTACCAAACAAGAGTGATAAGGAGAAACTAACCTTAGGAATATTATAATAAAATCAAAGTTTTTACAGGCAAAGAAAAAATTTGAAAAGTTTCTAGAGAGAGAGAGAGAGTGAGCAGATCAACTATGAAGGAACAAGAATCAAGATCTCAGACTTTATAAGAGTGACAAGAAGACAATGGTAATACTTTCATTTTTTATTTTTTTAGAAGATTTTAGTTATTTGAGAGAGAGCGAGTGAGCACAAGGAGGGGGGAAGGGCAGAGGGAGAGGGAGAAACAGACTCCCCGCTGAGCAGGCAGCTGACATGGGGCTCGATCCCAGGACCCCAGGATCAACTGAGCCACCCAGACACCCCAACAATGGCAATATTTTTAAAGTATTGAAAAAATAAAAGAGCTTTGAGCCTAAATTTATATCCAGACAAATTGTCATTTAAATGTTTTGGTATAATATATAAAAATATTTTCAGGCATATAAAGCCACAAAAGTTTTGTTACACAGAGACCCATACTGAAAGCACTATGGGTAAAGGGACTCAAATAAGAAAACAAAGTCAAGAGATGTAGTTAGAGGTGTATGAAGTAAAGATAATCAAATACCTGAGTAAAATTTGATGTTGTCTCTCAAAAATTAGCAAAGACTGAGGAAAAGAGAATGAGAAAGTTTGTTTATAATAACCTAGACTTAAGTTCTACACAATATCAAGAGGTGGTGTCTTTAAAGTAAGTAAATCAGTAAATTTAAAGGAAGTAGAAAGGATGAAATGAGAGAAAAATAGCCAGAATTAATGACCTAGAAAACAAAAAATACAATACAGAAGATCAACAGAACCAAAAGTTGTTTGTTTGTTTTTAAATAGTAAACCTCAGTGTAGAAATCCTAAAAAAATATTTACAAACTAAGTTCCAACAGAGTATTCAAAGTAAAATATGTCATGTAGGGCCTTCTGAAGTATGCAAACAGATAAGTGTATATAAGTGTAATTCATACTATTAACAGCTTCAAGGACAAAAACAAAACAATCATATTAAAAGATACAGAGAGGAGCCCCTGGGGGCTCAGTTGCTTAAGCATCTGCCTTCAGCTCAGGTCATGATCTCAGGGTCCTGGGATGGGGCCCTGTGTTCCGCTCCCTGCTCAGTGGGGAGTCTGCTTCTCCCTCTCTCTCTCTCTCTCTCTCTCTGCCCCTCTCCCTGCTCATGCTCTCTTTCTCTCAAATGAATAAATAAAATCTTTAAAAAAATAAGATTTTTTCTATTTCAGAGAAATAGAAATTTTCTATTTCATAGATATTGAGTATAAATTTATGATAAAAATTCTTATCAAGTCAAGAATTGCTTAACCTGATGAAAGATAATGACATTATGGCAAACATTATACTTAATGGTGAACAATAATAGCATTCAATTTAAAATCAGGAATGAGACAAGGGTGGAAGAAACTTTTTGCAACCTAATTGGCCAACAAAAGATTAATAGGAAGAATTTATAAAGGTTTCTTCAATAAGCAAATGACAAACCAGTAAAAAAATGCGCAAGAAATACAAACAGGAATTTCAGAGGGAAGAACACATCTGATCAACAAAATCATTCTGAGACGGTCAACTTCATTGATTGGGGAAGGCAAATTAAAACCACAATAAGATACCAGTTTAGACCCATTCAGTATGAGGCAAAATTAGGGAATAAGTGCCCATTATTGCAGCAAATGTGAATTGACAGGGTATCTTATATAAACTCTCGGGAGTGTAAATGGGTATGACCACTTTGGGAAGTTTGTCATTATCTAAACATTGAACATTTCCATATGCAGTAACTCAGCAATTCTAAGTATTCACCCACGAAAAACTCTATGTATCATAGGCGACGTTAACAAAAACATCCCCAGCAGCACTGGGAACATTTAGTAAGAAAAATACTCGAAACAGCCCAAATATTTATCGATAGGAAATGGATAAATAAATGCGGTAACTTCACACAATGGCATGTTATATAACCAAATAAATAGTTACAAACATATGAATAATCTGAGTAATGCAATTTTTTAAAAAAAGGAAGTTCCCAGAGATTTTATAGAGCTTAACACCCTCTTAATCATGTTAAAAACAAAAGAAAATGGAACAATCTTTAGAAATACAAATGTGCGATAGAGCTGTAATTTCAAAAAATAAGTTATAATAATTGCAAGATTCAAGGAAGGGGCAGTAGAAGAATAGATTGGGGAGAAGCCCAGAGGTGGGTGTGAAAGATTGTTAATGTTCTAATTCTTGTATTGGGTGGCTAGTTCACAAGTATTTATATTAATAAACAAGTAAGTACGTAGCACATACAAACAAAAGAGAGCCATGCTTAGGTCAATAATCAGTGTGTCATGAATCAAAGATAACCCAGTTCCGTGCACTTGAGTGGAAAGGCAAGCATAGTACCAACTCCTCCACCATGTTTTGGTTTGTCATGCTGTAATTAATCCCCACAACCACCCTAGTTTTGGTTTCTTCTATAATCTTTTCACAAATGAACCAAATCTTAGCAAGTTAACATAATTTGCTCCAGGCCACCAAGTGAGCATGTGGTGTTCTCCAGATTTTGAAGAGTCCTCTCTGTGACCCCAGTGCCTCGCCCCGAGTCACTGACAGGGATAAGGCTCCCGGTCACTAAAACCGGTTTACTCACTATGGTATCAACCAAGAGCAGTTGTTCTGCTGAGGATAACAATCTTTAGATATGTGAGGGTAAAAGGTCACCTGACTCTGAAGTATTTTGCCACACCAAGGGCACCAGGGCGAGCTGAGGAATTTGTGCATCTGTGTCATAATGGAAAAATTGTGTTAAAATGAAGTCATGTATCATGTCATTGAGTAATACGAGTTTGAGTGCAGAAGAGCGCAAGGAAGGAAGGTCACACACTGTTGGGGTCATTCCTCTGGTATGCATAAGATTACTTCATCATATGCCCACGCAAGAACACAAAGATGTGGAATGTTCACAAAACATTTTTGGTGGCTGTAAATGTGCTCTATGCCTAATTTACTCTTTTGTGACCTCATTCTTCTCTCTGGTTTCTCATTTCTTTCAAGAACCCAAATGTGAAGCTCATGCCCCCTCTACTGGTCAGTCACATTTTGTTGTAAATTTCTTAGGTAGACATCCATCCAAGACTAAATTTGATAATTATCAAAAGGTTTGATGATTTTTCTAGTGCCCTGATTTTTTTTTTCTTTTTTTCTTTTGAGGACAGAGTTGACAGTGAGAAGGAGAGAGCATATATTCTTTTGTGAAGGAGACAGAATGTCACCAAGAACCTCTTGGTGGGTAGATGCCACGTAACTTGTACGGATACTCTGGGGGAAGAATACGAGAGGTGTAGGGATCAGCTTGAGAGGCAGCCTTTATGGCTTTTGCTTTACAGCTAAAACAATCTATTAGCTTTCTTCAACCCATCAAATTAAATTTATTAGTTCCTCTTACATATGTCTTTTTGGGTTTATCTCTACCCCATCTCCCCTAAAGTTGGTGTTCTCTCCTCTATCCTCTGTTTACACAGCAAATCTATTCGTCAGAGGAAAATGAAGACCTCTGAGGGCAGAAATCACATTTAATTTTCTGTCAGGCTCAGCCTCCAACTCCCACATAGTGCACACCGCACGGTAAATAACAATTATGCTACTTAGCTACCTGCCTCAAATTGCCACGTAACAACAGAAAACATCCCACCCAACAGCCCAAGGAAATCCAAGTCAAAAGGATGAAGGAAGAGGCTGCCCACTGCCCAGAAGACTAACTACAGTGCTTTTACTGCTGTGCCCCTAATCACGGTTTGATCAGAAACATTCAGGTGTGTTGTTCCCAAGATGCTGAAATTCAGTAGTCAAGTTCAGAAAACCTTAAAAAGACTTCCTTTCTCTCCACCCCTGCACCTCCAAATCCAAAACAATATGGTTCTTTTATTCTTTTCAACTCACGTAGCATTTTATCACAAAATCCTACCATAAATAGAGAAGCAACTCTGAGTGTCCAGAAGCGGTCAAGAGGCAGCAGGGCTCTATGGCCGGGGAGCCTGGAGTCCTGGGTTCTGGTCTCGCCCCACCAAACTGTAGCTAGGTAGTCACTGGAGAGTTACTTCAATATAGTTTGTGCCTCAGTTTCCTCATTTGTAAAGCAGTAATAACCCTAACTGTTCTATATGCTAACTTCACTGGGTAGGTATGTAGCATATGGGAAAGCACTTTGTAAATAAACTCTGTGTGTGTGTGTGTGTGTGTGTGTGTGTGTGCGCGTGTGTGTGTGTGTGTAGGTCCTCTTCTCACTCTGCATTCTCTCTGGAGCAGAGTAGAGGGGGACACGTCCACACACTCTTTCTACTCCGTAATACATCCATACACGGGGCGTTTCTGACTGACCTCACACTCACAAGCTACTAACGAGCACAGGACCCCTCTCCTGCGTGGGCACCGCTCACTGACATAGCACGGCCAGAAGCCTACGTAGCCACTTGGCTAACAACTGCTGTTTAGGCAGACATGTGCGTGATGGAAGTGCTTAGTTAAGAGGAAAGTCAAGTTAATCAAGTCTTTAAATCTTCTCTTTCAACAAGAATGAAGAGACTTTTCTACATCCAATTATTGTTCTCTGATAGTGTTGAGCGTACATTTATTTTACGTCTCCCGCGCTCACAGATTTAGGGTGGTTTCACAACTGTTGCACACGGGGGCTGAGCAAGGTTTTGCAATGTTAAATAATTCATATCCCTCTTAAATTGTGTATATGAAGGTCTAACTAAGACATTTATGAAGCATGATACCAATTCACTAATTCTTTGCACTGGCAACAGCAAGCACAATCCATTTTGAACGGGGAATCGTCTTATTTTTATAAACCATTTAATAACAAATTTTCAAAAATTGTATTGAAAAAGTTCAATTTAAAATGTTGACATTATCTTTATCATCTATCTTAGCATCTATGTTAGCTTTCCTTTTAATTTCAATACGTGTTTCATGAATATTTTAGAAGAGATGTGAGTTGTTTGGCAATATATGAAAAATCTACATCTTTAAGTTTTACATTTACTTTAGTTTTCATCCTTGATGAAAATATAGTAACATTTTATACAGCTTGAATACACTTAGATCTTGTTTCATTGTTGATAAAATAAAAATATGAAAATTTTTCTCGTAGCTTATTTTGTTAAAATAAAAGCAAATATAGATGCTCTGTAAATATTGGTTGAATAGATAAAATGCAAACTTAAAAAATATTAAACTACCCTTAAAAGTATAAATTCTACCCCAGAGCAGGAAAAATCTATTGTATAAGCAGTTTCTCAAGTGGGGCTTCTTAAATGGGGATAGAAGATGTGTCATGATAGGGGGTGGTAGGGTGGGGGGGAGCGGTGGCAGGTGGACTTCTCAAAGTCTTTGTTAAACATACTGTATCTTCTGGAATACACATATTCTAAGCTTTTATTTATATATGAAAAACAGTAGGTATGAGATTTAAACAAATATTTAAGATAAACAAGACTTTAGAGAAGTGTTTATTTCCTAAAGAGTGTGTTGGGCCACTTTCCCAGGGCTGTGCATTTACACACACGGGTGTGTGTGTGTGTCTGTGTGTGTAGCTGGCACTCTTCTCTCCCAGGACGTCACTGGAAAAATTTAAGAAACACTGAGAGAAATAATAAATATCAGACTTGGACAAGCTTAGTAGGCATAGGGAGGGATTGACAGAACCCTTTAAAAATCCTTCATTTGAAGAAAGGAGTGAAGCATTATACAGTGTAACCAACTTGGTTATTTTTGTATGTGGCACTAATGAGACTCAATCATTAATTCTGTTGCTGAGCAGGCTGGTTAATTGAGCTCCTCAGTTTTGCTGAGATGGCCCAACCTTGGCCAACCTAGTGTGTCACTGCTTGGCCATTAGCCAAAGTGAAGGAGAGAATGTGGAAGACACAGCACAACACAATAGAGCTTTGGACAAACAACGAAACAAATATTTTAGGAGGGTAAGCATGCTTTCTTCATGCAGATCTGCACTCTGAGTTCTCAGTTCCACTGAGGCACTGTGAAATCCCAAGTGAGGGCCATCCTTCTTTCTGTTTCCCTCTGCTCTGTTTTCTCAGTTCTGCAACACGAAAGTGGTGATAGTAGGCAGGAGAGTCAGAAAACAAACAGTATCGGGGGATAGGTGGCTTGGTCTTTGTTTTGCCTAGGACACTAAGTAGTGATCAAGTTCAATCAAGTTTGCTAGGCTCCTTTTTCCTCATTTGCAAATGAGCATTCTGGTCACCAGAAACATCTCTAAAGTTCCTTTAATTCTAATGTTCTGGATTATTTTTGAACACCTCCCTGCAAAGTTCTCCTTCACGTTTGTAAACACCACCCCCCCCCCAAAGTGTAAACTTAATGAGATTCGAAAAAGGCCTAATCAGATAGCTTTCACGAACTCTGTTAGGATCAGTGGGTTTCCAAGCTTCTCAAAAAACCCATAGTTTTGGATTTTGAATAGGAAGTATCAGGATGAAAGGATGATGTATATTTAAAAAAGTATTTCCTAGCTCTGTGCCCCAAAGAGGTGTAGAAATAGAGACCAAACCAGGAGCAGTGGGCACTCCTAGCACCCAGACTAAGGTCTCTAAGTATTAGTTTTTTCTAAAAGTAATCAAGGCACAGGGTGGATACTGTGTATGCCCCCCAGATTCTCCTTTCAGGAGGATGTCCTCATTCCCCGCCACGCTGAGGACATCAGCAGCTGTTGGCTCTCAGCTCAGTCACTATCCAGGCATTGCCCTAAAACACAATTTCTCAACCTCAGTACTATTGATATTTTGGACTGGATAATTATTTGTTGTAAATGACAACCCTTGCAACGTGATAATCATTTGAGAAACAAACTGACTGTAATCTTGGCAGGTTCTCGCTTTTTCTCTAAATGCTTCTTGCTGTGTTCTTTAGAGAACTCAATTGTTCTGAAGTAGGATCTCCCTTACAAAACAGTTAAACATTCTTAATGGTTTTGTGTCTGAGTTCTCCTTTCACAGTTGGTCACTGTTGAAGCTAGGTAAAAGGTACTTCAGGTCCTTTTTTCTACTTGTCTAATTTTGTACATACTCTTAAATTTCCATAAGAAAATATTAGGATACAGTGGGGCTACACGCAGCGCCAAAGATAGGGTTAGTGCTTTCAGGCAACACAGGGTTTAATCCGGTTTTAACTAGTTTCCATACTTGAAGTCTACTTTGAGGCTGTGTTCAACTGTAGAGCGGAGGCTACTGGTGATGATAAACCATCATAAAGATGGCACTGGAGCTGGCTACATAGAATCGAGGAAAGTTATCTTTTGTGGTAGTGAAGCTGAGGTTTTCTGGCCTCACTAGTGATGTTAGGCTCCTCAATGTCAAGCAATGAAGGGAGCCAGAATCTCCCTATTACTAGCTATATTCAGTGTGCGTGTAAATATATACGGTCTTTCAGTTATGATGGTTCAACTTGTAATTTTTTGACTTTACAATGATGCAAAAGTGAGCAAAAAATCATGCACATTCAGTACAGTGTACTTCTGGTTTTGAACTGTGATCTTTTCCCAGTCTAGTCCTACCTCGTACATCCTCTTCCGTGACGTCGTGTAGCTCCGCGTCAGCCGCACAATCATGAGGGTAAACAATCGATACACTGACAGCCACCCTGAACCTACACAACCATTCTTTGTCACTCTCAGTATCAATTACATGAGACACTTAACATTTTAGGATAAAACTGGCTTTGTGTTAGATGATTTTGCTCAACTGTAGGCTGATGCATGTGTTCTGAGCACATCTAAGGTAGGCTAGTCTATTAATGTATTAAAAGCATTTTCCACTTACATTTTTCCATTTATGATAAGTTTATCGGGATGTAATCCCATCGTAAGTCAAGGAAGATCTGTTGATCCGAAAGCTATGGCAACTGAAAACTATTTGTTTTAATCAGTGTTTAGGAAACAAAAGCTGGTATTTGGCTTCAGGACTGGCTTCTTCAGCATTGATATTGGCAGATCCAATTCACAATAAAGTCCTACAACACTTGTGTTGTTTTTAAAAATCCCATATGGACTTACTTTGTAAAACCTCTTGGCACTTTAGCACGTTTTTGTTTCCTGGAGGTTCCTTTGGATTTGTTTGGCTCTGGTATCATGATTATTTATTATATTTTCCCCTGAAATACAGAAAGAAAGAACACACTTGTTACATCTTGTCATTAATGTATTTAGCAAGTATTTATTGATCTGTGTCCAAGCCGTTGTTCTTGGCACTCTGCAAAGATGTAAAAATGAATCTGATAAATATTGTGATCTCAAGGTACTTTCAGCCCAATAATGAAGACAAGTGATGGGCCAGGCATTGCACCCTAGTTCAATGTTTATAAATACAGAGATTAGAGAAGGCTTTGTGGGGAGGATAATCTGGAAACTGTAGTTCTAAAGGAAAAATTTGAGTTGGCCAGAAAAATTGGAGTAGGATAGAAGGTGTCCTTTAAGAAGTAGAAAAATGAATACATGGAGAAGTGTTGGGATGACTTGATGTAATGAGCACTGGGTGTTGTATATAACTGATCAATCACTAAAGTCTACCCTTAAACTATTAAAAAAAAAAAGTGTTGGGATGGGGGAAAAATGGTGTCGTTTATTTGCAGATCTAGAAGCCTGATCCTTCAGGTGTCAGGGTGGACTGCAATCATTCTGGAGATAGAGCCACAGGAATCAAATCATGATGGTCTTACACATAAGCCAGACTAATAGCTTGATAATCTTAAGGAAATAAGTATCATGCAGACCAGAATGCCCATGACCTGAGTATTTCTCTTCCCATCAACAGATCTGAGAAGCTTTTTTATGCTTATTGAGATTGCTTTGTAATCCTGGCATCAGAAGTGGGGGTTAGTTGCATGATTCTGTGGTTCTAGTCCAGCAGTGCTGATGCATGCATCTCTCCAAAATGGATGGAATTACTACCAGGTATAGATTGACAATTTTTTTTTTTTTTGAGAGAGAGAGAGAGAGAGAGAGAGAGAGAGATACTGAGTGCATGTTGGGGGTGGGTAGGGGGAGAAGGGGAGAGGGAGAGAGAATCTTAAGCAGGATCCATGCATGGAGCCTGATTTGGGGCTTGATCTCACAACCCTGAGATCATAACTTGAGCCAAAAATCAAGAGTTGGACTCTTAACCAACTGAGCTACCCAGGCACCCTTAGACTGATGAAGTTTGAGGACCCTATCTCTTTAAGTAGTGCTAGATGTTACACATTGATCACGTTTTTTCTTTTTAAAAATTTTATTTTTAAGCAATCTCTACACCTCCCCGCCCCCGCCCCAGAACTCACAACCCCGAGATCAAGAGCTGCATGCTCTACTGACTGAGCCAGCTAGGTGCCCGGATCACCATATTTTTTCTGTGACTACCTCTCTTCTGTTTTTCTGCACGGACCATCCAGGTTATAATTGTCATCTTATTTTTTTATATGACCAGTCAATTGCCAAGTCTTACTAGTTCAGCTTCTTTAATGTCTCTTGAATTTATGTACTTTTAGTCACCACTGTCTTCATAATCTCTTGCCCTCGTTATTGACATAATCTCCTAAGTGGTCATATTCTCCCCCAGTTTTGTCCTCCTCTAATTTCTTCACACTATGGCCATGATGAGCTTTCTAAAGTACAATTCTGATCATGTGATGCCACTGTTAAACCCTTCATTGTCTCACCATAGTCTTTGGGATTATATCAGTGAGGGTCTTGTTAAGAAACATTAACCTCAGATAGGTCGGTGGAAGAGACTTTCTAATGAGAGTGCTACTTGCAGATATATAGATAGGGTGAAGAAAGCAGACGAGGAATGGGAGCTACCAAGAGACTAGCCACGGGGGCAGGCTGTTACCACCCTAGGGCTGAGTGAACAAGGAGAAGGAAGGGATTTACTGGCTCTCAGCAAGAGCTGGAGGAAGGGCCAATTGGTGGAGATTGAATTGCAGAGGGCGCAATTACTGCTATAGATAAGACATCAAAGCAGAAAGGGAGTAGGGAAGAGATACCATGACCTTTCCTTCCACCTGTCTGCAGATGATCTCCCGGGGCTTCCCATTATCCAAACTGTATGAGAAATCAGATGGCAAGGGAGTTGGGTAACACAGTCTGCAGTGGTTAGCTTGGTGGGGCACAGAGCAGGACAGAATAGGGTAGAAAATGGAGTGGAGCAGGGGTGAGGGTGAGATATGGCAAATGACGAATAATCAGCATGGGGATTCAGAACATTTAGCTTGCTTAACAGTGTTATGAAGGGGAATAAAGGAGGTGTTGGTGAAAGTACTTATCAGAGTGGGCAATCAGTGAGTTGCCTTTTTTTTTTTTTTATCATAACCCAGCCCCTGGTAGCAAGTGGATGCTAGCTAAATGTTTGATAAGCCAGTTCTAGGGGCTCTCTTCATGCCATTTTATTATTATTTCCTGTAAGGAGAAGTTTAGTGGACTTTTTACACCTCTCTCCTTTAGGGCCCCCCAAAAAGAACTTCCTTGTCAGGACTGGAGATCAGTGATTCTTCTTCCCTTTCCAATGTTTATTTTTAAAGATTTAATGGAAACTTTCAAGCATACATAAAAACAGAATAAAACGAACATCCATAGGTCTCCCATTCACTCTAAGAAATTAAACAAAATCTTGCTTATTTTGTTTTCCATTCATCCTCTCTACCTTTTTTTCCTCCCTAGCACATTTTAAAACAAATCCTAGAAATCAGGTCATTACAGTATAAACCTCTTTAGCCAACAAAGCATTTTATCTTTTACCAAACCATTTGCCCTTTCCACTTTTAACAAAACAAAGGTAAATCTTTAATTTTATCAAATGTCCAATCCATGTTCAGGCTTTTCAAATTGTCTCAAGCTGTCTTTTCTGGTTGGTTTGTTCATATCAGCAATGGAACAAAGTCCCCACATCTGTAATTCCTTTTAAATTCTAATTCAGCCTGAGAATGGGGTCTGCCCTGGAGGCAAATTGTGGCAAGGACCTGGGTATAGGACATTGTGGGGCCGCCCTCACAGGTAATAGTTCCTCCTATGTTCTTTATCATCCACCAGAAGGAGGCAAGCAGCTCCAGATCCCCCAACTGCTGGTAGCTTTCCAGACTACCCAGTGTGGTGGAATCTTCTGAATCTAAGGAGGGGGCGATTTGATGGGAGTTTTCTGCCAAATAGGACAACGTGCAGCGCTATCTCTTCCAACTCTGTTTAAGACTTTTGGTCATTGCCTTGTAGGTAGGGGCTGGGACTGAAATGGTAAGGATGCTGTGGCAGAGGTTTAGGTGAAGTTCCTCAACCTTCATCCTACCTACTGACCGCAGTTTCTCATAAAGTCAGCTGTTAGAGATTCTAGAAGAAAAAGATAAATTACCACCAAGCTTCTTTGGCCCTTTTCCTTTTGTGACTTCTTTAGGGTCAAAGGGAAATGACTGAAATTCATGCACTGAGATGAAGAGGGAAGTTACAGTTTATTAAATCCAAACTTCGAACCAGCAGGAGGCTGCCTCTGGTAATAAGAACCAACACCTTTGCAAGCAACTGATCAAATGACTCAAAACCACATCTGGGGGCTCCAAATCCTACCCCCCCGGGGGCCATGGGGCCTCTGTGTGAGCCTCTTGAGGGAACGAAGACCTTGTAACTCTCATGGTCAGCAGGTGTCCTCCTGTGTTTCAATGAAATCCTTCTTCCACTGTTGGGGGATTTGCTCTGTTGCTCCACAGAACATCACAATTTTGGGGGTGGGAGATATAAATCTATGATAGCTGGAAAATGCACTTTAATTTATAGTAAGACAGTCTTGTTGCCTCAGTACTATTAGATTAAAAGCATACCAGGCTACCAAGCACAAACAGCGTGCAGAGGGGACACCATACACAAGACCACTCCTTCAAGTTTTGAAGAAGTAGCCAGTTTGCCTAATCCATAGAAAAAAGTCAAGCAAGATGGGGAGATGGAGGAATATGCTCCAGAAAAAAGAACAAGAAAAAAAGCTCAGAAAAAGTGAAACAGAGATAAGATGCCTGATAAAAAATTACAAGTAATGATCCTAAAGATAGTCACTGGGCTGGAGAAAAGAGGAAGAACTCAATGGAAGCTTCAATAAAGCAATAGAAAATATTAAAAAGAATCAGAGTTGAAGACTACAGTAACTGAACTAAGCAGCACAGCAGAGGGAATCAACAGTAGACCAGCAGCTGCAGAAGAATGTATCAGGGATCTGGAAAAGAGTGCAGTGGAGAGCACACAGCTGAATAGCAAGAAGAGAAGAAGGTTTTTAAAGATGAGGAGAGGAAAAAAACATGAGGAGAGATTAAGAGATCTCTTGAACAACAAGCAAGCAAACCTTTCCATCATAGGGGTCTGAGAAGAAGAAAAGAGAAAGATGTAGAAAACTCATTTGAAGAAATCAGTAACTGAAAACTTCTCTAACCTAGGAAGGGAAATAGACATCCAAGTCCGAGAAACACAGAGAGCTCCCAACAAGATCAGCCCAAGGAGGTCCATGCCATGGCATATAATAAAAAGTGTCAAAGATTAAAGATGAAGAGTCTTAAAAGCAGCAAGAGAGAAACAAAATTTACCTACAAGGGAAAACCTCTAAGGCTATCAGCTGACTTTTGGGAGGGAGTGGCATGATATAGTCAAAATGCTGAAAGGAAAAAAAAAACCTACAACCAAGAACACTCTACCTGGCAAGGGTATCATTCAGGTTGTTTAAAAAAATTAAATATTTAATTTGTTTTTAAAGATTTTATTTGAGAGAGCAGGGGAAGGGGGAGAAGGAGAGAGAGAATTTCAGGCAGGCTCTGCAATCAGTGGGGCTCACCCTTGTGACCCTGAGATCATGACCTGAGCTGAAACCAAGAGTTGGACACTTAACTGACTGAGCCATCCAAGGACCCCTATTTATTGAGAGAGAGAGAGAGAGAGAGAGAGAGAGAGAGAGAGAGAGAGAGAAGACAAGGACTGGGGGTGGGGGAAGAGAGAAAGAATTCCAAGCAGGCTCCATACCTGGTGTGGAGCCTGATGCGGGGCTTGATCTCACAACCCTAAGATCATGATCTGAGCCAAAAATCAAGAGTCAGATGCTTAACTGACTGAGCCACCCAGGCATCCCTATCATTGAAATGAGAGATAATGAGTTTCCCCAGACACACACACACACAAAATAAGGGATTTTATCACCACTAAACCAGCCTTATAAGAAATGTTAAGGGAACTTCTTTAAGTGGAAAAGAAATGGCCATAATTAGACATAAGAAAACTATGAATAAAAAGATGTAAAGTATGACATCATATACATAAAATGTAGAGAAAGGAGTAAAAAGAGAAGAGAGGCGAAAAAAGGATTTTTTTCTATTTTGAATGTATTTTAATTTCAATGACCAAATTAACATGGATTGCTATTTACTCAGGATGTTATAAAGGAGCCTCATGGTAACACAAACCCAAAACTTATGATACACAAAAACTAGAAAGAAAGCCAAAACACCGTAGATACTCAAAGAGAAGGAACAAAGAACTACAGAAACAAGAAATTTTAAAAATGGCAATAAGTACACAATTATCAATAATTACTTTAAATGTAAATGGCCTAAGTGCTCCAATCAAAAGACATAGAATGGCAGAATGGATTAAAAATAAATAAATAAGTAAAGCCAGACCGATCTCTATGCCACTACACAAGACTCACCTCAGCCCTAAAAACATACAGACTGAGAGTGATGGGATGGAAAAACATTCACTACACAGACGGAAGCAAACAACAGCCACAACAAAAGCTGGTGTAGCAAAGTCTAATTTGGTAAAAGTAT
Organism: Ailuropoda melanoleuca; assembly: GCF_002007445.2. Lineage (NCBI taxonomy): Eukaryota > Metazoa > Chordata > Mammalia > Carnivora > Ursidae > Ailuropoda > Ailuropoda melanoleuca. The sequence goes on along the minus strand of NC_048225.1, from coordinate 8,118,877 downwards.
TAACTGTTTTTTATTTGAGAGAGAGTGAGAGAGAAAAAGCATGGGAGGGGGAGGGTCTGAGAAGCTGATTCCCTGCTGAGCAGAGAGCCAGACGTACTCAATCCTGGGACTCCAGGATCCTGACTTGGGCTGAAGGCAGACGCTTAACCGACTGAGCCACCCAGGTGCTCCAAGTTAGACTTTATTTTTAAGATTTTATTTATGAGAGAGAGAGAGAGAGCACACAGGTACACGAGTGTGGGGTGGGAGGGGAAAAGGGAGAGGGAAAAGCAGACCTCCCGCTGAGCAGGGAGGCCACGCACTGCTTGATCCCAAGACCCTGAGATCATGACCTGAGCAGAAGGTAGACACTTAATCGACTGAGCCACCCAGGTGCCCCCAAATTAGACTTTAAAACAAAAACACGAAACAGAAGGGTATTGCATAATGATAAAGGGATAAATCCAACAACAGGATAAAACAACTGTAAATATCTACACACCTAACACTAGAGCACCTAAGCAAGGCACCTAAGGCAAACAGTAGCAGACATGAAAGGAGAAATTGATGGTAAGACAGTAATAGCAGGGGCCTTTCACACTCCACTTATATCAATGGATAGATCACCCAGACAGACAATCAATATGGAAACAATGCCTTTGAATGACATGTTGGACCAGAAGGACATAACATATACATAGAACATTCCATCCAAAACCAGAATACATACTCTTTGTAAGTGCAAATGGAACATTCTCCAGAATAGATCACATATTAGGCCATAGAACAAGCCTCAATAAACTTCAGATTGAAATCATAACATAAATCTTTTCCAACCACAATAGTATGAAACTAGAAATCAATCACAGGAAAAAAAAAACCTGGAAAAAAACACAAACTTGTGGAGACTAAACAACCAACCAATGGGTCAATGAAGTCATCAAAAAACACATGGGGACAGATGAAGATGAAAACACAAAGGTACACAATCTCTGGGACACAGAGAAAGCAGTTCTAAGAGTGAAGTATATAGCAATACAGGTCTACCTCAAGAAACAAGAAAAACAACAACCACCGCCACCGCCACCACCACATCTTATACCTAAAGGAACTAGAAAAAGAACAAACAAAGCCCAAGGGGAGTAGAGAAAAGGAAATAAAGATCAGAGCAGAAATAAGTGAAACAGAGACTTAAAAAGTAACAGGAAAAAAAAACCAAAACAAAACAATGAAACCAAGAGCTGGTTCTTTGACAAGGCAGACAAAATTGACACCCTTATCCAGACTCAAGCGCGGGGTGGGGGTGGGGGGCGGAAAGAAAGGACCCAAATTAAAAAAATGAAAGGAAGATAACAACTACTAGAAGTAATAAATGAATTCAACCTGATATTCACAGACGGGAGTTTTATGGATCAAGGACAAGGAAGAGCTAGATGCCATGGTGACCCCTCAGCTATGATCTGCTGCTGGTTGATTGCCCGAGGGGACAGTTGGGCAGATCAAGCCACCAAGTTGGCAACCCACACAAAGACTCCAAACCCCGCTAACTAAATATCAACCCCAATATTCCTGGAAGGATGGGAAGACCTCAGAAGAGCTAAGGAATGGGGATTTAAACACTCTGCTGCCCCTAAAGCCAACTGGAAATATAATGAATCCTTATCCTAGAAAAATGTATGGAAGAAATGATTCCCGTATTCACCAATGCGCCCATTATGGATGAGAGGCTGCTGTTTGGCATTCCCACAAGAATCCACAGGTTCCCTACACTCTGTTAGCAAGGAGAACATTGAAAAGAACACTGCTTGGACCAGCAAGCTTCTGATAGACCGGGAACTACTACTCAGGGGAGAGCTTGTCTGAAGAAACTGATAAATACAACAAGCCACTTGACTACAACCAACCTCCCTTAAAGACCTTAGATAAAATACAACATAAGAGCTCACAAACTGTGATACTGCAGAATGCTGGGTTTCTGAATATATGCAGAATATTTCTGAACTAAGGAATATTTCTGAATATATGCAGAAATGTTCCATTCCTCCAACCCTGATCTTGGCTTGGAAGTAACTACAGCAGTTGTGAAGTTGAATTCTGGGAAGTATTTCTGAAATACCAGAAGGTTTTAAAGCACAGGACTAAATAAGATCATAGATCATTGCAAAACTTAGTTATCTATTGAGCCAAGGTGGCAAGAAGATTCTAAAGGCAAAGGCAGAGGGTTATATAGTTAACAAGACTTAGCTCTTTTAATATTGAGAAGATTCAACTTTAATAAAACTTAGTTTTTCTAGGCAGATGAAAGATAAAAACCTTTGTTTACAACTTAGACCAATAATCTAAGAAAACTGTCATTTTAACAGGGAGAAAAGTCAAACTCCAGTCTTGTATCAGTGTACTTCTGATATTAAAACTCATTAATTCCAACAAGAGGAGTTAAAAAAGCTTATGCAGTCTCTCTTTCCCTCCCCATGATCTCCCATGTTGATAAAGGATGTTCCGATCAGATCAGAATCTCCATCAGGAATGAAGGGCTCTCAGCTGTAGGAATGTTGCCAATAGGCCTTAGCTCTCAGAGGCCATCAGGAATTTCTTTGACTGAAGATAGCTGCCTTGCCAGGGTCATGCCCTCTTCCCAGGTGGTCACATCCAATGACTGTTATAAAATTCCAGGCCTTTTGCCCTCATTTAGGATGGTTCTGAAGGGCAATCCTGCTCTGGAACTCCTCAATCAGTTAAGGCTTCTGTTGATACCATATCACTGCCCGGACATCGGCCTGATCTGCTCTTACTTTCCCTTCTCTTCCCCAAGTGTTGATAACTCCCAGATAAGCTCTTTTTTACATATATACTTGCCTCCATAATCTTCATCAGTCCTGACCATGCACCAAATTCCTTTCCAAAGATTCCCTCTTACAGCCTTCTACAACTTTCCTTTTTACATGAGTTTGTCTTAAGGGTTCCCTCTTTGAACAGTCTTGCTTTCCTAAGAATTGTTTCCCTTATTATTTCCAGTAGTCTTAGTTACATGTATTACCATTATTTACATTTGTTTATTTGTTCTTAGATTACCCATAAATCTTCATCAGGCATCAAAGTACTAAGGTTTTTCTCTGAAAACAAATAAACGAACAAAATAGAAACAAGCTCAAATAAGAGCTGGTGGTAGAAAGACAAATACCACACGCTTTTTCTTTTCTGACGAGTTTTGCAACAGAGCACGTGAACCTGCTTGACTTTCAGTAAATACAGGTAGAACAGAAAATCTACATCTAATGCTGACAACGCTAAAGACAGGTGCATTTTAATGAAACCAACCTGAAATGTTTAATATCAAACATTTTCCCAGAGGACATAAACTTGAAACATGTTTGGGTTAGTTTCTATTTTTCTGAGTTTTAGAATGCCCAATTATTATGTGTTCACCCTTCAGCCAACTAAATGGAGCTGTTTTACAAATGAATTTTAGCAATACCAGCCAGAGATAGAGAAAACAGCTCACATTGACAACATACATGGACGCAAATACACAAATACACAAACAAGATGCAAACAAAATCTTGAAGGCCTAACTTCCAAATATCATTTTACAAAACAAATCCATTGCAAGATGGGATTATAACTTATAGATCCATTAATTGGTCATTTTTCTCAAGAGTCTAACGACTATTGAATAGCCAAGCAGTATTGCAAAAACAAAAAACCGCCTAATTTTAGAGAATACACCCCAAAGGGCTGCCTATGGGGGTCAAACTGTCATTTCCCATATCCCAGTGAGAACGCAGCTCATTTTATTCAAAGATACCAAAACTTGCAGCAACAAACCAAATGAAGCCCAGGGTCCCCCTGTGAGCACTGATTCCTCCCCAAAAGTCAGAGCCTCACTGAATGAACCAAGCAGAAGAAACAGGGTCAGTGCCATCGCACATGAGGTACTCACCAAGGGACGTCCGTCCAAATCATGCCCCCAAACTAGTTCCTTGGTGCACGAGTTACATTCCGCGCCGAAGGTTGGCTGGCCCCGGGTGGGGTGGAGTGGGGGCCCCCCCGTGATCGTCCCTAGGACCAAGAGCCTAGGCAGCCGCTTGGACTGTCACCGGACTTCCCTTACTGGCTGGGGGCCGATGAACCACGAGCAAGGAGCTTGGGTCACCAAACGCAAGGTGTCTGCCTGAGACATCGAGTAGGCAGCAAGGAAAGGGCTTATCGGAGAGGCAACCAGAAGCGGACCCCCACGGACAACCTCAACCCCACCTCCTCCAAAGGAGACTGAGAGTCAGGGAAATTTAAAGGCAAATAAAAGGGGCCTGGGTAAAAAGTGGCAGCTGTTCTTATTCGCCCCATTAACCCTCTGGTTACCAGCTTCTGCGACATAAAGCAAGTTGTTAACACAATTCACCAGCTTCTGTTTGTTACCATGCTTCCCTCTTCCTAGGTGAAAGGAATGCCTTTTAAACTAAAATAACTCACTGACCTCCCCGACTCAGGCGGAGTGTGAACAGGTCCTACAAACCTTTAAGCTGACGTATAGAGGCGACCCTACATTGATCTGAAAAATGAACCGTTCATGCATTCAACAAATATTGTCTGCTCTGTGCCAGGTGCTCTCTTGGGTGTAGGAGGTATGATGCTAACAGGGCAGAAAGGATCCCTATCCTGATGGAGGGGCAGCCGTTTAGGGGCCCGAGGAGGGCGCACAGGCGATAGATAAAAGGACAGATCAGAGAGCCAGGACATCTGAAGAAAATGGGAACTTCAATGTTTTGGAGCAACGAAGCAGTCCTTCAGACCACGGGGTCATCCTTTTTGCTTTAAGTGTTGTAAGTTGGGGCACCTGGGTGGCTCAGTCGGTGAAGCGTCTGCCTTCAGCCTAGGTCAGGATCTCAGGGTCCTGGGATCGAGCCAGGCATCAGGCTCCCTGCTCAGCGGGGAGCCGGCTTCTCCCTCTCCTGCTCCCCCTGCTTGTGCTCTCCCTCTGTCAAATAAATAAAGTCTTTAAAAAAAAGTTGTAAGTCCACAAAATACACTTCCTGGAAGCAGGCCTAAGTGACGTGTTTGTGGCCCACCCCGTTCTCTGCCCCCGTGTGGCGGGTACTTGGGCGGTGACTCCCATCACTGCACGTGATGCCGCTCTGACCCAGACCAGCGCATGCCGCCTAGCTCGGGGCTCCGCACGTGAGGCAAACGACCAAGTACGAGAAAACAAGACCTACGGAAAGCTTAAAATAACAAGCTAGAGGGGGTTTGCTGGTGATAATAAGAGTCCTCAGACCTTCATGGAAACAACTGGTGTTAGGCCAAGAAACTTCTCTGTGAATTTGAGTCCAAAAGGATATGAAAGAGGTCCTACAACCAAAAGGAAGAATCATGACCCTTATCAGCAATATTGTGTTGATGCTTCGGTAGAAGAAACACAAAAGCAGAACGAGGCGCACTATCAGCGCTCGGCACGCACAAACGCCTGGAAGCCGAGACTCAGATTCAGTTCCAGTTTGTAAAGTATTTCCAAGTTGGATATTTCCAAGTTTGGACGTGAGGAGAAAGAAAAAGAGGTCCCCTGAGGCCACATGCAGAGGAAGGGCTGTAGACACAGACAGACTAACATTCTGCTTCCTGCTTTTGATTTGATTTGATTCTTTGAAAAAAACAGATCTAAGAATTGCTGATGCACAGGCCAGCCTGATGCCAGGGGACGTGGGCTTTGCGAAGATTCTGTAATTTCTGTCTCTTTATGATCGTAAGTGCTGCTGTACAGAGTAAGAAAAACAGAACCTAGAGGTGGGATTCCCAAGTCCTGCAGCCACAACCTTATCCCTACCAAGGAAAGCACGGTCCCTTGAAAGTCAGAAATAACCCATCAATTGATATTTATTTTCTACTACGTGCCTGACCACGGGCAAGGTGCTTTCTCGTAAGGTTGATCTGGGGGAGAAGATGGGATAGGGGTATGGCCAAACCTGGGGATCCAATGGGGGCTAATGGAGATCACATGCTCACCCCCACAACCTGATCTGAGCATTTGCATAGACATTCTGAGTCTTTTCCTCATAGAAAACAGGAGAAGCTTGCTCCTCTTTTCTTTCGCATTCCCATTTGTTCAAGTGTTTCTCATGCGTCCTAATAACCATATATTTCATTTTCCACCCATCCAGACTCCTTGCTCCTCCCCATTCGGTCTGGGGAGAATTCGTAAATGTCATTGGTCACAAAACCACTCTCCACGCTCGCCAGAGTCACGAATCCACTTTCGGAGGGGTTCACAGCTATGTTGTCATAGTCACAAGACGTGTCATCAGGAGTGGCTTCGCCTGAACACACTCGGAATGAAATGTTCTTCAGGTCTGGCCGGGTCTCAGCTAAATCGGCTTCACTTTGTTTTCGTATGATGTTGTAAACCTCTAGGTCTGGGCTGTTCCCTTGGTGAGGAGAGGGCCAGATGGTGTGCTGCTCCTTTGTGCTGGGGCCTGGTTGCTCCCGTTTCCTAGGAGGGGAGAAAACCAGGGCTGAGTATTTTGGACGAGGGGATGGAGAATATCCCCGTGTCTCCTGCTCAGGCAGGAGGAAGTCGTCCCGGGCAATCAGTACCCTGCACTTCTCACCTACGGAAACTTCTGGGTCAGGGCTCCGGGGGTGGGGAGTGGGTACCAAAACAGGAAAGTGATTGCATATCTACCATTCACTGCTGCCAAAGCAGAGAACAGAGGTGGTTGTGCTGGGATCCCCAGAGCTCCCAGAGCATCCACAGATAGAATTGGATGGGGAAAAGTATCACATTTTTAAAAACCCATCTCCAAGTGAAAGTTAGCCTGTCCTCCAATTCTAAACATAGGCAATAAATTGGAGTAGAATTAGTAATATCTTTGACTTGATCACCAACAGAATCACGGATATTTTCATATCACATCACAGTTATCATGGATGCCTTAAAATATTCTACCCTCATCTCTACTTCAAAATTATGCTAATTATGCCCACCACTAAATAAAGAAGCATTAATAAAGAAACATGTGTATTACCGAATCACTTTCATTTTTTGGAAATATTTTGCTAAACTGTTATATCAGTACAATTGCTTCCCTTGCAATCCAATATATTTTATTTTATATATTTAGAGATATTGTTCTGGGAAGGGGTCCATAGGCTTTACCTAACTGTTACAGAGGTCTGTGGCACAAAAAGGTTAAAAACCCTTGAGACAGACTCCAGCTTCAGAGTCACAATTCCCAAATCCTGGTGAGGTGCTAAATAGACTAAGGAAGGGAAACAACAACAACAAAAAAAAACAAAACAAAAGACAACCGCAGAGTAAGCAGTTGGGAAATATATTCCTAATTTTTAAATTGAATTCTGTTTTTAGATCAAAATGAATTAACTAATAAAAATGATCATAGTAAGAGTTAACATTTTAGAGTGTTTATTATATGCCCATTCTGCATGAATTAACTGTTTTAATTCTTCTAATAATCCTATTAGGAAGATATTATTAAATGCAGCCCGTTCTACTGTTGACCCTTGAACAATGAGGGGATTACAGGTACCAACCCCCCATGCAGTTGAAAATCTGCATGTAACCTTGACCCTAAACTGAAGCATTAATAGCCTACCGCTGACTGGAAGCCTAACCCATATTTTGTATGTTGTATGTATTATATACTGTATCCTTACAATAAAGTGAGAGAAAAGAAAATGTTATTAAGTCATAAAGAAGAGAAAATACATTTACAGTGCTGTACGGTATTTATTGAAAAATCCCCAAAACACATATAAGTGGACCCACACAGTTCAAACTCATGTTGTTCTAGGGTCAACTGTGCATTGAAATCTTACTAATTTATTATAAAATGGTCATCAAAGGGAGTCGGATCTTTAACTGGAACTCAGTTGTCCTGTTGTAAAATGGGCAGACCAGCCGCCTTCTGTATATGGGATGATGCTGGGGAACAAAAAGGCAACTGAGAAGAGCTGTGGGAACCTCAAAAATGGTGGCACACGATCCATAAATAGAGATGCTCTGGGCCACTTAGCGCAACTATTTGGTAGCAATCTATAATTGTATATTCAATTAAAAGCAAAGGCAACTAAAAGGCTTAGCTATTTCACTTTGAATAAAGTGACTCGGTTTCAAATGTTTGCCAGAAGGCTTTGGGTCAGTCATTTTTCAATGGCTCACTATTTATTCCTTCACCCAACTAACACACATTTTTGGAGTGAGAGCATACGTTCATGAAAGCACTTTGCTGAGTGATGTGTGGATCCAAAGGGGGTGAATAACAGTTTCACCCCTCAAGTCATTTGAAATCTTGCACACACAAAAATGAAAGACTCTAAGATCACTCCCTTAATCACAACCAAGCACAAATGCTTAGTACTTCTGAATGCCCTGAGGCCACCGGAGAATTGACTCTCCAATCTGCGATGGTAATTCTCTTGGAGCTGTTGTGCCATTTCATGAAGCAAACAGAGCAATGCTCAAATGTCAAAGAGTCCAGAAGATACACAGGTTTACACAATGATGGTTTTACTTGCCTCCTTCTAAAGATCCAAACCCAAAACACAACCGTGATGACCACGAGGAGAAGGACAGTGCTGGGGATTAGAATGTAAGCAAGATTCAAGGCAGCTTCTGAAAGGAAGACCATATTATTATCAGCATTAGTGATGTTTTTATGAACTTCAAAACAGGCTTAAAAAAGCATAATCGACACAGAGTGTTGCAAAGAGCATATTCCTGAAAGGAGATATGTATACACTTAGCCAGTCAGCAAAGCCTTCTCATTTCAATGAGTGAGCATTTTCTGCCTGTCCTATGGCCCCTAAGTAATAGAGAAAAGAAGTTTACATGTTGGAGTTTCTTGCAAAATATCAGAAGGGCACTGTTTTAATCACATTTTTTTTTTCCCAGAGGAAAGAGATTCTCTCTTTTCTTGTTCTTGCTCTCCCTTAACGAAGGGGCTGCTTGGGCAGTGTTGATGGCTTTGGCTCTGAGGACAGAAATGGTAGTTCCCGAGGGGGTGGGGAGGAGGGAGGGAGGGAGGGAGAGAGAAGCAAGTCTCAGTGCTATTACCAGGAAAGAGGTCACATGAAGCACATGAATCAGACTGTAACCTTCCCAACAAATCTGACTAAGGCTAATTGGATCCAGTTGGGGCCAAGAGCAGTGACTGTGGAGGGCTTTCAGAGCCTGCTTTCCTGAACTTACCTGTCCTTTAAGACTTAGAACCAAAGAATTTTCTGTCATGGGGCTTTAGGAAGAATCAAGGACTGGGGACTGACCCCTTTCTTACTCCCACTGGTCCAAGGTTCCCAACCTTCTAGAAGCTGCTGCTTTTTTTCCTGTGAGGCTGCAAACCTGACAACCACACACACACATACACAAAGGGCCCAAAACAAAAGCCAGTTTAAACGCTACCATGATAACGATGAGCAACGAAAACGCCACCCATCTCTACGCAGTACTTTTTTCAAAGCATTTTCAACACGTTTAACTGTTCTATAATAAAAAAAAGTAAATGAGTGAGCTTTGTCCTTGGTTCCTGAAAGAGAGGCTCTAAATCTCTGCAATTTCTCTGTTATTCATGAGCCCCTCAGACCACATCAGAGTTTATGCTGATGTCTCAGGACAGTTGGGGTGGGGGCGCTAGAGATTGAGTTCAGTTACATGGCCAATGACTAAGTCAGTCATGTCTGTGTAATAAATAACACCGCAGTAAAGTCTCTGCACACCAAAGCTCAATGGAGCCTTCTGGTTGGTGAACACATTGATGTGCCAGGAGGGTGATAATGCATCCTGATTCCACAGGTAGAGGTTGCAGAAACTCCCCATATGGGCCTTTTTGGACCTCACCCTACCTGTCTCTGCAGCTGGCTGCCCCCGATTTGGACCCTTTATAGTAAAATGCAGTCCTAATATAGTGTTTTCCTGAACTCTATGAGTCGTTCCAGTGAGTTATCAAAACAGAGGGTTGTGGGCATCTTCCTGATCTGTAGCCAGCTGATCTGCAGTGGGAACGGCCTGGGGACCCCTGAACTTGTGACTGATGTCTGAAAGGGAGGGCAGTCTTGTCGGGGACTGAGCCCTTCAACTGTGGGGTCTGCCCTAAGTTGGGGTGGCAGGTGTCAGAAGTGAACTGCAGTATTGCAAGATCTTATTTCATTTCGGGGGCACGGTAATGCTCTCAGATAGGTGAGAAACACAGCATTACTTCCATGATGCAAAAGAGAACACCACAGCACAGAGAAATGACATGGTTTTTCAACATCATCCAGAGACATAAGCTCAAATCTCCCTCTTAGCATTCAAGGTGAGAGGCTTGAGGTTGAAATTCCATTAGCACTCCAGTTTGTCACCCCATTTTCTTTGATCCTTTATGATTCGAGTTGTAAAATGTTTTTGCCCATTTCCTCTATTTTTTTCACAAGTGAGCATCAAGTGCGGACGTCATGCATCCCGCATCCCGCCTGGGCTTTTCTGTGCTTGTTTCTGTGTAGCCGCTCTCCCAGGACCCCGCCTCCACCCCATGACTGCTCAGGGCTCCCCCCCACCCATCCTCATGCAGGCATTTCACCTCCTGGCCAGTCTACTCTCCCCAGGCACTCCCCTGACAAACCCTAACACTGCACGCGCTTTCTGCAAAGCCTCAGATGCCCTGTCTAGTTCATTTTTTTAAGTAGCTGCGGGAAAGAACAAAGTAGAAAATGTAACCCTGCGTAATTTGTGATCAAGAGAGTCCCATCGTCTATTTTCCCCAGAAGAGTTTTGTCCGTACCGTCGTTTCCCTTAAATGTCTCTCTGGCATCTTCTTTCCCCGTGTCTTCCGGAAGCATGGGTGTTGCTGGCTCTATTCCTTCATCTGGAAACAGACACATGGACTTGAGAACCCAGGGGAAGGCCTCACAATCCGTATAGTCTCTGAGGTCCCACCAGGTTGTCAGGGGTATGATGAAAAGCAGTAGCAATTTGACCAAGGCCATTTATGAACATAGAAAAGTAAAGGGTTGAATTTGCTGGCCTACAGGTTTAATTGCCTTCATCTTCCTGGTGAGATTTTCGCTGCCAAGAATCCTTTACTGAAACAGCAGGCAGCTGGCGTTGAGGCACATAAAATGCAGAGGTGCCAAAGGGCAGGGACAATGACTCACTTCTAGGACCATAAATTATCTGTGTAGCTTGCTTCTTTTCTCATTAGATTGAATTATTCCTCTCATATTGTCAATAATGACAAGTCGCATCCCAAGCTGAATTTGTGGTTGTTGCTTTTCAGCTTTGGGAGAAATCGGCGACACGGAAGAGAGAGATTAATGAACTGCTTGACGGGGCTGGGTGTGGATACACCTCTCCAAATGGTCTGACTTCACACCAGCACTCTTCCTGTTGGAAAACCTGGTCTAAAGAACATACGGTTCTAAACCCATAAAAGGGGCCTGGGAAACAGCCCAAATTAACCCAAATCCCAAATGATAGGCTTACCTCCAGGTATTATAGAAGGTGCTGTTGGTTTCTCTGTGGCAGAAAGAAACAAATATGAAAATAGTAACTAAATGTCCATGCCATCTGGATGAAATTGGCCAGATCGTGGCATGTACTTATTTACTCATTCAGTCATCTGATAAACTTTATTCAGTGTTACTAGATGCCAAGATCAGGGTTAGTAAATCACAAGAATCACTTTTGCAGCAAGACTAGCCTTCCCTCAGCTTTACTTGGGTATTTTTTTTAAAGTATTTTAAAATTTTAAATATGGGAGTTTCCAAATAGACACCAAAATAGAAAGACTGGTAGAAGGAACCAGCTTGGACCATCACTCAGCTTCAGCCCTTATCAACATATGGCTAATCTAGTTTCAGAAGTAACCCTGACCGCTTCCCAGAGACATGCATGCCTGGATTATTTTAAAGCAATCAAAGGCGTTTTAACAATTCCCACTGGGGATGTTTCAGAGAGTGACACACACTGATCTCCCAGGTGTGGAAGTGGTTGTGGTGGGGGTGGGGAAGCAGACCGCTGCCAGCCCCAAGGAGGGCGCTGGTGACCTAGAACCTGAGTCATCTTAAATATCTCAAAGAGCCTCGGGACAATCAGGCGGCACAGATAATCTCCATCCAATGTTTTTACCTTTGGCTGGGAGTGTGTCCCCTATGGTACTGGCAGTAAATCTCTCATGCTCAACACATGCTCTGGGGTTCACAGGGAAGGGGTCCTTAAGGGCGTGATTTTGGAATTCACAGTCCTAAGGCCAGGATGCCAAGGCTATTCTGAAGCTTCTGAAGAAACTTTTAATCCTCTTCCTCTGTGTGTGTGTGTGTGTGTGTCCGTGCACATGTAAGTATGCAAAGGTGATGCAAATCTACTCATTTATTTAAAAAAAAAACCCACCTATACGGTGCCCTCTATATGACAGAAACATCGTCATGTTCTAAGTGTTTTATAAAAACAAACGCGATTTACCCTGGTAAGAGCCTTATGAGGTAGTTGCTGTAATTCTGGTGATTTTGTACGTCGTATATCCGGGAGATTAAACTACTTGCCTAAATCTCACAGCTAGTGAGTAGCTGAGCTGGAATTTGAACCAAATAAATTCAAGTGAAAATTAAAATTGCAAGGAGACAAACTGTGCTAGGTAGTGGCGGTACAACAGCAAATGAGAATAGGTCTAGTCTTTCTTTGGCTCTTAGGCTCTACAGGATGGCCATAACATACGGAAATACAGGGTAATATTAACAAATATTAACTTTGTGATATTACACTCTAATACATAGGGTATTCAATAAGATGACATGACCCTCCATTGTTCAATCCACTGTGCAAAACGGCATTAAACATGGCTGCACATTAATGCATTTCCATCAGTCCCTGCAATGTATCTGCAGTGTGTTGCCTCCGCTGATTTGTCTCTGATTTTCACTGAAGACACCTACACCTTCAGCAGACCCCAGAAGTGAGCAGGGCTCCGATCTGGCTAGCACGCACCTACTCCACACGGTCACGTTGTCAAGGCCAGTGTTAGATGCTCTTCAGCCAGTCCCTTGCCCAGAAAGATCTGCCATCTATAATGTCAGATACGCTTTATCCGGCTTGATAGCCTCATATGCTATTATCTGGAATAATCGATGGTGTGACATCCTGTGGGAACTGCACTGGATGACCTTCCCCTCGCCCATCAAGTACAAGCATTAACTGGTCAAACATGTATGTCTCTAGACCACATGTCAACCATGTAGTGAAGGGGACAAACTCATAAACAGGGAGTTAAAGTACTAGGTGTGTGAGGTGCTAAAACCTAACTGGCTTCTGAGGGGCCCCTGGAAAGTTTCCCAGAGGAAATTTTCTTAACTTCTTATTTTGAAAAATTTCAGATTTATGAAAATAGATGTCACCCAAATGTTACGATTTTTATCAGATTTCATTGATTTATTCTATTATCTCTAAATTTATATGTATGTATCTACATTTTTATTTATGTCTATATATATACCCACGTATGTATGAAAAACACATACAGACACATGTGTAACTTTTTCCCTGAGATTAAGTTGCAGACATGGTTACTCTTTACTTCTAATTACTTCAATATCTATTTAAAAAGATGGGGGGGGGGCAGGCTCTTACGTAACCACGGTAGAGTGATCAGAACCAAGAAATCAACACTGATAGTCTAATACCTAATCTACAGACCTTATTCAGATTCTGCCAATTGTCCTAATACTGCCGTTTATGGGAAACCATCGTCATCGTCCAGGTTCCAATCTACAGTCACCTGTTGCACTTAGCTGTGTTATGAAAGAAGATAACGTTCAGCATGAACCCGAAAGGTAAGAATGTGTTGTCTGGGAAAGGGTAGGAATGTTCCAAGCACAGGGAACAGCAGTTAGGGTCTCTCGGACAACTTCACAAAGTACACAGGGGAAGGATGAGGGAGGAGGGGGGAAAACATTTTGTAGCAGCAAAAATCACAGCAAAAGCATAGCCAAGTTCAACCAATTTTAGGATTACTTAGTCTTCAACTAGACATAACTAACAAGTCATTCTATTCTGGCCAGGAAACGGTGCAGGACTGGGACCCAGCAGTTGGCTTCGGGGATCTGAGAAACTTCAGGGACAGATCAAAACTCACTTCAAGTTTAGATCTAAGTCAGTTATGAGGGAGGAGTTTGGGAAACCCCAGCAGAGTGAGACTGCAGGCTTGTAGCCAGTTCAAAACACTTACAGATCTAGAAGCAAATGCCAGTTGAATTTGCAAGGCATAGCTAGAGTGTGGTGTAAGCCTGTTCCTCAAGGTGACTGCTGTCTGTCCAATGCCAGTGAGAGCAGGGTACTCCATCATCCACCTTCTCTGGTCATTATTCTGTTTCCGTAAAGCCCCAGAAAATCATGTCACGTGGCTGTTAGAAGACTGGCAGGAACAAGGGCCAGCTTCCTTTCACATTTCTTCTTTTTTCCAAGTTCCTACAGCCAACCTCACATGTGGAAAGAATAAGAATTTGTGATTGTCCACTTAGAGGACTTTTTGTTTCCTGCACTTCTCATAATTCTCGCTTTGTCATACATAAATTAGACCCTCTCTCTTCTTCATCCCTTCTCTTGGCATCAGACACTCCCCTCCCTTGCTAGGAATACTCCTCGGTGAGGAATTGTCACTGCATTCCCCAGTGTTTAACATGGCTGGCATTTGCAACAACCTTTCTCAGAGACCACGTAACAAATTCTGGGGGCTACCGGCTGCTTATGAAGTAAGAGAGGAAGTTGACCATTCAGCCACGTAACTTGGGAAGGGACTCATTACCATCGGAATATTTGCAAATGAAATTGTTCTTCATGTTGCATCGGTCATCATTCCACTGGAACATATAGACACCCCCGACACCAGCAGGTGCAGACGGCTGATGGTACATGACCACGCAGACCTCGCTGCCGCACGAAGGTTCATCCACATACCAGTTCCTGTAGGAAAGGGGTCAAGAGTGGACACCATTGGAGGAGGAGACCCTAAGACTTCAAAATCTTTGTTTTCCCATCAAGTTCCGTTGAGCCACGAACTTAGAACTCTGCTTCAGAAGACAAGAGAGGAGAGGCAGGATTTGAAGTCCTGCCAATAAGTAGAACCATGTGCTCGCTAATATGGACATCTCGATCAATCATCTGACATGTACCACAACCTCTTTGTAGGGAGGAATATATTACCATATGTTATCTGCAAAGTAATTATGAATAAAGCAGCTAGCAGGGCCAGTCCGGTTGATCTTATTTCTTCCTTGCTTTTTGCTAACTGGCTTTTGTTTCTCTTTGGTTTAGAAATCAGATGCACTGAGAAGAGGCATGGTTTATCTCAGCCAGAGCTTGCCCTGCTCACATCTCTCTGTGCTTTCCAACTGTCAAAACTGCCTTTCTAGCTCCGGGAAGTAAATGGAACATTCAAGTGTCTGAGCAAGACTTTCCAAAATGTAGAGGCTGCCAAAGCAGGTGTGGGGGGAGGGGGAACAAGAGCAGAAGGCCCACATAGCCTTTTTCAGTTTTTAAGCTGTTTCCACTTTATCAGGCAGATGAGCCCTCCTTCTGCCTCTGCTGCCAGATTTCTTGTCTTTGTCTTCCTAGCTCCCGGACGGGGGGCAGTAGGAGCCGGAACTCCACTCTGCAGTGATGCTTGGAACTAAACAGGTGCTACCGCCCAGCTGGACATAACAATGCCGGGGTAAGGCCTTGGATTCCAGAGTCTAAATGCTGCGAGCACTCACTGCACGCACTGAACCAAGGCTGGGCTCTGTCGTCTGCGTGGCTACCCACCTGAGCTGCTTCCTTCGGAGGCCCAG
Source organism: Ailuropoda melanoleuca (assembly GCF_002007445.2). Taxonomy (NCBI): domain Eukaryota; kingdom Metazoa; phylum Chordata; class Mammalia; order Carnivora; family Ursidae; genus Ailuropoda; species Ailuropoda melanoleuca. The sequence goes on along the minus strand of NC_048225.1, from coordinate 8,103,094 downwards.
GTCTCGCCCTGATGCTCAGATTGTTTAGCTGGGTCCTGCTGCTCTGCCTCGATCTCGTCAGAGCCCCTCCTTAAGAGGCAGCTGAGAGACGGGTCTCCTTGTGGTACCTCAGTGTGGCTCTGCTTGAGTGCTGCTACCCTCCCCCGAAGGGAAGAGCCTTTGTTGCACCCACTGGGTTGAATTTGCCTGGACAATAACTGACCTTGCAGCAGTGCTCGGATGTGGTGCTTGGACAGCTGGGGGCCCTGACTTAGGCTGGTCTCGGACCCATTAGTTACCTCCAGGCCATTTTCCAGCCCAGTTGGTGGACCTCCTACCTTGACTTGCCTTATTCTCTTCCCCGCTGACCTTATGGCTTTATGTTATTTCATTTCACAGATGATGGAATGGATGAAATCTTATGCACCCAGTTTGTGACTCAAGCCAGCTCTCAGGCTTGGAACTCACTGATAGAAGAGGAGGCCAGGTTCTCAGGAGGAAGGACCCTGCAACACCACAGCTGGTACAAATGGTAATAATTTTTCCTGTTCTCCCAAAGGGACCTATGACCATTTAGTACAGTATCCATGCACTGGGGCAAGGGGAATATCCAAATGTTATAAGAAATGTTGGGCAGAGGATGCAAGGTGACTTTTACGTTCTAAGACTTGAAATGTCATCAAGGCTGCCCATTAGAGTGGGAGCATATTGAGGCCAGGTAGTAAACGGAGTTCTGGCTCAGGACCAGCTCATGGTGGGACCCAACCAGTGTCATTTCCCCAGTCCCCAAACACATGACTTGAACAGCCAGATTTGGTAGTTGGTATAGTCACACTGGTTCCTTAGCCTATGAGGTAAGAGCTATAATAGTGGCCTAGGTCAAGTGCAAGTTTCTGAAACTGCACTCCTCCCCACCCTTTCCAAAGTAATAAATAAGAAACTAATATCTTATTCAGGGGAAGATGGCAGAAAGTAGTACCACCCCCGAAGATCTAGAGATGCAAGAGGGTCTGCCAGTTGGATCATATCATCTAGAAGATCCTATTAGTGGAGGTATCAGTGATGGGAAAATAATGCCACATAGAATCTGTGACAAGCCCCAATGAGAGAATCACAATGTAGACCCCAGGATTCTACAATGAGGTCACGTCGTCTGTAGCTGCACTATGACCCCACTCGGACTTGGCCTCGAAAAATCAAGGGGTAAGAGGACATTCTCCCCATGGCTGCAGCTTAGATGGTGCGCCTAGTTAACGACCCTGCATGGAAAGAGAAGTTACTGGAGGTTAGAATATAAACGGACTCAGGGGTAAAGCAAGATCAGGAGTGTAAATGGAGAAAGAGAAGAAGACTGGGGATGAGGACTCTTGGATAGAGTGATGTGATGTGAATAGACGTATGGGAATAGGCGGAAAGTATGAGGATCTGTTGCATGTTAAAACCCACCAGAAAGCGTCTAGCATGGAAAAGGCACAGAACAGCCAGGGAGACAAACGACTCAGCTAGTGGACGTCAGCTAGCCGTGACCAGCTGCCCCAGTGCTGGCACAACAGATACGTACTAGGGCAGCCATGGCGGCAGGGAGGGGGCTTGGGCATGAACGCAACAGTACCCATTTCCACTCACCAAGTCTGATCTGTCTCCTGCGAAACATCTAACTGGCCAGCAGCAGAGACTAATGCTAAATCCCCGAACGAACACCAACCTTAGGACACCAACCTGGCATTTGGTAGCAAGTTGACTACGTTGGACTCCTTCCATTCTGAAAGGCGCAATGATTCACTTTGACAGGAATAGACATACAGTCTGTGTATGGATTTGCCTTTCCTGCCTCAGGGCCTCGGTCAGCACCACTATCCATTATTTGATCTACTGGCACAGAATCCCAAATAACACCTCATCAGACCAAGGGACCTATTTTATAGCAAAGGAGGTGTGGGAGCAGGCTGGTGGCCAGGGAATTTACTACTCATGTCACATGTTGCACCATCTGGAAGTTGCAAGCCTGACAGAATGATGGAAGAATTTGTTGAAGCTGAAGCATTAGGTTAGGGGGAATACTTTGCAAGGAGGCTGCATTATCCTCCAAGACTCAGTGCACACTTTGAATCAATGACCTTTGTATCATTCCATGTCCCCAAGAGTAAGAATACATGGGTCTGAGAGCCAATGGGTGGAAACAGAAGTAGCCTTGCTTACCATCACTAATAGGGACCCACTTGGGGAGTTTGTTCTTCTTGTCTCTGCAATGCTGGGCTCTATAAGGTTTAGATGTCCTGCTACCCAAAGGTGAAATACTTCCACCAACAGATTGATTCACATAAACTTTTAGTGTCTTAATGACTTATATAAACTCTTTATTGTAAAAAGATAATTACTCCATAATTTGTTACAGTTTTCCAGTCTTATGTCTGTCTTTTAACTTCAATATCTTTTGATGTTTATCCATGTCACTGCGTTTCCTACGGAGGGACGATGGCAACGTCATGGTGGTGCCTGGGTGGGGTGTGAAATGAATGCGTCCTGACGCTGTTGGTTTAGGAGGGTCCTCCAAAATGCAGCCTTCCTCACGTCCCCCTTTGGCCCATCCAGGCCCACTCCCTGTGATCTGCAGCCCTATACTGAGTCTCAGCTCCACAGCTGGGGTTCTCTAGTTGGGGTTCTAATCCAAAAGGCTGGATAGCCAGAACCCCTGACTTCAAGCATCACGTGCTATTAAAACAATGCTCTGGGCCACATCAACCTGGACAGAGCTCTTGGGACATGAGGTGGGCACAGATCCAGGCTGATTGACCACCTTCACCTCCCTGCTTTGGCCAGTGCTATCCTCTCCGGGTTCTGCCTGGGTGAGCCTTCCCCTCTCTCCCCTGACCGGGCACAGTGGATTCAGCCTGCCTCCTTTTTGAGCTACGTCAAGTGAGTGAGCTGCTGCGGCTTGTCCACACTTACCTGAATGTTGCCGTGCTGCCGTCCGTCCATGCATAAAGGTCCTGGCAGGCTGTGTTATTGCTTTGCTTCTCCTCACGCCTCCTGAGCCCAATCCAAAAATCACCATCAGATGCCAGGAGGTTTTCAATGAACTTTTCTATCAGTCTCTGTTCATCCTCAGACTCAATGCTGACTAGCTGGCCCCCATCCCTCCTGCAGGCTGCGTTGGCTTCCTCAAAGTTCAGTCTTCGAGAAGCATCATGGAAGTAAATGACTTTATAACAAGGCCTCTGTGTCCCTCCCCGGCAGACTGGCTGCCCTGGAGGGGGGGAAAAAAAAAAGCGAACCTATCTCAGTACTCCCGAAGTATCCCAGGGCAGGGATGCTCAGCGGCAATGGGCATGAAGCTACCCCTGGGCAGGAATTCTGATTACTCATCCACGGACTGTATAATGTCATTTAGCTGCTCAGAGCACATGAATACCCCTTCCGGCATGGAGACGCAGCGATTTAAACTCTGACGCCTGCACTGCGTGGGGACTCCATGTTTTTTTTTGTTCCATTACAGGTCTTGACAAGCAGACATTTTTGACTATCCTTGAAAAGAGAGGTAGCTGAAGACTTACGGTTTTGCTAAAGAGCCACACACGTCACACTTGTACCTCATCAGGAAGTCTTAGGGGACAGGGTGGGAGAGAGGCAGCTTTCTCTGTGTGGTGCTTCCTTCAGGTAAGAGATGTATTCTGAAGTTGGGATGGGCTCCTCTATCCTGGAACCTTCTGTCTGTATAGCAGGGCTGAGATTTTACCCAGGCTAAGAGCATCAGGTCGATGGGGTTTTCTGCTATGATCGATCTTGCCTAAAGACACAGCTAAGGTTTACTCAACTCTCACTACGTGGCATGAACTATGCTAAAGGCTTTTACATTTATATCTATCCTTTATCTCCTTGAACTTTCATAGTGATTCCCTGATGCAGCTCTTGTTTATGCCCCATTTTACAGAGGAGAAAACTAAGGCTCAGAGCACTTAAGTCATTTGGCTAAGGTCACATAGCTACCGGTAGTACCACCTGAGTCTGATGACAAAGTCAAGCCCCTAACCGTTGAACTACACTGCCCAGTTCCCACTCCACCGCGGTTTCAGGCTGCACTGGGAGCCTATGCAACGTGTCTTATCGGACTGGCACCCAAAGGGCTGAATACCGTCTCAGACAAATGGACGGGATTCCATTGAGCAGGGACAAATTGTTCGCTGGTACATACCCCCCTAGCTAGCATCTGGGTGAAGCCTTGCTGTGTGCGAACTTCGTTCCAGCAACATGTATTGCGTATCCACTCTGTGCCTGGCATTGTGCTAGGTGCTGGGAATACAGAAACAAACACCAGTTCCTAGCCTGCAGAAGCATACAGCATATGCTCCTGGACCCAAATGTACAAGTGAAAACCAAATTTCAACAAGGGAAGTCCCTTGCAAGGCAAGAGCCAGACTGTGGGCTGCGGGTGTGAACTGCTGCCACGGAGAAAGGGATGAAGGATTTCAGTTTGGGAGCCTCTTCCCAGCCCTCAAAGAATGTTCTCATTTTCCTAATTTGTTTTGCAGCCGTGCAGGGAACCAGAGAGCATTCATCATTCCCAACACTGACCAGAATACGGGGCAAAGGCTACAGACTGTTAACTGCATTTTCCGGGCTTAAATGGGAATAGAGCACATGCAGATGATCCAGGAGACTCCTGTGAAGTCTCGTTTCTACTGCTTCTTTTATCGCTTTTGTAAGGAAATTCTCAATAAGCAACAAGTTAGAAGAGTTTTGCCTCTTCTCCCTTTCTCTGCTGTTCTGCTATTGCTAGAACTCTAACAGGACTGGCCCATCGGCAAATTAGGAGGCCTCAAAAGCAGGACATCTTCACAAAGATGTTTTTCCAGAGAGAATGGGGGCAACTGGCCAGAGAGGCTGTGGCTGGCACGCTGCCTGGGGAGAAGACTGGGCCAGCCCAACTCCTGTGATTCCTTCAAGGGGGCTCCACATGAGGCAGCAGAAGGAAAATGAGCTCCAGGTACCTATAGCCTGGCCACCGGTATAACATAAGGTGAAGATGAATTTACTGGCAGTCCCCCTTTTTCTACCGTTGGTTTATTAAGGGAAACTGTAACAGGTTAAACGGGTTTCCTGTATGGTCCAGCCTGGCCACACATTGCAAGTCAGCCAGTGAGGGCCAGAGAGAGCCAGAGCTGGAAGGGTGCCTGAAGCGCATCTGGTTCCCCTGCCTTCAGGAAGTGTCTTTCTCTTCTCATTTGCAGGAAGGGGAAGGGTGGGGGCTTCTGTTCCCCACGACCTAGGACAAAGCCCATGCAGCCCTAACCCAGGCAGCATAATTCAGATGCACCCCACCTTCTGCCGCCGCGCAGCCCACCCCCATCCCGAAACACACTTTAGATCCTTTCCATCAGCTCTGCAAGCAGGGATAACGGAGTGGAGGTTGTCATTCTCCGCCATCTGTCCGCGCCCCTTAGACCTGAGAAAGAGGCACGGACATCCTCCCCTGCACATGCAGAACAAACAGAAGAGGCAAGAAGCCAGAGCACTGTACCTCCTCTAAAGTCCAAGTCCGAGGCTGCAGAGACACGACAGGAGGAAGGAAGCAGAGGGTCATTCCCCTGAGTCAGGCGGGGCTTGTCCCGCGCTAACTAGGCTTCTTTCTTGATCTCTAAGCGCTCTGGTTGCCGAGCTGGGTCCCGCCATCCAACCCCCTCCCCCCGCGAAGAGACCAGGAGTAACAGGCTGGATTCCCACCGCACCGCCCACCCAGAATCCCCACCGTACCCGCCGTCTCGGGGAACAGGAGACCTCCCCCGGGCGCTGGAGGGGAGTTGTCGAGCCTGCCCCTGCGCCGGGGTCCAGGCAGTTACTGCGCCGCATTCAGTGAGGCGGGCCGAGGGGGTGTCTCCTGGGGCCGATGTGCCCACTGCCTCACCAAGCCTAAGTCCCCGAACGCGCGGAACTCTGGGCGGGGAACGGACTTTGAGCGTTCCAGGGTACGCAAGGACCCGCGCTGGTGTTAGCCACGGGGCGACGGCTCCCCTACAAGCAGGGGGCGCAGGAGGGCTGGGTCCACCAGCAGAGGCGGGGACGCCCCTCGCCTCCGCCGGCAGCCCTTGGGGTGCTGTGGGTGCATCTGCGGAGCCCGACCGGGAACAAGCCCTCGCCCCAGCCCCGCCCCAGCGTGCTCACTCACCGCTTAACAGGCGACCGGTGGCGCCCCGGGGCCCCGCCAGCAGGGCGGCCAACAGCATGGCCTGCAGCGCGGCTCCCGGCTGCATGGCCCGGCTCGGGTGCGCCCTCGGACACCGCGGAGCCACGGCGGTGGAGCGGACGGACCCGTAGCCGCGTGCGCAGCAAATGCAAAGGCTGCAGCAGCATCTCCCGAGGACCGACGGACCGGCACCCGGAGGAGGCGGGGAGGGCGCGGAGCCAGCTTGCTGTCCTCCGCCCCCTGGGACGTCAGCGAGGGGAGGGCAGCGCTGCCGCTGGCCCGCCCCTGATGGCCTCCTCCGGCGTGCTCGGCACCGCAGACCTGGCCCGCCCGAGGGGAGCGAGCAAAGGAGGGGAGCCAGCTCCCCGCCCGCCCCCACTGCTGTCCCTCCCACCTCCGAGCTTCCCATGGAGGTGCTGCGTTTGCCCAGGGCGCAGGGCCGAGTACTATCCCAGTCTGGCTTCTCTGAAATCTGATGAAGAGGGCACTGTGGCTCAAAACAGGGCCACATCGCCACCCCACTCCTCACAGACATGGCCAAATTCACCCAGAGCCCTAGGATCTGCAGTGTGGGCCAGTGCGAGAGGCGAGGCGCTGAGACCTCCCCTGGGGCTCAGTAGGCTGCAGTCCCGGTGCTTAGGGCTACCCCTGAGAAAGGAACGGGGATGCAGAGAAGAGACGCTCAAGTGGGCAGTGTGGGTAGTGTCCCGGGGAAATGGCTGAGTTGGAGTTCTGGCTGAGAAGAGAGCAGCTCCACCTGAAGCCGAAGTGTGTCTCTGAACTCAGCAAGGAAATAATCCTGCTCTTTGCAGGGCACCTGTTGGGAGGTGGGGTAATTGTTCAGCCTTGGGCTGGTGGTAGAAGGGAGAGGAGCCTTAGGAAAGAATGATCCCTCTCTGTGAAAAAGCTTTCCTCACCAACTCAGCCCTCAATGAACCTCTCTTCTAAACTGCTACGGTACTTGGTTTTCCATTTGCTTCTTAAGGTAAACACAATGTTTTCAAATATACTCAAATAATAAAGCGAGTCTCCTGTCCAAAACCTGAAATACTAAGTGGCAGAAGGTGGGTCTGATTTCCTTGCATTTTCCCCCATACCACACTGCTGTGAACCACGGAAGAAACTGTCTCGACCACAGACTTCCTGGGCTTTGGTCTCAGCTTGAACCACTGCAATTTTAGAGAAAGAACACTGAATGCATATAGGCTGGGGCGGGGGAATCTATTTCAGCATCAACTGATGATATAGGGAAGCCCTGTTGCCGCAGGAAAAAAGCAGCATCAGCAGGATGAGGACTGACCTTTATGGCGCGCTGATTTACAGCCCATCTTTACGTCTGAAATAGCATATCTCATATCCAACACACATTCTTTCTAGAAACTCCTGGTTCTCAAAACAAAGAGAGGACTGCCATGGTGAGGGAAGCGCTTGAGTTGGCATCTGATATTCTGCTTTTCTTCACTTAAAGTCTAGGTGGCCTTTGGCAATTCCTTTGTCTAAGTTTCAATTAACTCTTGGTGTTACCTTAAGAGTTTTGTGAAGGTTTGATGGGGCAAACAGACATGTAAGGTGCAGATAGCTGGTTACTTAATGTCACTTGAAAAGGATATATTTCCAATATTATAACACCTATTACAACTTAGGGAAGCGGTTACCTTGGCCCAAATAATTAAATTGTGCCCTGAGTTCTCCCTTTGATACCCTGGCCCTTGATCCACATTGCCTTTGTTAAGGTACGTGGTCAACCTAATGTGCTAGATGACAATAGCAACACCAATCCTGCCCAGGTCCTATATCCACTCCCTTTACCGTGTGACCTTGCAATTCTTCTTACTAAAGGGACTAAGTATATTTCCCTACCTTGTCTCTGTATTGGCCAACAGAGTAAGTCGGAGGTTTCTGAGCCTACCATGGAAAAGGCCTCACATGCGCTTGTTTGTTTTTCTGCTTCTCTGCCACTGTCTGAGAGGAACGTAGTTCAGCCGTCCCACTGGACCATGTACATCCCAAAGACGACGACGCGCGGAGCAGAGCTGCCTTAGTCAATCAACAGACATAGAGTGAGAAGCGGACTTGCCCTAAGTGCTGTAGCTTGAAGCAGAGCCGCCTGGCCAAGCCTAGACCAGCCAACCCCCAGCTAACCTGCAGCTGTGCGAGCAATAACAGATGCTTCAGATCACTTTGTTAGATCGTTGCCGCAATACCAACCGTTATACCTGGTAACACAGAGAGGTGTCCATTGGGGAAGGCTGGGTGGCTTATGTTGTCAAATTTTTCTTGGTAAAATTATGTTGGTCCAGGTTCCCATCCTTAGTTTGACAAGCCCAAACCCAATTTAAGAGACTAATGTATTTATACATTGAGAAATATTGTCAAGCAAACCAATGTTTGCGTTAATCTGTTGAGCACATATTCTGTCTCTGGGCAAGAGATTTCCCAGTGAGCGTGGAATCAGAACAAAGGGACTTGGTTATAGGATTTGAAAGTTAAAGCTTTGATAGCTTGTTCTATCCTTCTCTACAAGAGTGATATATCTGTCTGGCAGACAAATATATCACCCGGATAGGGTGCCTGTTATGCTTCACAGTGCTGACATGAGATTGCCAATTTCTAATTTTGTATATTTCCCTTTTCTAGCCCTGCCTTCCAAATGGTGCTGTGGCTGAAACTACTAGTCGTCCACCAATATCCATTTTCCACTTCTTTTAGCGAGAGTCCTGAATGTTAACTAGGCAGATGATCTTCCATTTAAAGACTGTTTTCCAGCCTCCCTTGCAATTTGGTTTGTCCATGTGATAAAGTTCGGACTAGTGGGTCATCCACTCCTCTGTGGGTGCTGTGGGTGGGAGCTGCATCCAATGGGGGTTATGTCCAGGAGTGGCAGGTGGGGGCCAAGAGCCAAGTGAACGGTGGTCCTCAGTGGAGCTGGGAGCTTCAACAGAGCACTGGAGTAGAGCATACAACCCTGAGTAAGACTGCCAGTTACACAGCACAGAAGGGACAAATACTTAACCTTCTCTCTTCCAATATATACCAAAGGGAATGACCTTTGAAAATTAGGGAGGTTGGCAATGGGATCGTGCACATGTGTGTAAGATATAGGAATGTTAAGCCAGCTTTTTTACAGAACAGGAAGTCATTAATTTCTGACTTCAGACATGCTCCAGAAACTGAATAAACCAAATTTTGGAAAATGGATTATATATATATATATATATATATTTTTACAGCAAGAAGACTTTACCATTTTCAGTATTTTTTACTAGTGGTCTCGAGTTGGGGCATATAAAGCCCCTGTTTCTTGCTTATCTGATATTCCTGATATAGACCAACTATAGCGGTTCTGGACATACCCTTCTAATGAAAACAAGGTAGAGAGAGTCTGAGAAGTGTAAGATGAGAGTGATGATTGTGTGACGTCAAGTACAGTAGTGTCCACCAAGGAAAGCAGACACAAGTGTTCAATAACTGGTAACATTCCTGGAAGTCTGCAAATTTAACTTTTATTTCTTTGCCTATTTTAACAAAGTGATCCCAATGATCCTGACATAAGAGAAGGTTGTTTCAAAAGTCAAGATCTAAGTGAGCCATCCTCTCCCATGTGTCGATCACATTAGTCCAAGGCCTTGACCTCCTCTTGGTCTTCCTTATCTGACTCTGATATCACTTTCCTGTTGGCAGTAACATGAGTCAGTTTAAAGACACAGAATTCTGTAGTCGTGAACACCATGTAGCATGGAAACAACTTCTGAAAGTTTCCCTAGTAAAGATTTACTGTCTTGGATTCTGACTATGCATTAGATTTTGCAACCAAGTATAAACTTACAACTGGGAGAAATGGTCATTATGCTGTGAAGTGATTTGAAGGGTTTGGGAAAAGACCGCCTACCCTAAATATATTTTGCTCACCCGAGAGACACACTTCTGATTATCACTGATAATTGATTTCTTTGGGTTAACAATTGGTCCTTCTTTCCTTCCAATCAGACCTCTTCTAAAATGCAAGTATTCCTGTGGTGAACAATAAACATATTGATACTAAAACCTTACTGCAAACACCCTTTCTATTTCTAGTTCTTTCTGACAAAAGGGGACCTGGATTATTCTAAGAAGATCTCTTGGAGGAGGATGGTAAAGGTGTGTATTCCTCTGTGCAGGGGGCGTTGGGAAAACAAGAAATGGTGGAGGGAGGAAAAAGGGACAAAATTTAAGTGTTTTACAATTGTATTTAAAATATTTCAAAAATTAAAAAATGTTTATAATGTACAGTATAAAAGCATCACCTTCTAAATTAGCTAATACTGAACTACATGACTTTATGAACTAAAATTTTTTGTTACCAATATTTTCTAAATTCCTATAGGTAGTCAGTGTGCTAGGCATTTTGGATGACCCAATTTCTCATTGCGCTTGCAATATAGTTGATAGACAAGTCAAAAATACTTGAGGGGCGCCTGGGTGGCTCAGTGGGTTAAGTGCCTGAGTCTTGATTTTAGCTCAGGCCATGATCTCAGGGTGGTGAGATTGAGCCCCGTGTTAGGCTATGTGCTGAACATGGAGCCTGCTTAAGATTCTCTCTCTCCCTTGCTGCCCCCCCCACTTGTGTGCTCTCTTCCTCTCTCTCTCAGAAAAATACATGAAGAGTTAAGTAATGTAACAGTTAATGAGTTGAGTAGTTATAAAATGTGGTTGCATAGTAGTGTATGGTTATTTGCTGAAAGAACAGTACAGATGGTAACTCAGAGAAGGAAGATGTCCCAGTGAAATGGAATGAAATCTAAGGCTTCAGGGCAGAGGAGGGAAAGTGGGCACAGTGAATACAAAGGAATTAGGCAACCATGTAAGGAATTATCCATTCAAGCTGTGAAGAAATGTTTTACTCTTAGGTGAATCAACAGGGGTGATACCAGGAATGTTCTGAGCATTCCTATAAAAATACGCCCAGAAACCTAAGGCACCCGGACTCATTGCTGCTGCTATGTAAGTACCAGTCTTCACCCATTATTTGAATCAGATAAACGCATCTTTCCATTGACTAGTTTTGCTCTACCCTTAGAAGCTGATTCAAATCATCTGACTAAAAAGCAAGAAAATGAAACTGGTGAGTGTTATGTAGACAACACAGCCAGGTGATTAAGTGATCTTTTCATTTCTTTTAAAAACTTTTAAAAATTACTGTGGACATACTTATTTTTTAAGAGTATTACTTTGATAACATTAAAGGGAGTCAGCCTCAATACCAGAGAGATAAGAATCTAAATTCTCTAAGTGTTCTTTCCTGAATACAGCATGCAAATATATATATTTATCAATTTAATGTTGAGTTAGTCACACTGGTTTTCAGTCGTAATATGAAAAATGGAGAGATTCTTTTTGTTAGGGTTTCTTTAATGATTAACTGGTGATAGGTGGTTTCCTTTAAACTCTTTGGGACCAAGTGCCTCCTTCCTGCTCTAACATTATTCCGGGAATAAGACTATTAACCCCTCACTGTGAGGCTACAGCCCTTGCTACATGAACCTAGGTTTAGCAACCTTAGGGATGCCTTTGATGGTATGGGAGCGGGTAATCTAAAAGACCCGCTGAGTTGCTACAGATAAGGGAGCGAGGTGTGAGGAGGACAGAGTGGAGCGGAGAGGCCATGTTGGCAGGTGAATACGTAGCCCAGAATGGGGAAGGAGGGGAAGGGAATGTGTACAAAGATTCAGGGTTGATCTGCTGTCACGTTTGACCATTTTACGCTGGCCTACTGCACAGACATGCAAGTGGGTACACAGTCTTTAATGTAGACGAGGAGAAGGTTTATTCAAGGTAAGAAATCTGTAAATACAGTAGGTGGGTTTTTAGAAGATTTGAGGGTAAAAGGCAGAGGGAGTACGAAAAAAAGTGCTTTTCTATGGGGGGAACTAGAAAGGTTAGAACATATTTAGCAGAAGTAAACTTACCTTGTTTTGTGTACTTTGGCCTTTGGCTTATAAGGAAGGGAAACCAGTTCTTTCTAAAAACAAAACAAAACAGAACTCGGAAAGGACAATTTTTACTTCTTGCACTGACTGACATTTCCTTACTTGAAAAAAAAACCTAAGGTCGAATTATCACAGAGTTTATACAGACTAGCTTCTTAAATCTGGAGACACCGGGCTTAGAAATATTCCAGATGAAGGGTATTTGGGGTTCATAGGAGAGCAGGTGTTTGTACACCTGTACATTTATAGGGTGCTTTGATTTGTTTTACTATTTTTATTATGTTTCTCTTCATTTGGCATTTGCTTTTGTACGATCTAAGCAGGATCAATCATGTAAAACAAAGACGAGCACTGTCATAAGCCTGTGTGAATACCCTCAGCTTTCCCACACGGGACGGCGACAAACCTGCTGACATCGCCACCTCATTTCTGTCCCAGCAGAGCTGCACCCTCCGGAGAACTCTGATTCCTCAAGGACGACCAAACTGCCTGGTGTCTATATCCTGCCCCCACACCAGGAGATCGAAGGCTCTGGACTATGAGTGTTTAGATTTATAGGGACAATCCATAAAACCTCTGAGAATTTGCCATAGTCCCCTCTCCCCAGATAGATTGACCTGAACGCCTATCAGTCTTACCGAGATCCTTTCCTCTCTTTGTTTTCTTAAGAGTTGGAGAATCTCCTCTCTCTTTTTAGCCTGTTTAAAGGAGAAAAAAAAGTGGGTGAGTTTTTTGACTCAATAATAATGCTTTTGTCTGTAAAGGGTAGATTTTTTTGCATTTTCCTTCTGGAATTATTTGGTACAATTTTAAAAAACGTGTTTTCCATGATAGAGTCATACTTTCCATTTGTAATGCAGTCTGTTTCAGAGGATGCTGCTTTACAAAATGATGTGATTTTGATACTAATGGAAGGGTGTTTTTTGGTGCCCATCTAATAATCTAATAATAACTTTTATTAAGACTTTACATGAATTATGCTGAGAACTTTATGTACCTTATGCCATTATTTTCTTATAATAACTCAGCAGTGACATTACTATTACCCCATTTTACAAAGGAGGAAACGAAGGTTGAAAAACTTACCCAGGCCATGAGGTGGCAGAACCGTGGTTGATCCCAGCTCTGTTTGACCACAAAGCCCCAGCCACTGTCCACCCCACTCAGCTGCCATTGAATAGTTGAGACCAGCAAACTCATACAGCATGCCACAACCTAAGCCCATGACAAGACTCTTAGTAGCTTACATATAGAGTCTCAGTCTCTCATCTCTCCTCTGCCTTTAATTTTGAGACATGCATACTCTCAGGGAAATTTTCCTAAGTGTAAAAATGAATTTAGTATAGGCATGAAGATTTATCAAGATACAGACTATAAAAAAGAGGCAAATATAGATATAAAAATTCTTTCATAAAACCTAGTTACGTTCTGTTTCGGAGACATCCAGGCAGAAAATCGCACCTGCAGCTATTTGAGAACAAAAGAAAGGCCAGAGAATCAGACAAATAAAATTTGTACCTTCAGGTGGCCAAATAAAATGAAAGAAACTCTGTTTAGATCAGGACTAGAGGCAAGAAATAACAGAATAGACGCAGACTTGTCATAGGTAAAAATTCAAAGTCACCCACCCATTCAAATTTGTTGAGCATGGCCCTGTTTTCCTAGGGCTGATGTGACAAAGCACCATAAACTGGCTGGCTTAAAACACCAGGTATTTATTGCCTCACGATTCTGGTCACTAGAAGTCCAAAGTCAAGGCGTTGCAGGGCCAACTGGACCGTGACAAGGAATTCTCCCTTGCCTCCGCCTAGCCTCTGGTGTGGCTGGCAATCTGTGTCGCTCCTTGCTGGCAACTGTCACTCCAAACTCGCCTGCCTGCCTGGGCACATGGCTTTCTCCCTGAGTCTCTGCCGTCTGGTGGCTGTCTTATTAGGACACCCTCCCTACTCCAGTAATAACTTACCTTAACTAATTCCATCGACAGCGACTCTATTTCCAAATAAGGTCACATCCTGAGGAACTGGGGTTTAGGACTTCAATGTATCCTTTTTAAAGGGAGACACATTTCAATCCATAAAGAGCACCTGTGTTGTACCATTACCGTGCTAGGGGCTGAACAACGCAGTTCCGCCTGCAAGGTCATTGCAGAGAAGAGTTGCAAATGTGCTACGATGTGGTTCGTATAGGGTGCGATCAGAGGCCTGAAAAGAGACCCTTAATTCGTACTAGGGTGTGTATGTATCTACGGGGAGACTCAAAGTTGGCCCAGAGGAGACACACTTGTTCCTCCAAGCCATAGTCCCCAGATGGCAATAGAGCCAGGATGGGGATGAAAGCTTCTGAGGCAGCAGAGACAGAGTACACAAGGCGCTGGAGGCTGCTGCATGGCTGAGTGGTTCCTCGGGAGAAACCCTCAGCCCGGAGCCCCGCAGGGGAAGCTATGAACCTTGGGCGTCCACAGAGACACTGGGGCGGAGGAGCCTGAGCAGGGCCGAGCGATCAGCACCTGGGGCAGGTACACCTGGGCCTCGGCTTCGCCTCATCTTGTTCATGCCATATGAATCTCGCCTTTATAAGCCTATGCCGTTTTTATGCTGGGACAGGATTTCTACTTTTACTTGAGCTTTAGGCCATGAATCATATACCACAGTCATTGAAAGAAAACGAATCCGGGGTACTTGTAAATACGAAGCTAAATTTCATAATACCTGTGTACTTGCTAGGGACTGAATAAAATACTGTCTGTAGATTAGGACTTGGGATGTTTTCAGTGTAGGTATTCAAGGTCGGTTTCTTTTCCAGCTTTTCCATTCTGCACGTACTCAGTTGGAATTAACTGCTCCCGTACTGTGATTACATAGCACTTGATACCTTTATTAAGGTATTGATCTTACTGCCCTTGTTTTATCTCATAGTTGCTAACATGACTCTTTCAGTCTATTCATCTTATCCTTCCTTAGAGCTCAGCAGTGCTTTGCAGATGATATTCAATGAATTTTTGTGGAACTGAATTGGTAGAGTCATAATGTCTGAATGAAGTCATTGCACTAATACACAACTATTAGCCTAAGCAAAAAAAAAAGAAAAAAGAAAGAAGAAAAAGGAAAACGTTTAAGAAAGTGAAATTAAACAATGGATAGTTCTTAAAATCCTTATGAACAAAACTACATGATTATTTTGCGTGTTAACTACTGGGTAACCACAGGCAAGTTAGACTGTCGTAATGCTTCTCATATACAAATAGACATGTATGTAGTTATGAGATCTAAAATAATAGTAAAATTAAAAATTCACTTGTCTTAAAAAGAGAGATGATGTGTTTATTCTATGATTGGTCCAGACCACATGCATATTCACGGTAGGACAGTCACACCAGTCACTGAGTCCGGAGTTTGGCCAGTGCCGGCACACCCGCTTCGTGGTGTAAAGTGAGTTCTCACGGCCTGTGCAACCTGACCATGGCCTCCAATTATAGAATTTGTTTTTAAGGGTGGGGGAAGGAACAGTTCTCGTCTCCTCCCCTGCCCTTCCTTTCTTGGTAAAAAATTACTCAAACAGATTTTATGGTAAAAAACAAATGCATTTTTTTCTTTTGATTTCAGGTCCTTTTTTATTATAATGGATTTTAGTACCAAATCGGTTTTATAATATAATGTACGAGAAACAAAGCTTTCAAATATGATTTGATTTCTGCTTCCTGGACATGTTTCCTGGGAATGAATAAGAAAACTACTGTAAGCAACAGTGTCATCAGAACAAAAACACTGCCAACTATTCTAATAAAGTCTCTGCCTTGATAATAGATAAATTCAGCAGTAAGAGAAAATCCTTACAATTTACCCTATTAGTAGGGATAAATAATTTACTTGTGACTTTATAACAACAAAAGAATAATCATTTCTAGGGGCACCTGGATGGCTCAGTTGGTGAAGCGTCTGCCTTCGGCTCAGGTCATGATCTCAGGGTCCTGGGATCAAGCCCTGCATTGAGCCTGCTTCTCTCGCTCCCTCTGCTGCTCTCCCTGCTTGTCCTCTCTCTCTCTCTCTCTGACAAATAAATAAATAAAATCTTTAAAAAAATAATCATTTTGGTTGTGTTCATTAGTGGACTATTATATTTATAAGGCATTTTAGTCATTAAATTTATTAATTCTTAAAATAATATAGGGAGATCAGAATTTATAATATTTTAACATAATATTTTCTTATATATTTATATATTTAATTTATATTATTTATATACTATTCTTGAAAAAATATATTGTGGAATAAAAATTGATTCCAGGAAATTAGGATATGATAATATATAAATTTAATATCTCATAGATGGTTAATGAATTTTATTGTCACATCAAGAATTAAATTGCTTAGTTCTCTCTTTTTGGCTTTTCAGAGCCAAATGACTTGGGTCGCTAAACATTTGGGTTTGAATCTCAATTCTGCTGTATGATTAATGGCAAATAATACCTTCACTATCCCTCCTGGTTCCTCCTTTCTTCCCTCTAACTGTAATCACTAACCCACAGGTTAGAGGTTTATGATCCAGAGGAAATCAGAGAGCCACTTTCTGAGCCTTGGCTTTCTCATTTCTAAGGAAGGTTGTGGAAACTGAAGATCATGCAAAAACTGCTTAACATAGTGCATGGTATACAGTAAATAGTTTAAAAATGGTAGCTATTATTATTATCAGAGAACATTTTTCTTCCAATGCTTTCAAAATGGGGAAGAGTGGGGAAAAAAAAAGAAGAGAAGGACAGATTGCCCACCCTCTGTGGACAGATGTGGAGGATACATGACTCCACCTCTGGCCTACAGGTGAGCTGATGAAGAGAGTCGGGTGGAAGAAAGGCGGAGACAGGGGGGGATACCCAAGAGATTATTTGCCCTTGATTATGTAATGCAAATTCCTCTGTCCACAAATTCTCCAGTGTATTATAAACGTTCTCCATAGGTAATCTTCAGTTATTAAAGAAATGCTTAAAAAACACTAGACTTTAAAAGAAAGTCTTTCTTCACAAGACCTGGTTCTTAAACGAAAACTCCATTTCTTCTTTGGCTTATGACTGAAATTTTTTGAGTGAAACATTAATCAGAAATAGCATATGTGTCTATTCCTCTGATTACTTATCTACATTACCAAAAGAAATTTTCTCTTGAAAATAGTTCAGTATAAGCTGAACTACTGAATTTAATCCTAAGACTATCTTAGAAGAGTATTGGATTGATTTCAAAACCAATTCTTCGCCTAATCACCTGGCAACCATCCCAATGCTCAGAGAATCTAGACATTCTTGGAACTAGTATGGTATAAAAGTATTTAAGCACCTTGGTTCATTGTCAGATGGACCCAGATTCAAACTGTCTTTACTATATTTTAGCTATGTAACTTTGAAAAAGTCACTTACGTGTTTCAACCTCAGCTTCCTCATGTATTAAACAGGGGCAATTATGGTACTTCTCAGAGTTGTTCTGAGGATTAAATAAGAATGGGAGTAAAGGACTTATAGTGTATGCGCTATGTAGTTAGTTCTCAAAATATTATTATTACATAATGAGAGGAACAGATGGTCTGAAAGGAAGATAAACATGAAGAAAATAGACTAAAAACTACTGGAGGAAATATATTAATTCACATGGAAATTTAAAAAAATATGAATTCTTTCCATTGACTATAAATGCAATATATGGTGGTGGCACAAATATCAGAAAATGAAAAAAAGCACATAAAAATATTTAAACACATCCACTGCTGCAACTAAATCTTAATATAAGTTTATAATTTTATTTTATTTTTTTAAAGATTTTATTTATTAATTTGACGGAGAGAGGGAGATAGCCAGCGAGAGAGAGAACACAGGCAGGGGGAGTGGGAGAGGAAGAAGCAGGCTCCCAGTGGAGGAGCCTGATATGGGGCTCGATTCCAGGACTCTGGGATCACGCCCTGAGCCAAAGGCAGACGCTCAATGACTGAGCCACCCAGGCGCCCCTAATATAAGTTTGTAATTTTAAAACCTGTAGAAATTTCAGAAGGGGCGCCTGGGTGGCACAGCAGTTAAGCGTCTGCCTTCGGCTCAGGGCGTGATCCCGGCGTTATGGGATCGAGCCCCACATCAGGCTCCTCCGCTATGAGCCTGCTTCTTCCTCTCCCACTCCCCCTGCTTGTGTTCCCTCTCTCGCTGGCCGTCTCTATCTCTGTTGAATAAATAAATAAAATCTTAAAAAAAAAAAAGAAATTTCAGAAGAACATTAAAGGACCTCCAAAATAAGCAATCTAAGGATTTAAATTCATGCACCAAAGGGAGAAAGGCAGCTAGAGAAGCAGCGGGCTAACTTAATGCTCATAACACAAAAAGCGTGCTCAGTGACTGAAGGAAGATAGCAGTCTAGTTAAAAATAAATGGGACATGGAAATAGGAATGAGCAGAAAGGTGCCTAAAGATGATGACAAGCCTGGCTTGCCTGGGACAAGATGTGTGTTTGGGGAACAGGAATATAGAGGGTAGGATAGCTGGATGGCATCATATTGAGGATATTGACATAAAGGTGACTCTGTTTAAACTTGGTTTAGTAGAAAACAGGAACTATGTTTCTGACTGCAATATAATTTAGAAATAAGAAAACAAATGTCTTAAGAAGACTTCATACATTTGGAAATTAAAAAGCATATTTCTGAATAATTCTTGGGGCAAATTAGAAATCAAAGTAGAAATTTAGAAATACTTAAAAATGGAATAATAATGAAAATACTATAGGGCTTGTGAGATGCAGCTGTAAAACAGTATTTTGAGGGATATTTATAGCTGTAAATACATTAGAAAAGAGATAAAATGGAAAATTAAGAAACAAGCTAAAAAGAGAAGGAAGGTAGAAGGACAATAAGAACTAATCCAATATTGAAGGAAGAATTAATAAAAATCAATAACTAGTACCATAGAAGCCAAAAATATGATGGAGAATAATAAAGCTGAATATTGGTTTTTTGAAGACTATTAAAATAGATAATCATTTGGCATAATTATTAAGAAAAAATACAAATAATTAGAAATGAAAAGGAGTAATAACTAGAGCTACAACAGAGATTAAAAAGATGATTAAAAAACACTGAATCCTTTATGCAATACATTTGGAAATACAGATGAAATGGACAATTTTCTAGGGAAAAATAACTTAGCAAACTAACTCAAGAAATAACAGGCTCATCCATCTAAAACACAAAAAAATAAACAAGGAAACCAAACCTATGCTACTTATTCAGTTTAGAGTCATATTTGTTATTTTAATTTTAATGGTGACTCTCATTTTAGCCACCATGTAGCTCATCAGTTGGGTTTGCCTTGGGCTGAATTGGGTCTAATTGCTGTTGCTGTTCACCACCTCTAAGAGAGCCTTGGCTTCTGTACTAGAGTCTTTGCCTGGGTTTCTAGGAACAGTTGCAAACGGTCTGTATAGTTGAAAATAGTCCTTTCCCAGTTGATTTCTGATAGGGTTTTGGTTGGGAACTACTGATCCAGACCTTCATCATGACTTGCAGAGAGTGGCATTACGATAAATTTAAGTACCTTTTATTTACCTGAAGGGTTAACTAACTCTGCCCATACATTTTTCCTCCATAGTTGAAATTTCAAAATATATTTTCAGTGATATATAATATATATATGTATATCTATATATATATTTTTAATTTTTATTTTTATTAAATTTTTATTTTTTATTTTTGCAAGTGATAAATAAAAATAGGATTATGGGGAAATACTATGAAAGTCTCCTTAACACTACGGACAAGCCAACCTTGATTGTGTCTTTCAATCAGGATGTGGAAACCTGGGGGATTGTACCTTTTGTGTCTACATCATTTCATAATCTATATTATCACCATTTTACTCCTTTATCAAAGCATTTCATTTAATACTAAAGCTTATTTTATACCCGCTACAATTCTATCTTTCCATTATGGGTTAAAAGAAAACCTAAAGGGAGCAGAGAAGATAAAACAAACTTTCGGGGCGCCTGGGTGGCACAGCGGTTGAGCGTCTGCCTTCGGCTCAGGGCGTGATCCCGGCGTTATGGGATCGAGCCCCACGTCGGGCTCCTCCGCTATGAGCCTGCTTCTTCCTCTCCCACTCCCCCTGCTTGTGTTCCCTCTCTCGCTGGCTGTCTCTATCTCTGTCAAGTAAATAAATAAAATCCTTTAAAAAAAAAAAAAAAGATTAGGTGAGTTTAAAAAAAAAAAAAAAACAAACAAACAAACTTTCATTGAGTAACTGCTGGATAACAGGCCCTGTGTGAGGGATTACTCATTTAATCCTCATGACACAGTGAAGTGGGTGTTATTATTATCACTGCTTTACAGATGGAAAGAGCTCAACCCCATAAAAATTAACCACTTTTCTCAGGTCACTTAACTGGCAGGACCAAGGATTCAGACTCATTCCCAATACTGTTGGTTTGACTCCATATCCCATGCTTCTTTTGCTAGACCCCTTCAAACACATCCTCGAGATTTTGGAACACTTAACACACACACACACAAACACACACACACACACACACACACAGAGTGACAGGTGGTTTCTTCATTTAATCTTCATTTTGAAAATAAAGAATTAATAATTAGGATTAGCCATGGTGAATAAGACAAGTATAGTCAACTCTCAGAAAATATTATATTCTAGTAGAAAATGATATTATGGGAATACACAGAGTGGGGAGCTTGAGGTCAGTTTTGACCAAAGTTTGTTTATTTTTTGGTTTCATGTAGCACTTTGCCAAAAGTGTGTTAAACGGTAAAGAATAGTTGAATTATAGTAGTATTTTTTTTTTCAAGTAGGCTCCATGTTCAGCACGGAGCCCAAGGCAGGGCTTGAAATTATGATCCTGAGATCAAGACCTGAGCTGAGACCAAGAGTCGGACACTTAACTAACTGAGCCACCCAGGTGCCCCAATAGTAGTACTTTTAAACTGATGAGGCTTCTCTCTCTTTTTTTTTTTTTGAGCTTTCTAAGATCTCATTTAGTATAAATTAAATATATGATAGAATTTTTTGATGAAAAGTTAACTATTAAATGAGAATTACGTTCCAAATTTAGAATATTATCTAGGCAGAGCCAAGGCTCTATGGTTTAACAGAGGTTAAGAAAGTTATCTGATTTTTCTTTCTTGAGGCTCCTAAATTTAATTTTTAATTCTATGCCTATGATTAGGAGTCCAATAGGAGCACTAGGGAATTTCAGATGTAGTCCTCAGAGGGTTCCATTTCTCTTCCACATTACACGTGCCAACTTGAGGAAGGTGAGAATTATCATTGACTTTAGGTAAAATTATGCATCATCAATAAAAAGTCTCAGATCTGGGCTTGATTCCAAAAGGCAGTATGTACCTGCCGGCTTGCTGATTTTGATAATGCTTCAATGATGAATTTCCTCCATAACTTTACTGCCATTCCCCGTGCCTACTAATTGAAATCTGCTATGTAGAGTCCACAATTTCCATATAGTATAGTAAGACACAGAACTGTTGGATTTCAAATGATCTACTATATACCTTAAAAGATAGCCTGAATAATCAGTGAAAAGGCTTTCTCCAGCATGAATTTTCAGAGGAAAACCTAGCAGCAGCAATCTATGAGAGTGGATAGAGGATGCCAGAGGATTATTGACTAGAGAGAGAATGCTGACTGGCAGGAAAAAGATGCATATCTAAGCACCTTTCCATATCTCCTGGAAACTGATTGATCCTGGCTCAAGGCCCAGCTCTGACATATATAATTTTCATTTAAAAATGACAGCTTACTAAAATGAGAAAAACATATCCGTCATTACATAAGGGGGAGTCAATACAATTTTTCTTAATGTAGATTTCAATAAAATATTAACTTATCCCTTGTGAAGAATAAAAAATATATTTTTTCTTGGTTCTGCTACATATTTTTTCTTAGTTCTGTACACATATTTTAATGGAAACCAACAATAATTACCTGAAGAGTGTAGCTCTGGTTTTAAAACATTTGCACAAAATAAGTGCATGAAAGTGAAAGTGATTTTAAACTGATTAATGTTGCTTTAAAAGGCACTTATTTTAAAAAAAGCAATAAGTGAGTTTTGAATTTTAATGTTGAGAAAAATAGGAGCATAAAACGAACATTACATTTTAAAATTCAATAGAGTATATACGATTGAATGATATATTATTGATGATTCAGTCTAATTACCAAGGCTTATCTTCCACAAACAACTAACTACTGAGTCCTTAAGGTTTTCATCATATGGATGCATATAGATAACTTAATGGGTTAATAGCACTGCCCTCCTCTTTTCAGGTGTGTCTTTCCTGTCTTGCCCATTAGGCTGTAAGAAGGAGGGGGTGGGGGACTCTCCATCAGATAACTCCCAAACCTCATCCTGGCCCTACTTCCCCGAGAGTTTCAGGCCTGACAGCTCCACCCACTCATCTCCAAGGAACCCCAAACGTTAAGTCCCAGCTGAGTTTTTAACCCTCCGCTTTCCAACAAAACAAAACAAAACAAAACACCTAACACCAATGCAACACCCGACCTTTATCCAGTGTCCCTTGTGTCAGACGGTGGGACCTGTCATGCAATCCAGAGAACTAGGGGTTATCTTTGATAGCTTGCTCGGCCTCACCTTTCATATCCAATATAGGGTTTAAGCCTTAGTTATTTTACTTCCTAATTCTCTCTCTAATCCATTTTTTCCTAACCCAAGCTTATCATCGCCCTCCAGGTAGATAACTGCAGTGGTCTGCTCTCTGGTTTGTCCCCTTCAGCTCTGGCCACTTTCAAACCATTCTTCGCTCCGTCATACATCTCTTAGTGGAAACCATTCTCCATATTATAGTCTCCTGACCTTTCCAAATAAATCCAATATTATCGACCCCCAATGTAAAACCCTTCAGCGGCTTCTTACTGTTCTTACCATGGCCTACCCTTTGCATTACCTCGCTGGCCATTCATCTTCTGAAAGGCCCTATGGCTTTTGAAGCATAGGATCTCTGCCAAGCTGCCTCTGCTGTCTGGAATGCTCTCCCATTGCTCCCTCCACCCCTGCTTCTGGCCTAATTAATGCCCACTCCTCCTTCAACAGAAATCCTTCCTGTTCCCTTCATTGGATCAATACTGCCCTATTAAATGTTGTCCTAACATCACATATAATTCACAAATCTCTCTCTCCCTGACTAGACGGCAAGTTTCAAATAAGGATAGAGTTTGTATCTTTAAAACATGTTGGACTCCACCATTGGACTCTAGTGCCAGGTACATAGAGGTACTCAATAAATATTTGTTGAATAAATCTTGCCCAATTCTTCCAAATCAGACTTTCCTAACTTTTCCCTTATGATTTATTTTACTATATGGCTTTGCTTGGCCCTTCTTGCCTGACCTTAGCATTGCCCCTTCAGCTTTGAGCCTGAACTTGCCTACATCTCTCTCTCTTTTTTTTTTTTTGAGATTTTATTTATTTATTTGTGAGAGAGGAGAGAGACAGAGACAGAGAGCATGAGCAGGGGGAGGGGCAGAGGGAGAGGGAGAGGGAGAGGGAGACGCAGACTCCCTGCGGAGTGGGAGCCTGACATGGGGCTCGATCCCAGGACCCTGAGATCATGACCTGAGGAGAAGGAGATGCTTAACCGACTGAGCCACCCAGGTGCCCCGCCTACATCTCTTTTAAGGCTACAGAGTTTTTAGCTGTTTTGGGCAAACATTCAGCTTGGCCCCGCATGACCCTATATTTCCGTGTAGAGCCTTACCTGTATGGAGTAAGACCTACACAAAGTCCAACTCAACTTCATATTATAGGCTAGTGTCTGTCCCTGAACCAAGTGTTTACATGATGTCTATGGGCAACATTTATGGTCATAAACTCTACAGAATGCAAAGATAATATATAAAACATTATAACCACCATTAAAAATGATCTTTTTTCTGTTTTTAGTTATTCAGTGCTCTAAAAATATATCCTTTATAATAAAAGTTTCAAGGTTTAGATATACTATCCTAAATAACAGGTAAATTTTTCTAATAAATTACCAAATTAAGGTAACAATGAAAATATACCTTTATTTGTTTATCTAATAGAGTCAACCGTTTGTAGATTGATTTATTTTTTTGAGAGAGAGAGAGAGAGAGCATATGAGTGGGAAGGGCAGAGGGAGAGGGAGAGAGAGAATCCTAAGCAGGCTCCATGCTCAGCATGGAGCCTGATGCAGGGCTTGCTCTCATGACCCTGAGATCCTGACCTGAGCTGAAATCAAGAGTCAGACACTTCATCAACTGAGCCAAATTGATTTTTGAGCATTTTTTGGCTTGGCCAAGAAAAATTACCATAGGTCAACTTTTATCTTGCATATTAATGGCTTTAAAATAGTTTTCTGGGTAATGGCAGTAAGGGAATAACACAACTGTTTAGCAATGTCATTGTTAGGGGGAAGGATTTATGCTTCTAGGACTTTGCTTTCTTTTTTATAGCCAAACCTCTCTCTTGTATCAAAGTTCTAGTATATGGAAAATAATCTTGTCCCCTGCTGTTCAATTTCTTGTTTGGTCTAGTAGCCCAGATATTCTGGGATAGTGGTCCTCCCTTATTTTCCACAGTTGTATTCTAATTTCCATGGCAAGATTTCTCTTACAGGCTGTTGAACCTTTGTACCATGACCTTACATTTCTCTGTTGCCTTTTCTTGGTATCAATTCCTTTGGAGAACATACAATGCTCATTGACTATGATTTTGTTCTGTGGCCTGTGGACCGTATTTCCACTATTGTCTTGTCATTGATTTTAAAACATATACAATCTTTCTGGGCTTCATTCTTCATTCAATGGTTTCATTTAATCGTGTTTTACAAGGAGATAATTAGTGTGGGTTCTTGACCAGTTGTATCTTAGGGTTTAAAATGTTTTTATTCTGTTCTTAAGATGAATGTATATAGAACATAAAGTACATAGATCTCTGGAAAAAAAAAAGACAAAGATGCTTTGGGGACTTGTCCAGCTCTGGGCCTGGGTCTGCCTTGGGCAATGAATTCGCCTATATGATCCCAAATCTCATCTATTTGATCCCTTTCCCCACGTATGTTTTCATGGACTGTGAAGTTACAAAGAAGATTAAGAGGGGAATCTCATCTGTCAATGAAAATGTTTCTTGAGTTTGAATAATGTTTGAAAACAAAGTGTACTATAGATAACATAAGAGTAATTCATATTTATATAATCTAATTATCATTTGCTACCAAATATTTGCTTGTTACTGTGAGTGCACACTCTATTTTTATGATTCTTCCACTTGAATTCTTTGACAAATTAGGAACAATGGGAATTTAAATGACTATCTTTTGTTGGTGAAGGAGAAACCTACCATCTCCTAATGGTATTTACTTTATGAAGGAAAAGGAACTTTGTTAATATTGCACAAGAGCATAGAAAAACTAAAAAAAAAAAAAAGCGAGATAACACTGTTACTGAGAAAATCTAGGTTTGTCTGGGAAGCCAATTCTGATCATTTTGACACCAAAAAGGATTTTCTTTTATCTGAACATCCTGGCAATGACACTGAGGAAATTTCCTACCTCTTTGGTTTGGCTCTATGAAACTGACTTAAAATGAGTCTGAGTATCCCTCTTATTTCTTTGAAAGTGTAGGATAATGGAGGATAATATTAAAGTTTTCCACTTTCATTTTGTTTCATAAATCAGTAACTAAAAGTATTGTAAAGCTTCTTAGATTCTCCTTTAAGAATCTTCTCATAGCACGATTTCTTCTGGTTCATGGAAGTGCCATAGACCAAGCTCACTTTTGAGGAAGACTTACACTATAGTCAATCTTGGTTGCCCAGGTTGTGTGATAGGATGGATTAAAACCCCATGCCCAATAAAGAGTATATCAGGGATGTTGTTTGGTAGATTGCATAATTTCTTGTAAAAATCTTTAGTTTGTATGCATTCATGTCAGAACTTTGATTCCAGATGGATATCTCCAATATGCCATCTATATATGCTTTAAAATACTGCTCTGATCTCTTCCTTCTCCCAGCAAATGAATTATTTATAATTCTTTTCATAAAGAGATAATCACCTAAAGAGCTTTCTTTAAAGGTGGCAAAACTAAAAAGTAAATTAGTTTTATGATTTCAAAAAATTAGCTGACCATTTATTATAATGTTTTCAGACTACTTTAGAACTCTCAAAGGAAGAATAATAGTCTAGCATAGTGCTATAAGGTTTCCTTTATGGACAGAGTAAGCCATTTAATCTTGACAGACTCAACTGTTTTTGATTTTCTGCCATGGATATCCATCAAAGAAACAGTAGTTGTGATTAATAGCATTTTGTCCACGAACCAAAAGCATTTCTAATGTATACCTGGAATACATTCCAAAACGGAGGATAACATTACAGTTGGAAAAAAGTTCAACAACCAAAAAATCAGTATCAATTGGGAGAAAAGGTTTTTATGAAGGTAATTTTAAGACACATGGAAAAGGAATTTTTAGATTTTTCATTAGTTTTAAGAAAAAGTAGAAGAAAAACCTCTAGGAGAATTGATGGGAAATACTTTTTCCCATGTTAAGATGAAAATCATACGAGGTATTTACTTATCAATGTTTATGTCCAAAATACGTAGAAGATTCTCTGAAATTGAATAGAGCGTTGTAAATTTTCTATTAGCTAAAAAGAACCTCCCACCGCCACTTATTTTCTGCCATTGAAAATTCTAGAATGGTGAGGGCAGCAGGGCAGGTAGAGTGCTACAGACCTAGAAAACCAGTAGTACCCAAAAATGGACTCTACGTTTTCGTAATTACAGGGAGTCACATTTCCTCCCACCACACAGAGACCCCTGAGATAAAAGTAAAACTGAGAGGAGAAGTGATGTGCTAACCTGCTCCTCAAGCCGACTTGCAAACAGATTAGCTTTGGGGAGTATTCCTGCAAAACTATCAGCCTAGAAAAATCTGCCAGATGGATACATGTGGGAAAGGCAAAACAGAATGGAATTATCATTGTATAGAGCATATGTTCGCTCATTGATTCATTCAATTATGCATTTATTTATTCAATCTACAAATATATATTGAGTTCCAATAACCAGAAAGACACTGGGCTTAAGCATTAAAAAAATGATCTCCATCCTCATGGAGGAGAAGAGAATTTACCTTTCTTAAAGGCAAACTGTGGCCAGGGGCTGCACGTAACTGTCAAGTTTTTTTTACATTCCTCCTTTTATATCTGAGGAAGCTGAGCCTCACAGAGTTAAAGAGGTTGTTCGAGGTCATGCAAATAGTAAGTGGCAGAGTCAGACTTCCAGACTTGCTTTGTTTTTGAATCCACTCCACCAAGGTGTCTGTCATCTGGCAGGAAAGGCGGAAGCATGCACAGCGGCCCATAACACGGACCAGAGACAGACACGAATGCGACCAGAGAGATGGAGGGGACTTGCTGGAGGAGCACACAGGAGGAAGCCCTTCATTCTCTTAGTCTCTAGGTCACCTCTCCTGGCCCAGAGAAGTTGGCATTTGAGCTGGGCCTTGAAGGCAAATGGGGAAGAGCATTTCAGGTACGGGTTGAAGCATTTCTTCAGGTTGAAGAAAGAGCTTATAGTCTCACAGGTCTGGGAACAGTGTTTCTCATACTTGTTTTATTCCTACTACAGTTTTGAATTTTAGGTTATCTGGCAGCAGACCCGAACAGTGCCATGGCCAGCAGTCATTATAATACAATGAGTCTCACGGGCTTTGGAGTTAGAATAGAGGCTTTGAATCTTGGCTCTGCCACTTTCCACTTGTGGGAACCGGAAAATCATTTAGGCTGGTTTGACTTAAATGGGGAGAATCATCAGGAGGCTATTTTAAGGAGAATATGAGTTGAGATATGTACGTTTATAGCACATGGTACACGCTCACTAAATGGGCTCTTATGACTATCACAGGACAATAATATCTGAGGATATCTGTAGCAGCACTCAGTTCTTGCAGGATTCTCTTGCCTTTTGTACCACGGCATGTCTGAACAGCATTCTACTATCAGTACTGACTAAGCTCTCCTACGTACTCACAAGGCATACCTTCAGTGACATTGTTTCTTTCCTGCTGGCTTGCTGATTTGTTGGGCTCCTTCTACCCTCAACAAACAGAATCTTCTTCTTTACTGCATTGCAGGACCCACTCGACTTAATGTACAATTTGGCAGATAACACAGAATAATGTGTATATTTAGATTCCGCAAAAACTATTTTATCCACTCACCGCTTCGATAGCACATATGGGGAGGATCCAGAGTGTGCCCTAGCCTAGTGGTTGAGAACCAATGGTCCAGAGTGGGCTGCACTGGGGAAGGGGGAAGGGTGCAGGGGAAGGAGAAAGGTGGTAGGAGGAGTCAGTCAGGTTATGGTCAGATTGGAAAGAAACTTAAATACCGTGCTGAAGGATTTGGTCTTGATCCTGGAGAAATGGAGAGGCAAGGAAAAAATGAAGGTAGGTGGATAGATTGAATTGTGGCCCCAGCCATTCCTATGTTGAAGCCCTAACTCTGTGTGTAACTGTATTCTGAGATAGGGCTTTTAGGGGGGTAATTAGGGTTAAATGAGTTCATAAAGGTGGGGTTTTAATATGATAAGATTAGTGTCCTTATAAGAAGAGGAAGAGACACCAGAGTTCTCTCCCTGTGCCATGTGAGGACCCAGTGAGAAGCTGGCCATCCACAGGCCACGAAGAGAGGTTTTATCAGAAACCAACTATGATGGCATCTTGATCTCAGACTCTCAGCCTTCAGAACTGGGAGAAGACAAAATTCTGTTGTTTATGCCACCCAGGCTGTGGTATCTTGTAACTGCAGCCCTAGCACCCTAATACAGAAGGAGAGAAGCATAACTGGACTTGGGTTTTAGGAAACAAACTAGTGTACTGTGGAGGACGGCTTTGCATAGTCTTTGTCTAGTCAAGTCTATATATTCTTTGAAACTCAGCTCCTTTGGGAAGATTTCTTGATTCCTTAAGCTTCATTTTGATGTTCCTCAATGTGTTCCTGTAGTATTACGTGCATACACGTCTATCATAATAATGTATCATAGTTCTTGACTTTAATTGGCTGTCTCTCCCACCAGACTGAACTCCTTGCGATCAAGGACCACATGTCACCTTTGTATTCTCAGCATCTAGTATGGTACTTGACACTTGGTACTTCTCAATGAATATTATAGAATTAAATAATTAATATAGAAGAACTCGAGGCAAGGAAGCCAGTTCTAAGACTACTGATAAATAGCCCATTAGCAGAACATCCACTTGTAACTCACATCATCTTAACTGTTTGACAAAACATGACGAGAACTGACAATAGTGTGTCTTTAGTCTTTTATTTCTAATGTCTTCCAAAAATGAAATTTAAAAGTGCTGAGGAAGTTGAATTTAATGATTTTTACCTCACTAAAAATTAGGCTCCATCCCACCCTTTAAGTCCCAGTACAAATACATAGTGCCCAATATCCTCAAGAATGAAGCAAACGCTGACTATAATCCCCTCGTTTGTTTGGAGGAATCACCAATAAGCTATAAGGTGAATTAATGTGATCGGCAAACACGAATGCATCATTCTGTAATCTATGCAGAATTCCCGACAGGCTTTCAGAGTTTGCCAGGGTATCCAATGATTAAAGCCATTAGGCCCAAGTGAATCTTCTATCTTTGCTTTTATGGTACAAGAGCAGTTACAGGAATGGAACTTAGCCATTAACCAAACAAAATGTTCCTATAAATCACTGTATTAATTGCAGAGTTAATGTCTGTGCCCGTGTCATGAAAAGCAAACAAGAGACGTTGCCAAAAAGAGATGTGTTCGGTGGCTTTGACTATGCTAATTTGTTAAATTTCAACCTTTAGTCAAAATGGTTCTAGATGACAGACTCATTCCTCCAATCTTTTAGTTTTGACTTATTAAGCTGGTCAATTCTATTTGATTTTTCCAGTTATTACAACATTCTTAGAACATTGTATATGGTTTGGCACTTTATTGGAGGTAAGGTGTGTGAATTCATTTTCTCCCATTTCCCTGACACTCCTGTTCCTGTATATCCTTGGGCTTTTGCAGAGACTGAGAATAGCCAAAATTTAATAGAATTTTTTAATCTTCAATTAAAATTCTAATAAAGTTTCTCTAATTGCTCAAGCTGATGTACCAGAAGTAGAAAAATTTTACATATATATGTGTTTAAAATAATAACTGGGATTATTTAGAAAATAATGAATTTCTAATGAAAATCAGATGACCTTCTGAAATATTGGCTTACCTTTTGGAGATACTTTTTTTTCTCCTCAGATTCCTGAATCTTTATGGTTTCAGCAGTGACATCTGTAGTCTCTAAAGGAAATAAGGTCAAATTCAATCTGAAATAATTTTAACATGATTTTATAATAATGTTGATATAAACTTGGATAAATGTTAAAAGGTAACAGAGTAGGAAGGTAAACACAAATACCTACTGTCCTGAAACTTTACAAACCGATTCATAAGTAATTGGAGACTGAATTAGTTAGCTATGGCCGAAGGGAACCTGTAATCTCTTTAGAAGAGTAAGCCTGAGTCCAGAGACAAGAAAAGGCCTCTGAAGAAAACATATTTGCAGTAAAAGAGTTTCCAATTTCTACATTTCTATTCAACGTGTTAGGGGAATTTGGACATTCTCCTCTGGATAAGTAGGATGGTCTCTGAGACAGGGTTTTGGGATGCAATTCACAAAGTTATGCCAAAGTGTAAAGATGTCTCCTAATTACCTATTTTCTGAAGGATCTAGGAATCAGGATGTTGAAATGCGGAAGACTTAGTACTTACTGTTTTTCTCAAGGCTAAAAGGCTGGAAGTAAATTTTCTCTAAAATATACAAAAGGGAAGTGAAGAAATTATTGGAAAGACCACAGCATTAAAGATATTTAAGCCTTCTAAAAAAAATGGGGGCTATTTAAGCTTTCTACACCTATAAAAATTGCATAATAACAGTTTCCATATCTCAGGCTTACTAAGGTCTTACAGGTCTGGGGACTTGGTTCCTAATATTGATTCTGCTTTCAACTTTCTCCGAGGCTTTCAGGTTTGAACTTGGGTATGTAAACAACCACCTTTAACATCCTTTCAGTCAACGTATAACGTTTCCCCCAGATTATTCTATACTGTTTAGCCCAACAGATGCCATAACCTCAGGGATACTTTCCGATGTGGTTTTAGATGTAACACATATACCACTGACGCTTTCCGGGTGGAAGGACTGCTGAGAAGTTAAAAACAAAACAAAAAAACCTGTTTGTATAGGGTGTTTAGACGTTTGAAAGGAAAGGTTCTTATTTTAGAACTAGATGGGGCGGTTGCTTGTGGGAGCGGCTCTGGTGTCCTCAGAGGTTGGTTGGTGATGGCGGCGGCGGAACCCGGCGGCCTGAGGCAGCTACTCACCGGGCCGACCGGGCCGACCGCGCCGACCGCGCCTGGAGGGCCGGGCCACCGGCAGGCGCTGACTGCTACCTCGGGACAGCGCCAGCTGAGATTCGTTAGTAGGATACATCGAGGCCGCGATCCAGAACTGCTTGGCCAGGTTGGCGTCCTGTGCCGAAGTCCCGGTGAACACCAGTAATCCCTGGGGGCAAATTTCAACCGACTCCTGGTGGCTGGGAAGCCTTCGGCCGGCGCCCGTTTCCATGGCAGCTCAGGACGCTTCTCTGCGTTGCCTCGCTCTTCCTCCGGCCCCGCCCTGCGGAGAACCGTCGAGCTGGCCACCACCACCTCCAGCAGCGCTTCGATTCCCCGAGAGAGGCTGGGCTCCAGCGCGTGCCTGTGGGCTATCTGAAGCCCACTTCTGCGGTATCACAGGCTTCGGGACCGGTCCAAGCCTTGGCGTCGAGATAGGAAGAGTCAAACAAACATCGGGTTTGGGGTGGTTCTTGTCCTGTTGGGAATCAGGAGGGCAGTACTTGAGCTCTCTCACCACCTCAGTCAGCCTTCAACCCACCGCCCCTCCCAGCTTCCTTCCCCCCAAATGTATCTATATATCTAAATAAAGCTTTTCGTTCTTAGCCCTACCACCCCAACCCACCTCTCCTTCCACACCAGATTGCCACAGCTCAGCTCGCCCTGTGTGGATAGTATGGTTGAAGAATTCAATAGGGCAGCTAACATCCTAGTCTATGGGAGCCAGAGCCCTGACCGGGGAAATATCTGTGTATAAAGTTTTTGCTGCATATTCCCCTCTGCCCCATCCTTTAAGAGAAATCTCATGGAAGAAGCTGAATTTAGATTCTAAGTGCATTTACTAATCAGTCCCACTAAAAGCTGACTGCACTGCAACAGTCCTAAATGATCACTTAAAAGAAGGACTTCATTTGATGTGTGGACTCAGTCCCTTCCTGAAAAATAAATTATGAAAAATGTTAATGTATTCTTATAAAAATATTAATAAATGTATTCTTATAAAAATATTAATGCATTCTTATAAAAATATTAATAAATAATTAACTTTCCTGGGAGATTTCGTTAATCTAGGAACAATCTAACCATTTTAGCCATAGCCAAGTTGTAATTACCATGACAGGAATTGAGATGCACATCATAAAGCCAAGTCAGGAAAGGTAATAACCACAACTTATGACCTTATGGCACTTTATTCTTTCGAAATATTAATACAGTCTCACAGACAGTTCAAAAGTTGATAATTGCAAGTCTATACAATGACACAGATCAGTGAAGGGAAGACCCTATTTCCCAATATATCTAAAATTTTTTTGGTTAAGAGCCTGAATTGATAAATTATAAAGACATATAAATTATACATTGTGTATTTAGCTGCTAAAATACTGAGTTTTCTCTTGGATAAGCTATTAATAGGCAATGGGTAATATTGGAGCATTTCCAAACCCCACCTTCCCCCAAACACACTGATGTGCACAGACGACTCGTTTGGATGATTCCCAAATCTTTTTACCTGGCCGTGTGGTTAGTGATTGGTACTATTAGCAATCAGCTAACTACACTGCCTAGTAACTAGACTCACAGACAACAAGGTTTACTTCCATCATGCACTGCAGTCCCAAGTTGGTGCCCACACGTTGTGATAGACAAATCATATTGGTTCAATAGGAGCTCACTTTAGTTGGTGGGTTGGTGAATACCTTACTAAATAATGAAAAAGAGGCACAATGAATCACAGCATACAGCATTAAACGTTACATAGGGGGCTCCTCCCCGAAGTCTAAATGTCATTATAGCTCACAGTTAAAGCCATTAAGCTTTACGCTTGTCGCTCTCCTTGCAGGAGGATTGCCCAGTCTTGCTTTTACTCCTGGGGTAGCTAACAGTTTAACGGTATATAGCAGCAGCCGTTCGGCTAGTTTGCTGGAGTGTCCTCGCAGGTTGAAACGTGCTCGGCGGGCAATGCTGTGCCCAGCAAATGCTGACGCATCAAATCTCGAAGCGCAGCTTTCTCCCAACGCTCCGGGTTGGCCGTTTGCCGCCGAGGGTGGCGTCCTCCCGCCCGCGGGGCGGCGGGTGATGCTGTGCCTTGTTTTGATGGCAGTGGAGTTAGTGATTGTAAGCACCAGAGTACAATCAGCTAATTACACTGCCTACAAACCGAGCACCGGGCGCCCGCGGGCTGCAGCTCCCGGACGGTGGGCGGCGCCAACGCGATGGCCCCCAAGCCGGCAGGCCGCGGGGTTCGGGCCGCGTCTCCCCCCGGGCGATGCCCGACGTGCCTGGGCGGACGCCCCGGACCCAACCTGCACCCTCGTCCGACCCCCGCGCACACTTGGCGTGGCAAGGCCAGCGGGCAGCACTCGGAGGGGACCTGCACCCCCGGGCCGCGCCCCCCCAACTCCAAGTGTTCCCGGCTTCATCCTAGACGCCGCCGAGTCCCCGCGCCCGTCTCCCGTGCCTCCCAGGGCCCTTCCCCGCAGCTTTCCTTCCCGGGTCCTTTCCTCTACGCTTTCTCGGGTCCGGCTCCCACCTCCTCACTCCCCTGTCCGCTCCGCCCCAGAAAACTCTTCAGTCCGTAACCCAAACCCTAGAGCCGGCTCTCTCAACCCCGTGCGCCCCGCAGCTCCGAGTGGCCGAATGACCGTGGCAGTGGCGGGCCAACCGCCCTCGGAACCCCGTGGCGAAGGGGGCGGGGCGCGCGAGGTGTGGCGAGGTGGAGGAGGGGCGTGGTGGGGGAGGGGAGGAAGCCGCGAGCAGGGGCCGAGGGCGGGTCCCTGCGGGGAAGAGGCCCTGGAGACCGAGGCACAGATTCCTGAGAAGTTTCTCTTCCTGATAGGGCAGGAGGGACAAAGGGCTCCTTCTCCACTACCCCTCCCCAAGAAGCCCCACACGCCCACCCAGTTTTCATGCCCATCTTTGTCAGGGAAAACAGCTTGGCCTGGTACCAAATTGTAGGCTCTAATTTTCCAAATGGAGATAGGCCTGGGTGGCCTCTGGCATGTGGGACTACTGCCTTGGAGAGTCCCGTCTGCCCCCTCGCCTTGCCCTTGGGTTTCTCTTACACTCTTGGAGGGCCATGCAATGAGGTGGAGGGTTGGCTCTTCTCATCAAATAGTGAGTGGGCCAGATGATGAGTTCGATCAAAGCCTGGTCCTAACATACTTATTTAAACACCTGCTATATGTTCAGCACCTAAGGTCATTCATTCTACCCTCCGTATGTATAATCTCGGTGCTAACACAATGTGAACGCCCATTATTTACCAGTCAAGACAGTATACAATAAATTATTAAATCGGGGAGAAACAGAAGAGGCTGTGGTGGGGCATCAATGAGGACTGTAATTGTCAGGGAAGGTTGACTGAGGAGCCAGGCTCCAATAGGCCCTCCAAACAAGAGAAATTAGGATATTCAGGGTGAGGGCTGGGAAGGCCAGAGAAACAATGTCTTGTGACCAGTTATATTTTCTTTTTCTCACAGTTCCACATCTGATGATGTAGGTGTATTTATGTGCGTATTCGGACTAGATTGAACAAAAGAGGACAGTTACAGAGAACTCCCGGGAGACCTCTACTAATGCTTCTTTCCTTGAGTTACTCCTTCCCTCTTTTCCTTCAATGAATGTGTTAGGAAAGGATAAAGAATATTCTAATTCCACACTTTGTGGAACCTTCCAGTATGGTCTTCATGCATCTGGTATAGAGCACTCATTGTTGACCCCAAAAGCTTAGTTCTAAATTATTTTCCCCAGAGGACAACTTCCCAGCTAGGGACTGATTCCCTAAACCCAGGAAACGGTTTCATAGATGCCACTAGTCGAATGAATTAGGGGCCAGTAATCTAGATCATTCAAAACAAATTCCAAACTTACACTATTGAACCACCCATCCCAAGGATGAGTTTGAGTTACAGTATTATCTTTCACTATTAAAGACAGCACATTTTTTTTTTGCCACATGCATCATGTGTTCTGAGAACACCAAAGTAAAGAGTAAGAAATCAAAGTATAAAATGTACAGTACCGAAAACATTAATTCTCAAGAGCAGGATGTTGTAAAACACATCACATAAACCCCTCATGCTTCCTCAACACGTACAGTGTACTGAGCCATACCAGGCAATATGCTGGAATCAGAGCTAAGGAAGCTGCAAGCTCTCCAGAGGCAACCATAGAACCAATCTTGTATTTGCTAGTTCAATACACATACATACATAAATGCAGGAGTGAAATAGCATCCATTCCGTTAGCAATATGCAGACTTACAAGCTTTGGTTAGGACATAATTATAAAAACAATTCTGTTTTTTCAAATTGTTAGTTGCTTTACCCAATACAATATTAAATACCTCTTCCTGATTGACATCTTATGATTATTAGTTGATCTTACATTTCTTACCTGACCCGGATTGCTGCCCTCCAAGGTAGTGGCTGCAGTAGATGCCTTGAAATTTATATTCTTAAAGCTTTTCTCCAAAGATAATTTAAAAAAATAAAGAAAATGTATGTAAAATTCAACAAGATGTATTGCCTCCAGAAATCGATTTTTTTTAATGCAGTCTGGTTTACAGGTAGTGCAACTAAAAAAAGTAAAATAACGAGAAAAAAATTTGTGTGGCCTTGTCCAGTTTTGTTTTGTTTTGTTTTGTTTTTTTAAAGAATGCTTGTTCTTAGGGTTGCTGTTGATTTGGCTTGTAGTTACTAGAGAAACTCCAAGGATCTCATTCCCTTTATGGTTCATGTCTAGGCATGCCTGGAGACCAGGGAGACCCATGACTTAATCTAAGTAAGAATGCTTGTGGTGTTTTAAATGACCAAACAGAAGATTGCATTTGTTTTAGACAAAACCAGGAAGGTACCTTTCAGAGAGATTGTTTGCTGTTTTATTGAATTTCTGGGCTTTCAGTGATTTGGGTGTTGGGGAAGGAGTGCTAAGGAGAGGATATGAGGCTGATGATTAGGAACACACCCAGAAGAGTATAGAACACATATACCTTCTGCTTTAGCTTTGGAGAATTTGTATTGGTTAAATTTACCACTCCTCAAGAAAAGACCAGAGTGATGGGGATTGGGAATTACAGAAGATGGAGACAAACTGACTTACTTTTAGCACACACGGACACACCATCTGAACACTTTCTATCTTCCATAGCTTTTGGAGGATACTGTTCTAGAGGACGAAGTGAAGAATCAGACTGATTAGGAATTAGTGGAGGTTAGCAGCTTCTTTGTAAACCTATTGTCTACGTGCATATGTTCTCTCAGGAAATAGAAAACCATGTTTTGATTGTTACATAGATCAATAAACATCAGACTACCTTATTAACATTCATGATACTATATTTAGGAACTAGTTTACATGTTGCTGCAAGCGTAGATTGAAGTCAACTTAATGCCTTTTTAAGAGCTAAAAAATCAATGAATCTGTTCAGTTATGAGAGGAGATTTTCTTTCTAGCTAAAATGAACTGCCAGGAATTTTTATAATTTCATTCTTCTGAGTGCATTTCGGTGCGCTCTCATTAGTAAGAGTGTACCAGATTCTTCATTAGCTTCTTACTTCTATTTATTGATTAATCAATACTGTTGCTTTCAATATGAAAATGTTAAATTATCTTTGAGTAAATCAGAAACAATCTAAAAAGTAGGCTTTATAACTAAAGTTGCTTGAGCTCTTAAGGCTTCAGCAGTAGGAGCAAGCATATTGCATATTTACCATCTTGAGAGAACACAGTCTAGGGATTTATGGTCTAGTTGGAGAGAGAGACAGTTTGCGTACACAGATAATCAAGATAGCTTTACTTTAGTAATCATATCAATATTAATATATAATTAATATTTATATATTTACATTATATAGAATTTTATTAAAAAGCAAGATTGATTAATAGATACTTTAAGACTTCTGAGTACTAATATAAGCTTCATTATTATTTTAAAATTAGTTTTTAATTTTTACTTTTTAAATTTTTAATTAAAGATAGTTGACATATACAGGGCACCTGGGTGGCTCTGTCAGCTAAGTGTCTGCCTTTGGCTCAGGTGGGGATCTCAGGGTCCTGGGATTGAGCCCCATGTGGTTCCCTGCTCAGCAGGGAATCTGCCCCTCCCCCGTTCAACCTCTCTCTCTCTCTCTCAAATAAACAAATAAAATATCTAAAGAAAAAAGATAGTTGATATATAATATTAATTTCATGTCTACGACATAGTGATTCGACAATTACATACATTACAAAATACTATAGGTGTAGCTACCATGTATCACCATACAAAGTTATAACAATATCATTGACTATATTCCCTGTGTTGTATTTTTCATCCCTATGAGTTATTTTATAACTGGAAGTTTGTACTTCTTAATCCCCTTTACCTATTTTGCCTATTTCCCCAGTCCTCTCCTCTCTGGCAACCACCAGTTCTCTGTATTTATGAATCTCTTTCTGTTTTTTGTTTCATTTTTTAGATTCCATATATAACTGAAATCATATGGTGTTTGTCTTTCTGTGTCGGACTTAGTTCACTTAGCAAAATGCTCTCTAGTTCCACCCATATTGTCACAAATGGCAAGATTTCCTTCTTATTTATGGCTGAGTAATATTCCGTTATATACCTATATATACACCACATCTTTTTTATTTAAATAGTCATCCATTGATGAATACTTGGGTTGCTTCCATATCTTGACTATTGAACATAAGTCTGCAATAAATACAGGGGTGCATGTATCTCTTCAAATTAGTGTTTTTGTTTTCTTTGGATAAATACCCAGAATTGGAATGATTGGATCAAATGGTATTTTTATTTTTATGTTTTCGAGGAATCTTCATACTGTTTTTTATAGTGGCTGCATAATTTATGTAAGCTTCATTATTGCCAGTATTTAGGGGGAAAAAAAGGCAAATCACAGAAGGTGGGGACACAGAGAAGGCTATACGGAAAATATAGGGTCAAGCTGGGTCTAGAAGGAAAAGTAGGACATAGATAAAGGGAGAAGATGGAGGTGGGTGTTCTTGGTAGAAGGAGCTAGCTGTGAAGGAAAAATACAAGCCTGTTCTCGGAGACCATAACGTACATGGTCAGTTGGGAGAGCGATGAGTGTGTCCCGCTTGGAGAAATAAGATTAGAGAGGTAGGTACATAGGAGATAGATCAGGGAGGACTGTAGGTGTCAGGCCACAGAGTTTTAATCTCATTCTCCTGACTGCGGGGGCCCATGACTTATAGGATGTGTTGTTCTGTGGAGGTTAATAAAGTGGCATGGATGAGAAGAGGGGGAGCCTGGGGAGACTTCAGAGTCCATTTAGGCAATTATTTTAATGACATAGGTATAAGTGATGTAGAAAATATGCTATGAACGGGAGAGACTTTGGGAAGGAAATGGCATAGGACCTGGTGACTAGTTAAATCCAAGAGAGAGAACAAGATGAACCTCCAGGTTCCAATGACAAACCAAGATGCTGGGAGGCAAATCTAGTCAGAGGCTAATTATGATGCATTTATGTTCAGGCATGTTTAGTTTAGGTGATGAAAAGACATTGGTTGACTTGGATACCGGGGGCTGCAACTCTTGAAAGGAGAGATTTAGTGGTTTTCTAAAGTGGCCACCGTTGAAGTCTGAGGATGAACGAACACTCAACATCTGCTGTGGTCCACCCAGCACAGAGCAGGGGCTAGCAGCAGGGGTTTTTTCTTGCATAGAAAACAGAGCGAAGAAAGCAGAAGGCTCAGGACCAGCTTTGAGTGTATCCGTGTCCTCTCTAAGGGCTGGTAGGAAGATGTAGGTCTGAGCCCACAAGAAGTAGAAAAGACGACTCCCACAGAAGCCAAGCTGCTGTAAACAGGGTCGTTACACATGTGAATTCAAGGGAAACAGCTGTCTGGGCCCCACCACATCAGAAGGTTTGGTCAGTGGGCTGCTGATTGACTGCATTGGCTCTTGGAGAATGTTTGCCTCAGGGCTTTATTCGTTGAGTCAGTGAGGGCTCCGTGAACTTCTCTAAACTATTAGGAAACAGATTAACTTTCCTGGCTGCTTCCCCCCACTGGTTAGCCCCGTCCCCTCTCCAAAAAGCCTCACGTAGATTTTTCAGGTTTTCAGGTAAGTTCAGGTGATCTGAGTACACAGTGGAAGAAAGTCTGTTCTTAAGAGCTCTAGAATGTGCTCTGTAACTTTATGAAGTCAAAGCAGGAAATTGATTATCTTGTTAATTAATATACTCATAAGCCTGCAAATACTTTATGCCATTCTTTTAAGCACCGCTGGAGGTCTTCTTATACTTGTTTTTATTTCTATTCTCATTTGGCACTTAAGCCTTTTTTCTAGGTGGGGTTTATATTCCTTAGTTTTAAAAAATTAAATAACTCTGAAAAGAATCACATAATTCTGATTTGTTATCTTTATTTCCTCTATATCCATAGAAGTATGGAGCGTATCTCAAGGATTTCATCAAGTTCGAACATTTTGTCAAGTTCATACCGTCTTTCCCCTCTTAGCTCATCTGTAGCTTGTTTAAATCTCAAGCTCCATTCCTACTTCCTGGGTAAGATCTTCCCTGGAGCCTGGAGCTTCAGCTTGCTCTTTCCCTTCTCTAACTCCTTCTGCACTTGATATATTCATTCTATAATTACTATCTCCCATTAGTAAGAGAATATTATTCTCCAGTACTCTAATTGCATTTTTGAAATCAGCACTTTATAATAGTAGAGAGTGCTGGTGTATATAACACACATTTATTATATTAGTACAGAGCACTGTATATACACTGTTTCACAGCCTGAATTGTTTGCAGTGGGCTATCTTGGTTTCCAACTTGATGCATTTCATATATATATATATATATATATATATATATGTGTGTATATATATATATATATAACTTCACTGGAGATATATATATAAATGGTCCTTCTAGCATAATACCACTTACATTATGATTGCTCACTAATGCACATAGAAAATACAAATAAAGTAGGAAAAAGGCTTGTGGGAGATACACTTGCATGGTAACTTTATGAAAAAGAAGCATCATATAGTTTGATTCATTTAGTTTATCAGTAAATGTTTCACTTAATAGATAAGGCAGTTCTAAACTTAATTTCTTTTGGGTTCAAATAAACATCACATAACTGTAGAATTTTATCAGGTAACATTTTAGCATATGCAATTTTGTTTCAACAATTAGTGTAACTTCCTTAATATGTGGTTTGAACATAATGGGACTGAAGAGTTCATTGTAGAATAGTTCATCGCTTTACAAAATGGTGCTTACTTGCAGTTATTAAAAAAATACACTTTCTGTCAGAAGTGGGATTTTTGGGGGCGCCTGGGTGGCACAGCGGTTAAGCGTCTGCGTTCGGCTCAGGGCGTGATCCCGGCGTTATGGGATCGAGCAACACATCAGGCTCCTCTGCTATGAGCCTGCTTCTTCCTCTCCCACTCCCCCTGCTTGTGTTCCCTCTCTCGCTGGCTGTCTCTCTCTCTGTCGAATAAATAAATAAAATCTTAAAAAAAAAAGTGGGATTTTTGCTAAACATCTGTATTTTTTTCCTCATTAGCTTGATTTGCATTTGCAAATGGATGTACTTTGCAACTTAAGGAAGGGTTGCTAAGGAAATCAAATAGTTCTGATGATAAGATTGGCTATCACATCAAAAATGCAGTGAATAAAGAAGGGGCGAATGCTCTTACACTGTTGGTGGGAAAGCAAACTGGTGCAGCCACTCTGGAAAACAGTATGGAAGTTCCTCAAAAAGTTAAAAATAGAGCTACCCTATAATCCAGCAATTGTACTACTAGGTATTTAACCAAAGGATACAAACATAGTGATTCAAAGGAGTACCTGCATTCCAGTGTTTGTAGCAGCAATATCCACAATAGCCAAACTTTGGAAAGAGCCCAGATGTCCATGAATGGGTAACGATGAATGGATAAAGAAGATGGGAGCTACACACACACACACACACACACACACACACAGAGTGTAATATTAGCCATCAAAAATGAAACCTTACCATTTGGCACGATGTGGAGGGAACTAGAGGGTATTTTGCTAAGCGAAATGAGTCAATCAGAGAAAGACAATTATCATATGATCTCACTCATATGCGGAATTTAAGAAACAAAACAGATGAACAGGGGGGAAGGGAGGGAAAAGTAAAACAGGACGAAATCGGAGAGGGAGAAAAACCATAAGAGACTCTAATCATAGGAAACTAACTGAGGGTTGCTGGAGAGGAGGGGGGGTGGGGGCTGGGGTAACTTAGTGATGGGCATTAAGGAGGGCACACGATGTGATGAGCACTGGGTGTTGCACGCCCCTGATGAATCATTGAACTCTACCTCTGAAACTAAAGAAAAAAAATAGAGAAGCAAAAGAAGCAGTACCCACCACTGAATTTATTCATTCAATAAATAATTACTGAGCATCAGATGTTATAGTGGGAAGAGTTATTTAAAAAAAAAAGACAACTGAGCAGAAAGCTGCCTTGTGAAGTTTAATTCTGAGGGAGCTTCATAAAATACATTACCTCAAGATGCACTGTGTATGTTGGATCCTGCCTGAGAGTATCATCTTTTAAAAAAATAAAATAATAATCTATAATATATGTAAAAAAAGCCCAGTGAATGCCATGTTCAATATAGATATTTTAAAGTTATTTAGCCTCTTTTTAAATAATTAAATGCATAAATATTCTCAGTGTTACACGTAAGTCTAGCTGAGATCACGAAGACAAACGTCGAAGCAGATTTGCAGGGTTTGGGAGCCTTAGGGCTTGGAGGTGCCTTACCATGGAGTCGAAGTCCTTCACGCTAAAGGGAGCAAATGCAATTCGGGAAACTGTTAACTTGGGCAAAGTCATTTCGGCCATTTTCGTGTTTTCTACCATTTGATTCTCTGTTACAGGCTTGATAAGAAGGTAAAATATGTCTTTTTAAAAGATTTTATTTAATTTATTTATGTATTTACTTTACATAGTTTATTTAAATTCAAGTTAGTTACATGTAATGTCTTATTAGTTTCAGGGGCAGTATTTAGTGATTCCTCAGTTGTATATAGCACCCAGTGCTCATTACATCACGTGCCCTCCTTCATGCCCATCACCCAGTTACCCCATCCCCCAACCCACCGCCACTCCAGCAGCCCTCAGTTTGTTTCCTAGAAGTCTCTTACAGTTTGCCTCCCTCAAAATATGTCTTTAATGTCCTTCCTCTTCTTTCTGTTCTTCATCCTCATTCTGAATGGCCGAAACCTCATGGTTCTACCAGTTTCTGTGGTGCTTCCCCCAGGCTTCCTCCCCTTTTCCAAACATCTATAGATAGAACATGATTCTTTTGTTCTATTAAGGATAACTCATTTGACATTTTCAGAAGGAAATCCTGCAAAGACAACATCTAATCAAGGGACTAAATGCCCTTGATTAACGGGAATTTTAGACATTACATAGAAATGGTGGAAGAGCTTTTTATTTTTTTGTCTTCAAATTTCTTTGAGAGAGAGAGAGTGAGAGAGAAGGGGGGGTGGGGAGGGAGAAGCAGGCTCCTTGCTCAGCAGGGAGCCAGACGTGGGGCTCCCTCCCAGGACTCCAGGATCATGACCTGAGCAGAAGGCAGTGTGTCTTCAAATTTCAGCATCTATTTTCTATTCTCCTTAAACATGAGGTTGGTTTAGGCTGGTCCAGGCTAGACCTTCTGCTAAATTCTAATATCCTGTCAATGAGCATTACTACCTAGGTGTTTAATTGCCATCGAAAGCTCAGTACATCGCAGTCTGAACCTGCCCCTGTTCTTTTTCTGCCAGCTCTTCTGCTGAACTCAGTTGTTTCAATGATAACATTATTGTCTTGGTTACTGAAGCTGGAAACTTGGAGTGATTTTTGAATATCCCATATCTCAAAACTCTGCATCCAAATAGTCACTTGTGTACAGATCTGATTTCCTCCTCTAGATTATAAGCCTCTTGAAAGGAAAGTTGAAACAGAATTTTTTAACCCCACGGCACCTAGCAGCATCTCACATGCAGCAGATGGTCAGTAGATAGTCGTGGAGTGAATGTCAGTTTCATGGAAGTTCTAGTTGTCGTTTGTGTAGGAGGTGATTCAGGTGTTGAAAATCATCATAAACCAGTAACTGAAGGAAGTCTTGCATGACGTTTAGTTTCTATTTGTTCTTTCCTGAACTCT
The DNA here is from genome assembly GCF_002007445.2 of Ailuropoda melanoleuca. Classification (NCBI taxonomy): domain Eukaryota; kingdom Metazoa; phylum Chordata; class Mammalia; order Carnivora; family Ursidae; genus Ailuropoda; species Ailuropoda melanoleuca. The sequence goes on along the minus strand of NC_048225.1, from coordinate 8,059,336 downwards.
AAGTACATTGTTATCCCACTGCTCTATTCATAACCTCCCAGGCCTGCCTGGGCCTGCTGCAGACAGGATCGCTAGGGGGTTCAAAGCCTCCTCGGCTACTGTGTTCCACCAACTCAAAATGCGCTGTAACAGTAGCTCAGCCGGGAAGGTGAACTGATGAAAGAGTTATTAGACACCCGGCACCACTTCGGTGTTATAACTGCAAACACTAACTGTTGGAAAAGGAAAAATTTGAGGATATGCTAATGCTTATTGTTGCCTTTAGTTCCCAAGTAAATTTTATTTCAGCAACAGGTGAGTAGTTGTCCTGATTTCCAATTTTTTCTTTTACTTCTAACGTAAATTAAACAAACAAATCAACCTTTGCAAAAAGTTATCCCAGCAAAGGCTAGAAAAGATGAGGATGAATGATGCAAATTTGTGATAATGATCTTTGTTAAGCTCAAGGCATTAGGAAGCAATCAAGAGTGTAAAATAAATGTGAAATCTCCTTAATGGCTAGGAGCTACGTCTCTCAATGCTCTTCCTCTTTGCTGCTGCCCATTAGAATTACTTGTGGAAGCTTTTAAACGTCCTGATGCTCCCTCGCCCTTCAGTCAGAATGTCTGGGGGTAGACTCATGGCAGGCATCAGCATTTTTCAAAGATATTCAGTTGATTCCAAAGTAGAGCAGTTTGGAAACTCCTGTAATAGAGTAAGGGGAATAAGAAATATATCATGGAAAGTTGAGATCAGTAAGATACTGTGAAAGTGGAATGTCATTAAGGTCCCAGTCACAATTTTATTTTTATGTTTTGGGCATATGGTAGATACATAAATACTTAATATATTGAACTGAGCTAGCCTTATGAAGTCATGTCATTACGTGATATCCAGGTGCTCAGCCACCATTTCCAGAGTCCTTAGATGATCATTTCTCATACCTCCTAAGCATCAAAGATACTACAGTAGCCTGCAATCCTATCTGTAATTTCAGTAGTAATATCTATATTTCATCTCCGCTCATCACTGGTGAATGTTTTAAGTTAGACCACTTCAGCATGCCAGGAGCCATCCATATCTATATTCTACTACTACTGGCAATGAAGTATTTATTCCAGCCAGCAGGTGAGTAATCCGTTTCCAAATTCCATTTTAGAGTCTGTTTCCTCAAAACATCCTTGGTACAAACTGTCTTAGATTGGGTTCCTTAGAAACAGACTCTGAGATGGGGAACTGCATGAAGGTTTATTTAGGGAATCCTCTTGAGAGACACACCCAAGAGGGAGTTAGAAAGACGGGACTGGGTGGAAGGACAGGTGGACCAATGATGCAGTTGCAGTCAAGGACTCGGTCTATTTAAGGGGAGCTCTGGAGATGGGACGGCTCTTCAGAATTGTAAGGGGGCCAGGTTTTTGTGTCCCCACGTTAGCCAGTCAAAAGCTGCACTGCAGGCCACCCCTTGTGGGGGAGGAGATTTTACTGTGAGGTAGTTTCCGAGAGTAAGTCCCAACGAGAAATGCAGCTTTGAGCCATTAGCATCTGATGGTTCCAGCAGTTGGGGAACGATTGTGTTGATCCTCAAGAGGGTAACTGGTTGAAGGACCTCAGTATCTATTACACTGTTCAAAATGACTTATCTTTGGCCAAGGGGAGCTTTTCATGTAGGCTCATGTCTTTTGACATGACCCACTGGTTTTGCATAACTTTCTTGCTTTCTGGTAAAATACATCGCAGGCTCATCTAATATATTACCTGAACTAGAACTGGAATGAGCCATTTCTCCAAGGAATTTTTTAAAGTGAGAAATGGTATTTAGAGACCACAAAATGAATGCTAGGATTCCTTATTGATTCTAGATCTTTCAATGGACAGAACTAATTTTTGGAAAAAAAATTCAAGTTCATATTAATACTACCATTTCAAATTTAACATTATAGGATTTTTACTCAAGGTCCTTGATTTTACATTTTTATCCCTCTTTCCTTACATTGAAAATTTTAGTTCATAACTACATTAAAGTACATATTTGTATTTCTCTATTCTATTCTCTCTCTCTATATATAAAATATCAAAAAAGTAATACTAATATTATGGTAAACAGGCTACAGAATGACATTTAAAAATATATATCCTTCCAGAGCCCTCTAGAATAGATTCCAATGTGTCCTAGAGTCACTTGGATTTTGTCAAAGCATTTTGCTTGATCTTTATTCTTTTTTTAAAAAGGATTTTATTTATTTATTTATTTATTTATTTATTTATTTCAGAGACACAGAGAAAGAGAGAACGAGCAGGGAGAGGGGCAGAGGGAGAGAAAGAAGCAGACTCCCAGCTGAGTAGGGAGCCCGACGCAGGGCTCGATCCCAGGACCCCAGGATCATGACCTGAGCTGAATGCACTTAACTGATTGAGCCACCCAAGTGCCCCTGCTTGATCTTTGTTTTGTTCAACTTGTTTACTACTTGTAGTGGGATATGTTCTTCCCGAATTTACAGATAACAGGTAGTCAGAACGATAAGAGAATTTATTGAATGACAGAATTGGGTCACAAATAATTTCAATTCCTTATAGTGATGGTCTAAACTTAACACAATTTAATATGATAGGTATAACTGCAATATGCAGTTGTTTTATACCCCATTTAATCCACAAAACATTAGAAAAGACTTATAATAAAATGATAAATATAAACTTAATATTTATTAATAAGAAAGGCTACCAATTTTTGAGGACTTACTATATGCCAGGCACTCTGCTAAATACTTCATATAATTTTATAATTTAATCTGGGCAAGAACCTCATAAGACCATAGTAGTAGTAGTAATAGCTATCATTTACAGAGCATTTATGGAGCACTCGGGGCTGTTGTAGGCATTTTATACTTAATTCTCATAAGATCCCTACAAAGCATTCCAGTTCTGGAAGTCTGATTCTAAGGGTATTGGTACACCTTTTCTACCTTTTTTTTTTTTTTTTTTTTTTTTTTTTACAGATGAGATTTTGAAGATGGGAGAGACTGAGAAACTTCTCTAAACTTCTGGTAAATGAAGGACTGGGATTCAATCCCATGACACTTGATTTTATAGTTGATTTCTTAACAGGTCTTCAGCACTGCCTGTAACAACAGCTAGGAAGGCTCTGGACAAGGTGTGTTCATGTGTTATTGACTGTAATCTTTTGTTAACAACCGGGGGAGTGGGGGGGTCACTCTCGTCCCTCCCATTTTACAGATCAGAAACTGAACATTCGGGAGGTAAGCAGGCTGCTCCAGGCTAACACAGACAGTGAGAGGTGAAGTTGCACTTCACACCCAGGTCTAACTCCAAAGCTCGTATTCTTAAACCTTAAGCTGTGCAGGAAGGGAAAGACATAAACAATCAACAGCATTAGTGAGAAAGACTACTCGTGAGTTCAGTGCGAGGCAGTGGTGGAATACCACGGGCAACAAGATGAATGCCACCCAAGGCTGCATTCTAGAAATACAGTATTTGCAGCAAGGGAGGAGGCAGTCCCACTCTCATCTGTAATGGCAGAGCCTACCTGGAGCCCTGGTGTCATTCTGGGCTCCACGCTTGAAACAAGCATTATTGACATACCTGAAACTCCTCCACAGGAGAGCGCCGAGCGTGGTGACGTGTCCGAGTAACGTGTCTATAGGAGGAACTATTAAAAAGTTGAGGTTAGCCCTCCAAAAGAGAAGACCGAGGAGAGGCTGACGTAGTTGGCGTCTGACGTGTCTCCGTGCAGTGGAGAGATACAGCCGATACAGTGCCAGAGGGAAGCACGAGCCTTCCATTGGGAGGGACTGGCGCCTCAGAGGGAGGAAGCACTGCTTGGTATTTGGAGCTTTCTAGAAATGAAATGGGCTTCCTTTTAAGAGCATGAATTCTTTCTCACTGACGAAGAACCTAAACGACCACTTACTGTGGGTTTAAAGACTTCTATGTCAGGTTCGGTGGTTCTTAAATTTTAGTGGGTTATAAGAATCACCTGGAAGAACTTGTCAACTACTGATTCTCCGGCTTCACCGTTAGAAGCATTGATTCAATAGAGCTGAGATAAGGTTCACGAATCTGCATTTTTAACAAGCAGCCTAGTGGGTCCAAACGAGGTGGTCAGTGATCCACACTTTGAGAACCAATGAGACTGGATAAACTCCAAAATCTCTTCCACTTATTTTGCAAATAAACATTCTAGCAAAAAATGTGTGTAGTCAACATAGTGACTGCTCAAAGAAAGTTATCTTAGGTTTTATACACAATCCAACACAAAATTCTTTAATATGTTGACAGTTACAATTAGAGACACAATTACTGGAATGTAGTTAGGATATGGAAGGAGAATGCTTGATTCTCAATCTATGTCATAAGAGATATGACTTCAATAGCTAAATTAAAGAGACAAATCCAGATGGAAAATCTTTGACGTTTTAAAGAACTCACCGTACATATACCAGGGAGTAATCTGATGGGGACCTGGAGGAAGCTATTTAATTACCCTAACGCACTGCACCTGTGTAAGGTTGAACACCTGTCAGGTTCTGGGACCCAGGCTTATATAAACTTCAGCCTAAAACTAACAGAACAGGTGTAGGGGAGAGTGTCTTCTAATGGTGGCTCACTTTCTGTTGGGGCTAAAGCACTTTTCTGGGCAAGTATAACGTATGTTTGATTAACTGTAACTTTTACTTAAAGCATGCGACTGGAGAGCCACATTTTAGACCTACTATATCCTGAAATGTTTTACTCTCTGCAACGTGTTTTTAAAAAACAGTGCTTGGGTGTAATTTACTGTCCTATATCAGGACTTCTTTTTTTTAACTTAATTGCATAGTGGTGTTTCATTTGTTGCTTAAGCGCATTAAAGTTTTAAAAAAATGGGTCTTTTTTTCTTTGAAAATATTGAAAACCGACTCATTGAGGAATTGGTATTCCTGGCTGTTTTGTTAGTGGATAGTATTGATGCTTATTTCATTCATGGAGGACTAGCAAATGATTTCTATCTTAAGTGTAAGGTCTCTAAAACTTCCAAATGGCAATTACATGTTATAATCAGCATGACCCTGTTTCTATTTAATTTATTCTCACTTTTAACAGTTGCAGAGCTCCTCCTTTCTCTTAAATCATGAGGGATGAAATTGCAACAGCAGTTTTCTTTGTCACAAGACTGGTGAAAAAACATGATAAATTGAGTAGACAGCAAATAAAAGACTTCGCAGAAAAGCTGATGACGATCTTGTTTGAAACCTACAGAAGTCACTGGCACTCTGACTTCCCTTCCAAAGGGCAAGCCTTCAGGTGAGAGCCGATGTGTAGGACGGCAAGTACGTCACGAGCTAAGTGATCACTGTGGGCAAGGATTCTGTTGGCAGGGTCTGAGGAACAAAAGTTTCATGGGCTCAAATTGTTCTGAATGTGGGCTTGAAGGAAAGGGATGCCGGTGGCAGAGCAGAGTAGAAAACTATGTCGTTTAAATGATAGTTGAAGACTTACAGGGCAAACCTCCTTCCGTGAGGTCGATTAAGCGGTCTCTAATTTATGTTTACTTGTGCACAAAAGATATGCAGAGAACTTTCGTCACACTAATTGTGTGGCTTAGTGATTGCAACTCACATTCTGAGTAGCTGTGTAAGAGTCGATGGTTCTACTGTTAAAACTGTGGAGGGTGGGGATGGGGTGGGGGTTGCAGGTGAGGGGGGAGCTGTGTGTATTGGAGGCCTTTGCCCATCACGTGATTCTTCTACAAAGGCTCCTGTCACCATGTCTTTGTTTCCCTTTCATTGCTTTTTAAAGGTGTATCAGGATAAATAATATTCAGAGTAAAGATCCCATTCTAGAAAGGGCTTGTACTGAAAGTAAAGTGGATTTTTCTCACCTGGGACTTCCAAAGGAGATGACCCTATGGGTAGATCCCTTTGAAGTGTGCTGTAGGTGAGTAATCTCGTGGGAGGGGGTGTGCCTGAGACCCCTGGAAACCTTAGGTTACATAGTCAGTTCTGTATACCTTCCTGAGAGATGACTCGCCACAGCCCTGCGTTAGCGGCCCCGCCAGAGGGCACTGGCTGGTTAAGATTTCAGATGCAAACTTGATCGCACAAACTTCGGGGAGGAGTGGATGGCCTGGAAGCACAGAGACTTTACATAGCATTTGAAATTTGACTTTAGTCCCTGCACTTTATGGCCAACCATAGATTATAATGTCTAAGTATTATGGGCAGACTGCGATGCAGTCCATTAGCTGAAATGAAAGAAACTAGTTCTTGTCTTTTTCTGGAAAATTCACTGAGAGAGCCCTTACAGAATACCCCTATTAATTACAGCCCTGTGGTAGCTGAAGGTCACAATGTCTCTTAATTTGCTTTGTTGTCAAACCATTTCCATTTGTTCTTTAAAACAACTTTTTGCAGAGAAGTGAGTGGTCTGTAGAAAAGAGTAGAGACTAAAAAAAACTTGTGAAATTTTGAATCCCTAACGAATACCTCATTTTCTTTTCCTGCTTAGGTATGGTGAGAAAAACCCTCCATTTACAATTGCTTCTTTTAAAGGCAGGTGGGAGGAGTGGGAGCTTTCCCAACAGATCAGCTGTGCTGTTAATAGAGCCGCTTTGGACGACACCTCTGGCATTTCCTCTGATGAAGAAAGTTGTAACAAAGCACCTCAGATCATTCCTAAAGTGAGCAATCCAAAGAGTATTTACCAGGTGACGTGTGTTCCAGTTCTTCTCTACGCTTTTTTTTTTCCTATTCTAATTCTAAAAAGAATTTGTTCACTGACAAAGTGGAAAACAGAAACCGTGAAGATTAAAATCATAATACTAACATCCTGGGAAATTTTTTTCTTCTGTATGTAGTTTCTCTACGTGGCTGAGGGCTCAGCAGCTATACAGTCTTTTGTAGTATCTTGTTTTACCGTGTAGTATTTGAACACGAGTTTCCTTTCATCCAAATTCCTCCACATGAAATGTTAAAATTAGTGGGCTTTCTTGCCAGCAGAAAATAACATACCCTTTGTAGCAAATTTGGAATATTAAGAAATGGTCAAAGGTCTGCAATCCCACCACAAGAGTTTTTCTTAATAAATAAATAAATAAACAAATAAATAACAACTCCTAGAAAGATATGCACACTTGTATGTTGGAAGTAGGTTTCATGAAACAATACTTACTCATCCTTACTTGGCATATTTTCTTCATATTTTCTACTAAATTAAATTGATTTCAACCACCTAAATGGATTTCATGACCCAGAAATAGTGGCAACCCTCAATTTGAAAAACACTGATCTAGACAGGCTGTCTACTGACACTGTGTGTATATACTTGTTTGTATGTTTTCTAAAATTAATCCTTTTTTTCATGTTCAGACAGTTTACTTAACATTTTAATACTTATTTTTTTCTTTTGTGATTTACTTAACTCATCTATTACTGGCAGTTATCTAGATTATTTCCACATTGTTGTGATGTTAAAAAAAACTGATAACTTAAAATTCAGTCATTTCTACAAGTTATTTCTGGAGACTTGATTCTCAGACATGGAATTACTGGGTGATGGGATACAGACCTTTCACTGCTCTGAATATGGCCAAAGTGCCATCTAGGAGGTTTTCTTTATTTGTACTCTAACCAGCTCCATGTGGGAGTGTCTGTTTTATCATTTTTCCTAAAATTGCTTATTCTCCTTTAAAAATACATCATTTGCTAAAGACGTTGTTATAGACTATTAAGTAAGCATTAAAACCCCAAATCTTCACATGCCCAAACATTTTGGGTACTTACTGTTTTATGAATTTTTCTTTACCCCTTTACCATTTGAGGTCTTAATATATTACTAGTACAGCCTCTTCAAAAGTTAGAAATATTTTAGCCCCTTTTCATATTACTGGCATGTATTTTTTCTGTAGTTTAGTTTTCCTCCCATCTAGGGCTCAGATCTACAGTCAGATATACTCTTGTAGAACAACGTCTTTTCAGAGCGTGCTCTGCGAAACATCTGTATTTGTCGTTTGGGATGTTGAAAATGGATATTTCTAGACCTCAGCCCTAGAGGTTATGATTAGACAATTACGGGTTAAGCCAGTGAGGGCAGGGGTGAAGTGGAAGAGAACCCAAGAATATACACAAATTTGAAGATGTGTTTTTCAGTATTTTAGTTGGATTAAATATTTAATTTTGTTAAAAGGTATGACATGACTATTACCCTCCCCCCATGCTGGACAATTTTCCAAGCATCATCATCTGCTTTGATTTCTACTCATTTGTACTCTCTATGCTTTCTAAAGGCTTAGCTTCTGAGTTATGGGTTTGTGATTAGTACTTAGGTCTAGCTTATTATTTTAGAGATGATCTTCATACCTTCTTTTTTACTTTTATCCCCCCCCCCAGGTTGAAAACTTGAAACAGCCCTTTCCATCTTGGTTCCATGTCTCCCGCAAAAAGAATATGGCAGATGGCCGCATGGGCCTCCTAGGCAACACTTACCATGCATTGCATAAAAATCCCAAGGGTCAGAGGCTTGCTGCTACCCACCGGGTGGACAGGTACCACTGGGTCAACACGAACCGATAATGCAGTGGCTGGGCATTCGGTGGGATAGAGCTCAGAGGAGCTGCTTCATTTTCTCTAAAACAAAAGGGGGTCTAAGGTTGAGAGGCCCATAACACAGAAAAAGTAATCCCATCAGGGTCTAGGGTGGTGTAGTGGTGAATCCTCTCATACAGATCATGACTATGTTCTTAGCTGTACTTTTAATTCTTACTTAATTTTATGTGAAGTTTTATGTAACACTAATGAATGTATTAAGTAACATGATAGAATGAAGATATTGACCTGTGATAAGATTCAACGAATTATGAAAAGTAACAGTTTAAATAAACGTACTATGTTTTTAATACCATTCTAGTTCAGTGTTTTGCAAGAAAGCTTTGAAAGTTTGTGTTTCTTCATTAGCCATTAAAGCAGGTAGACTTCACTTAGGGAAGTGTGATCCCCATGATATGGTCTCCTGGCCGCACTTTGTTACCTCTCATTGCTGCTCTATTTCAAAAGGCCACTGGGAGCTTGTTTTAAAATTACTCTTTAAGATACAAAATTCCCTTGTTTGTGTGACTTTTAAAAATATTGTTCTATTTTTAACCTCTTAATAGATTTAATTATGACTTATAACAGTGACACCTGCACATTATAAGGATTCAAGCCAATGGAATTAAAATGAAAAACTTAATAAAAAATTAAGCAAAAAAAAAAAAAAAGTACCACCAAGAAAAAAATTCCTACCATCCAGCCAGAAATTACCACTATTAACATTAAATGGTGACCATCTTTACAGTCATGCTATATATGTATACAGATGTAAGAACTGATACACGGTAAGAAAAACCATTCGATAGGAGCTACTTAACAAATAACTAAAATAAAAAATTCAAGTATCTTAGCAAAACAAAGATACCTAAGGTGAAATAATCATAAACTTTTCTACCACAAAGTATTTTTTTTCCTGAAAGATTTCTCTGGAGTTAAATACCAGGAAGCTGGAAACTTTCTTTTATCTTTAAACTTTTTCAATTTTATACAGTAGTATTTGTTGCTATGTAAGCTGCAGAAATAAGCATTCTTAATTTCTTTTCCCCAAGGACAAGTTAAGGCAGTACTAAAATCTTAGGTCATGCTTTCTTTGTCTTACAATTTCATAGACCTCCCCCGAAACTAAAGTTTTTGGCACAGTACTGTGGAGAAATCAGAGACCATTTTGATTTCCCCAAATCCCCGCCACTCACACCAACATGAGCTTTTACTTTCTTGGTGACTTCCTTTGCCTGCCAGTCTGAAAACCTTTTCCTCTATACGGAAAGTCTGTGTCCATGTGCTAGTCAGTCGTTCTCCCACAGTTTTCCCCCAAATACTGTGTTCCTTTCTGACCTGCAGATTGAATTTTTCTAGAGCAATCTTCTTCAATATTTAAATACTTTATTAGTCCATCCATTTTAGGGATACCAACTCTCCTGATGCTGGATCATTTCTGTTTTCTGTCATAGCTATTTATCTGATTGCTTTAATAGCTTTCATTCTTTTAAACCATGACTGTGTTAAGTCTTCCTTCTGCCAGTGTGTCAGTCCTGTTTAGTCTTTGTTTCTTACCTGTTTCTTAGTTCCATAATATTTTGGATTTCAATTAGCTAATTTCTGTAGGAGTTATTCCCATGTACAGTGTGACTAGAAAAGGAAAACTGTATAAAATAGTTACTATATGTAAGAGAACATAATATTTAGATGTGGCAGAAGAATGGGTTTCTAAGAAACTTCGCACAGAGGGTTTTATTAACAATTGTGTCTTGAAGTGTGTGAGGTTGGTCTAAAACAAAACAAAACTTGTTCCAGCCAACAGAGGGGATAAATCTGGGGCACGTATATTACCACTCCTGCACCCCATGCCATGGCGGACATCCCTGATGAATCACCATAATCTTATTTGGATGCACAGATGCCCTCAAAATTCTGTGCACACAGTACCAGAGATAGTCGTTAAAATGAATTGTTCCAAGTGGGTACTCAAAAGGAAATCAATTCTACCATGATCGAGGATTGGCCCAGAGGAAGCCATCCATGGGCTTTAGAGCCCTGTGTAATTCTTTAAAGCTTCCCATGTGGCCCTGAGACAAGGTATAGGGGAAAATTTCATGAATTATATATTTTTTGCTGTAATTAAAAGTGACCTATACAGTTGAAAAGCCCCCAAATAAATGAATACTGTGTCTATTAGTACATAAATATAATAACCAAATTAGATCTTCCTAATCTGCATTTTGAAATTTTCTATGAGTATGTACCACATTTTTTTTTCTTTTTTAAAAATTAAACTTTTTGAGAGAACTATAGATTCACATGCTTCTAAGAGGTAGAGAGAAATCTGTGTACCCTTTACCTAGTTTTCACCAGTGGTAAGATTTTGCAAAATGATACTATAATATTACAAGCAGATGTTGACATGATGCAGTTGGGATACAGAACATTTCCATTGTTCCCTTTTATGGCCATACCCACTCCCCCCACTCCCAGCCCTTCTTCAACCCCTCGGCAACCACTAAACTCTTATCCCCCATTTCTGTAATTTTGCCATCTCCAGAATGTTATAAATGGAATCCGACAGTAGCCCACCTTTTGGGATTGGCTTTTTTCATGAAAGCCTAGTTCCCTGAAGATTCATCCAGAATGCTGCATGAAGCAGTTCATTCCTTATTACCACTGAGTGGTATTCCATGGTAGGGATATACCACAATTTGTTTAACCATTACGTGTTGAAGAATGACAACTGGGTTGTTTCTAATTTGAGGGATTATGAGTAAAACTGCTATAAACGTTCATATACGTAACGTGTGAGCATAAATTTTTATTTCTCTGGGATAAATGCATAAGAGAGCAATTGCTCGGTCATATGGTAGTTGCATGTTTAGTTTTTTAAGACACCGCCAAACTGTTTTACAGAGTGGCTGTACTATTTTATATTGCCACAAACAATGCATGAGAGCACTCCTTTCCCCATGTGTGTGCCAGACTTTGGGGTTCTGGATTTATAATTTTTTTCTTTCAGGACTAGAAAAAATGTTGTGGCTCTTTTTCTAGTTTCTATGGCTTCTAATGAGAAATCTGCTGTGATTGACATTTTTAACTCTATAGCGGTCTTTTTTTTTTTTTCTGGCTGCTTTTAAGATTTTTTTCTTTGCTTTTAGTTTTTGGAGGTGTAATTATGACGTGTCTTGGTGTGGATTTTTAATAAAATTTACTTATCCTGCTTGGGATTCATTCAGCAACTTGAGTCTGTAGGTTTGCTTCTTTTCAAAGTTGGCAAGTTTTCAGCCATTATTTCTGTGAGTACTTTTATAGCCTGTCCTCTTTGTCTTCTCCTCCTGAGAGTTTGATAACTTGACTGCTCGGTCATTTCTTATAGAGTCATAGGTTCCTATAACTCTACACATTCATTTCTTCTCTCTTTTCCTACTCTGCTGTTCAGATTTGGTAATTTCTTTCATTCTGTCTAAAAATCCACTGACTTTCCCCATCTGTCCCTTCTATTTTACTGTTGACCCCATTGAGTGAGCTTTTTATTTTAGCTTTTGCATTTTTTAGCTCTAAAATTTTCATTGGATTCTTTTTTGTCTTCTGTTCCTCTTCTTCTGTGACTTTATGGTTTTCTTCTCTTGAGGTTTTCCATTTTTTCATTTATTTCAAGCATGTTCATAATTGTTGAAGCATTTTTGTGATGACTTTAAATTTTCCCCCTATAATTCTAATATCTTTATCATCTTGGTGTTGGTATCAGTTTATTTTTTTCACTCAGTTTTTTTATCTCTCTGGTTCTTACTATGATAAATGATTTTTGCCTGAAACCTGTACATTTTGTGACATAAGACTTGGGATCCTATTTAAACTTTGTTTTAGCTGATTTCCTTTGACACCATTCCAGTGGTGGTGGGGGAGGGGAGCAGGGAGTGCTGCCTTGTTTCTGCCTGGTGGGAGCTAAAAGTCCAGGTTCCCCACTTGCTCTCCACTGCTACCTAAGGAGGGGGTTGCTTGTACCTGCTGGGCAGGTATGGGAGTTCAAGCTCCTCATGGAGCTTGCTGGAACACTTTGCCGAGGGTGGCCTTGTTACCGATGGGCTGTAGAAGTCCCGACTCTCCACTTGGTCTTTGCTGATACCACTCGAGCCGGGAGGTGGTGGTGAGGGGACTACCATATGTTGGTAGATGTCTAGATTTCCCATGTGGGCTTCCCTGACACTGGAGAAGAGGGGAATTTGTTACTGCGTGCAGGGATGAAAAGATGAAGATTCCCAGCTCTCTGCATGGCCTTCTCTGATAACATCCCAGAAGGAGGTTGGGGTGCTTAATTACAGCCTGGTAAGGTGGAAGTTTAGACTTCTCACTCAACTTTTGCTGATGTGGGTGGAGCCAGGGTTGTTTTTTTTTCTTCCTGTGATGTTTGGTTAGAGTAAAGCAGGTAGGGTTTAAAAGTTTTCTGTCTTGCTAGGCTGCCCCACCCCCCTTTATAAGATTGATTTATTTATTTGAGGGGGGGAGGGGCAGAGGGACAGAATCTCAAGCAGACTCCCTGCTGACCATGGAACCCTACATAGAGCTTGATCTCATGTCCCTGAGATCATGACCTGAACCGAAATCAAGAGTTGGTTGCTTAACCAACTGAGCCACCCAGGCGCCCCTAAGCTGCCCTTTTCTCAGTCCTTTAGCTAGAGAGCATGCTTTGGGGGAGCTTTTTGGTTCTGTGCTCATTGGTGTTTATGGATTGCTGGTTTTTTCATTTCCAAGTCTGGAATACATGAGGGAATAAGAGAATTTGTGGTGTTACCACCACTTCCTGCCTTGGGTTTTGAGGTTCTTGCCTGGTCTATTTTCTTCTCTACACTGTTCAGAATCTCCTTGTTTTTACAAATAATATCCAAGAATTTTAGTTCTACTTTGTGGAAGGAGTAGGGAAAAGTATGCCTACCCCTATTTCCTGGAAGCAGAAGTCTGTGTACCACTTCTGAAATAAAAGAATAATTCTTAAAACAATTAAGTATTACATTTTTTGGAAAGGTCTCTTTTTGTGAATAGTTGGTAAAATATGGCTTCTATATCAACTGAAGTTTTCTTATCCTTTTTCTGGCCAGTGGGCTGTGCGTGTATATGGGTATGTGTGTGCGCACAAAGTTAATTCCTTGAAGATAACCAGAATCTGAGCACTTTTAAACAGAAACAGCAATAACAGCACAACATGCAGAAAAGAGATCATGACCCTGCCTTGTAATCTGTGGCATTTCCATTAAAGAGCGTGTGCTTACCGAAAGCCTGCAGCTGTTAGTATATTAATAATGGAATCAGATGGAAGGCTCAAGAAGTCAGCCAGGAAGCTAACAGGATCATGTTTTGGCAGGTGCCTCACTCGGCCAAGAATGAGGGATACAGAGGAAAGTATCTTTAATTTCTGCATGACTTTTTCTTTGCCACTTCTCTCTGAGGCCCTGGACTCTAGGTCTAAAGACTCTCCATAGTCTTATGTGTCTGGCTTAATTCATCTTCACTCTGCTTTTTGGGAAATGCATCTCATAATTTATGTGAATAGCTAAAGGATACAGACTCAGTATTTATCATCTGTAACTAAGATTTGCTTTCTTCTCAGAGTACTGGAGAAGACTTTAATCTTATGAAGTTACCCTGCTTGGATTTGGGGGGTGGGCTTTGTTTATGAATTCCCAGTTCATGGAAGAGACAGGAGAATGGGTGTCACAGTCCATTCTTAGGGCAACTACATTTTATTGGTATCTGTGCTAGGAAGGCAGCAGAGAGTTTTAATTGAACTAGTAATTAATGAAACAGTTTTAAGGCTGACAAATCTGGTACTTACTGTGCCTCATGGCTAGTGTTTTAAACTGAGTGATTATTTAAGATGACCAACCTCTAGCAGCCAAGAAATGAGGGCTCAGCGTCCACGTAAGACGGTGGGTGTAGTGAAATGAATGAGATCTCCTCATGGCTGGATTTAAAACTCTTTGTTAAACTTGAATTGTAAATCTTTTTGTCTCCATAGTTGTCCAGTGTTTTTAGTTGTAATTTATTTTCCTTAAAGTACTTGAGCATTAGTATTTTGGTTAGATTTAGAGGGAAATCCTCAGTCGCATATGGACATCTCATCTTTACGACGAAAGATACATAGTGCTAAAACTTGCGAATGTGAGGTGGATACTGAATTCGTTAATTAGTTATCATTCATCGTCCACACACATATTTGTCAAATTTTCTTGACTAGCCTCTTTTCATTTCTTTGCTTGAAAGACTCAACAATTGTTATGTAAAAAAAAAAATCCCTTCTGCTACTCCTCTTGGAGTATAATACAGAGAATTAGCCACGTGAGTAGCAGCTTGAATTGCTGGCATTGGATTTGTCATTTGAGCTGGCTTTTGATTTGAAGTTTGTATTTGAAGAAAATGTTTTGGATTCCATTGAATTCATGGGACAGTTGTGTCTCTCCTGATAAGCACTCAAACTTGTTTCAGATGACTGTTTATCTCTCTGAGGTGTTCCGACCGGAGCTCCTGCAGTGAATTCTGTGTAGGCCACATGGCCTGTATCTTATTACCAGATCTCTAAACTCTCATTCCAGATCACCAAATATTGTGCAAGTATATCTAACTACTTTGTGTGACTCAATAATAGATAATTTCAGATAAGTTAACTAGCCTGATAAAGGAGAATGTACACAAATTTACATTTCCAGAAAGAGGTTCAGTCAGTATCTCTAAATAATGAATATTTTAATAAAATATGTGATTGAATGCATGTTATCCTCTGTGCCAAATATTAACCTCTGTTATGTTATATATCCACCCAAGATTACAATATACATTTATGTGATTGATACATCAATGTTACAGGTATTAAAAAATTCTCTTATCAACCTTATTAGATATATTTCTACATTTAACACCTTTTAAACATGCAGACTGAAATGAGATCACCATTTTCTTTCTAGATCTAAAAATAAAGCAGAAAAAGAAACATTATATGTAGTTATTTTTATAAAAAGACAATCCACAGAATGAGGAAAAATAGTTGCAGAATAAAGAATTCCTACAAATCAATTAAACAGGGAATCCAATGAAAAATGGGCAAAATACTTGACTGGCACTTCTCAAGAGAAGACATTCAAACGGTGTATAAACATTTGGATGGTGCCCAGTTTCAGAGGCCATCAGGAAAGTGCAAGTTAAAACCATGTACTCAGAAGAATGCATAAAATAAAAAAGATGGAACATACTAAATGCTGAAAAAAATGGAGAGTGACCAGAACTCTTACCCACTTCTGGTGGGCATCTATATTCATACAATCACTTTGGATCCCGTTGGTAGTATCTACTAAGGAGGGAAATATCCACCCCTTAAGACCCAAAATTCCCGGTTCTAAGTAATACCTGACTTGGTACAGTCACATATAGTCACCAAAATACGCACAAGACTATTTGTAATAACCCCAAACTGGAAAATACCCACAGGAACATTAGCAGTGGAAAGAATACATGTTGATATAGTCACACAATGGAGTGTTTTATAGCAAAGAGAATCAGCAAACCACAACTACATGCAACAATATAGATATACTTCACAAACGTGATGCTGAGCAAAAGATAAAGTAACTCATAATTTATGATTCCATTTATGTGAAGTTCATGAATAAACAAAAACAGTTAATTATGTCTGAAGTCAGGATAGCGGTTAATCTCGGGGGGCTGACGACTGGGTGGAGGGGACATGGGAGGCTGGTGATGTTGTCTTTCTTGATGTTTGTAACACGGAAATGTTCACTTTGGACAATTCATGAGGAGTGCATTTATGATATGTGCACTTTTAAAAGCTGTGTTATATTTTAATAAAGTTTTAACGGTAGTTTTCACCCCAGACATGGGTGATAACTATTCACAAAGTAGACGGGGACCCAGGGCTGAAGCCAGTGTTCAGTTATTTCTCTGGGGTGCTGGCTGCTGATCTGGATCTTGACATGTAAGGTCACCACTCTGCATGAGAAAAATGAAGGTATTTGGGGTTTTTCTCTTTGCTGATTATCTGTATACCTTACAAAATATTAGTGTTGGTCATTTGGAATCAAAATATTTGTTGGTTTTTAAAGATATAACTTTTTTTTTTTTTTTAAGCGGGCTGCATGCCCAACATGGAGCTCGAACTCCTAACTCTGAGATCAGGAGTCACATGTTCTACCGACTGAGCCCGCCAGGAACCCCTAAAGATATAGCATTTTACATGCTTACGATAAAAAGACAAACAACCTTTTATATAACAGCAGCAGGGATCATAATGAAAGAAACCCTGAATGGGAAGGCAAGGGACCCAGTTCTAGTTACTTCTTGCCCTCTTCCAGTTGGGTGAACAGGGGCAAGTCTTAGTCTCAGTTCCCATTCTCTGGGATTAATGCTTTACCTGCCTGAAGGCAGATAAACTCTGTGATCTCTTCCTTTCGAACTCTGAGATCTAAATCTACCATCTCCTGTACTGGGAAAACTCTTAAATAAAGTGACTGATGATGTAGCTTTCCATATCACCGTTAATTTCCAATGCTTTGTTCTGCTGACATGTTCAATTACAAAGGTGGCTCCAAACACATGAAACGTTTCAAGGTGTATAGCAAAGTACAGTCTTAATGCAGTAGATCATAAGGACATCTCACCTTCTCTTCATCCCCATGCTGATCTCTTGGTTTTCTTGGGATCTGTTGTTCTGCAGTGAGGAGGGTTTTTAGAAAATGTTCCATATTGGTAAAGAGGAGAAGATCTGTGTTTCTCTTAATATACTGTGGAGAACGTGGAGGACAGAGTTAATACCTTTGTTCCCATTTCTTTTAAGTATTCCTGGATCTTCTTAGCCAGACTGGACCTGAGTATAGTACATACAATTCTGCCTTTAAGATAAAGCAAGACCTCTCCATAGACGGTGGTTGACAGAGGACCGGCCATCCAGATCCACAACTACCTCTGTCTCGGGCAAGTTTTTAACACTTCTAAGTGTCAGTTTTTTCATCTGTAAGCTAGGAATAAAAGTAGCATCTAGCTTATAAGGGCGTAGGGAAGATTAAATGAGATGATGCATGTAAAACTCTTGGCTGAACAGCCGGCACATGGCAAGTATATAAATAATGTCTGCTATGACCTGCCTCACAGTTACCTCTGGTAGATCGGAATATTTCAGTATATAATAGCGTCAGGGTCCATACAAACCTGTTCATTAATATGGTAAATATACCGAGAGCCTCCTTATGAGTCTGGCGTGGGGGCTACCTTAGGAAACAAACCAGACATCTCTGACCTCACGGAGCTGATGTTCTATTAGGCGAAGAAAAGCAATAAACAAGCCTACGTGAATAAGTTACGTAGTCTGTTAGGAAGTCATACAGGAGAAAGAAAAGCAGAGTAGAGTAAGAAAAAGCTGACGAACAGGAGAAAGAGGGTTGCGAATGAGATGCGCTAGTCAGAGCAGGCCTCAGGGAGGTGACACTTGAACAAAGACATGGAGGAGGTAAGGGAGCTGTGCATGCTCTAAAGCCTCAACCTCAGTACCTGGACATTCTGGGGTGGAGAGTATTTTGTTGTGGGGGCTGTCCTGTGCTGTTTAGTGGCATCCCTGCCTTCTAACCACTAGTTACCAACAGCAGTCCTCTCCATGGAGAAGGACAATCAAAAATGTTTGCAGACATTGCCACATGTCCTGTGCGAGATAAAATTGCTCTTGATTGAGAACCATTGCTGTTGCAGGCAGAGGGGAGTGCACCCAGTGTGTCTGAAGACCAGCAGGGGGGAAAGCATGGTTGGAGGTGAGTGACAAAGGGGAAGAGTGGCTGGTGAGGGGGTAGGAGACAAGGGGACTTGGCTTCCTTGGCTTTGACTCTAAGTGAGATGAGGAGGCACAGCACGATTTTGAACAAATCCATTTTCATTTGAAAAGGATCACTGTGACCAGTGTGCTGAGAACAGACTGAGGGGAGGCAAGGTTGGGATCGGGGACCAGTTAGTAAGTATTACAATAATCCAGGTGAGATGACGCATGCTCACACCAGGCTGCTAGCACTGCAGGCAATGAGACGTGGTCATTTTATGGATCTTCTCTGAAAGTAGAGCAACAGGGTGTCCTGGATTGGTTATGGGGTGTTTGTTATAGAGAGGTTTCAAGGAAGATTTTGGCTTGAAAAACCAAAAGAATACAGTTGCCATCAACTGAGATGGGGAGGGTTTTGAATAGAGGAGGTTTGGACAGAAGATGGGTTTGGGGCATGTTGAACTTGAGATGCTTCTTAGACCTGCAAGTGGAAGTGGCTGGTAAGCAGTCGAGGACATGGGTTCAGTTAGAGAGCTGGGTGGAGCTGGAGATAAAAATTTGAGGGTCCTTGACATGCAGATAGGGTTTAAGCTAGAAGATGGGATGAGATCCCCAAGGGGAGCAAATATAGACAGAGAAGAGAAGAGGACAAGACTGAACCCTGGCCCTCCCACACAAAGAGGCCAGGGAGAAGAGGCAGGATCAGCAAAGGAGACTGAGAAGGAACAGCCAGACAGGTAGGAGAAAACCAGGGGACACTGGTATCCTGGGGGCCAAGTAAAGACTATACTGAGGAGAAGGAAGTGAGCGGATGTGTCCGATGCTGCTGTCAAAGGAGGAGAGAGAACTGAGCATTCTCTGGGGTCTGTGGCAGCTGGGGTGTGACTGATTCTGGGGTCATCACCATCACCGTCAACAACCACAAAATAAATCTCTGACTCGGTAACTGATGGGGATCTGATCATAGACAGGTATTTACAGAAATGTACTTAGGAGATCTAGAATCTGATCTCAGATCTACCACTACAAATAGCTTCATGATTTTGGGCAAATAGCTTATTCTCTCCTTAAATACAAAATATGACTAAAAATATGTATGCTACCAAAAAAATATACACGCTACCCATTCTGCAGGATTGCTGGCTGGATCAAATGAGAGAATATTCACATAAAAGTGCTTTGAAATGTATAAAGTTTTATATAACTAATGAGAGAGAAGGTACTCGTGTTTATAACTCAAGAATGAATTGATCTTTAATGGAGGATGACAGTTTGAAGACCATGGATATTTTTAATAGTTAAAAAGCTGGATGGTAGTACTCTCAGAAAGGCGCTTTAAATAACACAGTATTAAGAATATCCTTGTCAGGCTTGCACAGAAAACAACACACTGCATTTCGGTAAATAGGCTACCACTGGGGAATCTAAATTTAATTACTGAGTCACAGTGAGTTTTCTAGATGGAATTCTGCAAATTGATAATATGTTAACGTGGGACTTGAGTTAAGTGACTATGGAGCCCCCTTTGCAATCCCGATAACTCAGAGCCTGGTACCCACCGTCTGCCTTGTGGAACACAGGATTAAAAAATATATTGTTGTATGTGGTGTGAGAAGCAGCCTAAGTGTCAAGGCAGTGTACCACGTGGGGAAGCCAGCAATATCTGAACAGATCAGACACTGAGGCATTTACTCGGTGAAGAAGTCAATTTTTAAGTGACATATACTACACCAGTTAAAATTCGTTACCTCTTCTGATGACTCTGGCTCCAAGCGAGACCCACACTTCCTTTCAAGGAGTGTAGAGAGAAGATCTCTTCCTCTTTCAGAGGTGGGCTGCTCGTCCAGCAGAGCGGCGCTTATGCTTTGGTCAAGCTTACTGTCCCAGGAGACCGCAGACATTCGCAGTGTGGTAGAGAAGGCTTCCCTGAAATAAGCCTGCAGGCCCTGGTCGAGGAAACAGCGAGGGGACCAGATCAGTTCCACTCTAGGTAACTGCTATTAAAGCTTCAAAATTATAGTTGAAAGAAAAATGGGGCTTGGTAAGGATCATCTTTCCTTGCCCTTACCACGGGTTATGACTGTCATTCCCAATTCTGGTGAGGCTTATGTATGGACAAGGAAGTAACCCCAGAAAGCTGTGATGCCATTCTCATAGGAAGACCACTTCTGTCTGAATTCCTACAGAGAAGTGCATGCATTTTGTTACATGCTGTCACAGGAAATTTGATCAGGAAAACCTTCTTCCTGGCCAGGCAGTAGGAACCAGAGGCCAACAATGGGACCTAAGTAGCTTTGAAATGTTGCACAGCTTCAAGAATTTGTTATTCTGGGAGAGAAGCTAAGAGCCCGGTGCATTTATAAATACCTTGTAAAATGGCCTCAGAAAGGCAGGGTTTGAGTCCTGGCGGAAGTCCTTGGCGGCGGTGATGTGGGCCAGTCAGCGGATCAGCAGCAGAATGAAACTTCCCACGGACGCCAAGGACTCTCTCCCAACGAACAGCGTGTTTTCAGCGCTCTGAGTAGAGGAGATACCCACACAGAGATGGCAGCCTCAGGGAATGTTTCCACTACCTCTTCCTTTTCCTAGTTTTATGTGGTCTAAAATAACTTTTGGGATCAAAAAGTCAGAGTAAATTAATGGAAATTTACTGAAGGAAAAATTCAGATGTAGAGGGGGAAAAATTATTGCTTTAGTTCAACTCCCTGAATAAATCATGTTCCCCACTGTCTCTCCAGTTTTTGCTACCCCCGTGGTACAGAAAATAAACTACTAGAAATTCAGAGTGAAGTTACTCATGCATCTCTGTTTTTTAAATCAATGTCCTCCAATCACTGCTTCCTTAGGCAGTAGTTCTCAAACTGTATGTGTAGATAAGAATCACAAGGGAGTGTTCTATTCTTGGGGCCCATCCCAGAATGTCTGGCTCCGTGGGCCGGTTTAAGGGAGTCTTTGGCATTTCCATTATTACCAAGTTCCCCAGGTGGTTGACCCACGAGGTGCAAGGACCACAGTTTGAGAATCGGTGACTTATAGGCCTCTCTGACTTTGTCTTTCATGCCTTTATTGTAATCAGGTTCTCAAATATTCTGTCTTGTCTAAGTGATTTGAAATAACTCTCTTGTTCAGGCAATAGGTTGGCATGGAAAAGCGTTAGTAATTTGGAGTCAGACAGTCTGAGATCTGTCCCTGGGCTCCAGGTGGTGGCACAGAACAGTGGTTAAAAAATGAGTCTGAGTTTAGAACTTGAGTTTAAACTCTTGGTAACACTGTGATCTTGGGAAAGTCACTTGGTCTCAATGGGCCTCAGTCTCCCAATTCATTAAATGGAGATAGCAAGAGCACCCACCCCTTAGGGTTGGGTTGTTGTAAGCTGTGAATGACGTAACACGTGTAAGGCGCACGGCCAAGTGCCTGACGCACAGTACTCAATGAAGACTGAGTTGGCTTCCCTGTCAGTAAAATGGGATTAAATTCTTGCCTACTTCATAGATCACTTTGAGGATCAAGTGAAAGGATGCTTGGAGGGTACAATGAGAGAGTAATTTTTGATCTTATTATTTCCCCTAACAACCAACTAGTTGAGTGTGAACCGTTTCCTAGTCCTCTAGCATTGGTTAACAGTGTCCCTCTCTGATCACTGTTTACCAGTGAACTGTTCACAGTGTTTAAGGTCTGTGTACATCAGCTTCGGGCTGCCACCAAGGCACTGCCACGCCTACATATTTGAGGAACTGCAAGGACAGGAAAAATTTCAATCCCTTTCTGCAGAAAGATGCTGATTGTGCAGGATTAGCTGAAGCTGGAACCATGACTCTTACGGGAAACACCAGTCTGGAACCATAGACTTTGATGACAGAGATTGATTAATGGGCACAAAGCCATTATGATTCTCTGGGCCGGGACATATTCATTTCACTAATTGGAGAAAGCTTTTACATGGTGACATTTATGATGCCTTACTAACTGACTTATTACCAAGGGGGATAAAGAATGTCAGGACTTGACTTGAGCGAGAAAATTGTTTTATAACATTTGGTCTTTTTGCTTCTTTTTAGACCCCAGAATTTTACAAGCCCTCATCTGGGGCTGCATTTGCAGCACCTGATAGAAGAAGGAGCCTTGGAAGGCGTTGTCTGCGGCGTCCATCACAGGAAGACGAGAAGCAATCTGCAGGGTGATTTCAGGAGCCTGGAAAGAATAAGAAACAAATAAAACCAAAACCAAAACCCATCCTCTTGCTAAACAATTCTCATGTGGCTCAGCTGCACAGCACCAACCAGATTAATGGGAAGTAAATGCATTGGAAGGTCAATTTAAATTTTAACAGGATAAGAGGAGTCAGCATACACTACAGGAAAGTGCAAAGAGTATTTATGTGTTTAATATTTATGCTAATTACAAGAATTAATTTATTGCTTTTCTAAATAGAGTGTGGCAGTCAGGCATGGGGGTTCTCGAACGTGATGCCTGGGCCCTCACCCCGCTCTGCTCTCTCCATTGTGCAACCTTGGGTAAGTTAACTCAATCACTTTGTATTTTCCCACCTCACTTTTAAAATGAGAAGAAAAAATAGACATAGGACCCTGGGAATATGGCAGAGGAGGAGGACCCTAAGGTCATCTCGTCCCACTGATATGCTCAGATAACAGCCGCATCGGTGTAACTAACTCAGACAATGACCCTAAGACTCGTAGGACAGACTCTTCACAGTTAATCACAGAGAGGCGGCCACACTGAAAAGAGTAGGAGGGCTGGAGACGTGGTTGGGAATGAAACCCCCAGCAAGAGGAGGAGATAACCACACATACCAGTTTGACTGCAGCCCCAGCAATGGGCGGGGAGCTGACATCTGATCCGACTGCTGATCCCGTCTACCAACAAAAACCTCACAAGGGGCAGTATGAGGAGAGAGCCCTGTAGTTCAGGGTCAGTGCAATCCCAAGGGGTTGACATCTGGTCTGGCTATAGGCCTCACCAACAAGCAAAAACCTCTCGGGGGACAACACAGGGAAAGCACCTGGTAGTTCAATGTGACTGCACCCCTGGCAAATGAGCCGAGGGCAGGCATCTGGTCTGACACAACTACAAGCCCAAGGCGGCCCCAGACTGGCCCCTTAACAGCGTAGGGAACAAACCCTCCCCACAACAGGCAATGTGGACCATTACAGCTGACTGGACTGAAGGCAACATGTCTCAGCGCAACAGTAGCGTAAACACAACACACTAGGAGACACCCCTGGCGCACTGGTCTGGTGAACAGAGGACATTGTACTGTAGAGCACTACTGGGCCTCTTCTTCATATGGCCGCTACTTTCTTTTTCTTTTTTTCCCAGTAATAATATCTTTAATAATATCTTCTTCTTCTTCTTCCTCTTCTTTTAAAGATTTTATTTATTTATTTGACACAGAGAGAGGCAGCGAGAGAGGGAACATAAGCAGGCGGAGTGGGAGAGGGAGAAGCAGGCTTCCGCCGAGCAGGGAGCCCGACACGGGGCTTGATCCCAGAACGCTGGGATCATGACCTGAGCCGAAGGCAGATGCTTAATGACTGAGCCACCCAGGCGCCCCTCTCAGTAATATCTTCTTAAGATACAATTTCTTTTTTTTTTCCAAGTATTCATTTAAATTCCAGTTAATGTACAGTGTAATATTAGTTTCAGGTGTAGAATTTAGTGATTCATCATTTACATACAATACCTGCTGCCCATCACAAGCGCCCTCCTTAATGCCCATCACCTATTTCACCCATCCCCCCCACCTCCCCTCCAGTAACCATCAGTTTGTTCTCCATAGGTAAGACTCTGTTTCTTGGTTTGCCTCTCTTCCCCCTGCCCATGTTCATTTGTTTTGTTTCTTAAATTCCACATGTGAGTGAAATCATATGACATTTATCTTTCTCTGACTTATTTTGCTTAGCACAATAGCCTCTAGCTCCATCCATGTCATTGCAAATGGCAAGATTTCATCCTTTTTTATGGCTGAGTAATATTCCATTATGTGCGTGTGTGTGTGTGTGTGTGTGTGTGTGTGTGTGTGTGTATGTATGTATGGTGGGTGTATATCCATATCTATCATGTCTTCTTTATTGACTCATCAGTTGATGGATGGACATTTGGGCTCTTTATGTAATTTGGCTATTGTTGATAGTGCTGCTATAAACATTGGTGCACATGTATCTCTTCAAACTAGTATTTTTGTATCCTTTGGGTAAATACCTAGTAGTGCAATTGCTGAATCCTAGGGTAGCTCTATTTTTAACTTCTTGAGGAACCTCCATACTGTTTTCTGGAGTGGCTGCACCAGTTTGCATTCCCACCAACACGGCACCAGGTTGCCCCTTTCTCCACATCCTCACCAACACCTGTTGTTTCCTGTGTTGATTTCAGCCATTCTGTCAGGTGTGAGATGATATGTCATTGTGGTTCTGATTTGCATTTCCCTGATGATGAGTGATGCTGAGCATCTTCCCATGTCTGTTGGCCGTCTGCATGTCATCTTTGCAGAAATGACTATTCATATCTTCTGCTCACTTTTAATTGGATTATTTGTTTTAGGAGATTGAGTTTTATAAGTTCTTTGTATATTTTATAGATACTAACCCTTTATCAGTATGTCATTCGCAAATATCTTCTCCCATTCCATAGGCTGCATTTTAGTTTTGTTGATTGTTTCCTTCACTGTGCAGAAGCTTTTTATTTTGATGAAGTCCCGGTAGTTTATTTTTGCTCTTGTTTCCCTTGCCTCAGGAGATGTATCTAGTAAGAAGTTGCTATGGCTGATGTCAGAGAGGTTACTGCCTGTGTTCTCCTCTAAGATTTGATGGTTTCCTGTCTCACATTTAGGTCTGTCATCCATCTTGAATTTATATTTGTGAATGGCATAAGAAAGTGGTCCAAATCATTCTTTTGCATGTTGCTGTCCAGTTTTCCCAACACCATTTGTTGAAGAGACTGTCCTTTTTCCACTGGATATTCTTTCCTGCTTTGTCAAAGAGTAATTGGCCATATAGTTATGGGTTAATTTCTCGGTTTTCTTTTCTGTTCCATTGATCTATGTACCTGTTTTTGTGCCAGTACCATCCTGTCTTGATCACTACAGCTTTGTAATATAGAAGTATGGAATTGTGATGCCTCCAGTTTTGCTTTTCTTTTTCATGATTGCTTTGGCTATTTGAGGTCTTTTGTGATCCCATACAAATTTTAGGATTGCTTGTTCTAGCTCTGTGAAAAATGCTGGTAGTATTTTGATAGGGATTTTATTAATTGATGGCCACTACTTTCAAGAGCAGGAGACTTAGCTGACTTTCCTAATATGTAGACACAAACACAGAATTAGACAAAATGAGGAGGCAGAGGAATATGTCCCAAATAAAAGAACAGGACAAAATCACAGCAAAGACAGGGATGTACTGTATGGTGACTAACATAATATAATAAAAAAAAATTAAAAAAAAATCACAGCAAAGAGCTCAATGAAATCAAGATACGCAATATGCCTGATAGAGAATTCAGAGTGATGTTCATAAAGATACTTATTGGTCTTGAGAAAGGTGGGGAGGATCTCAGCGAGATCTTCAACAGAGATAGGAAATATAAAAAATAACTAATCAGAGATGAAGAGATCAGTAGCTGAAGTTAAGAATACACTGGAGGGGATTAACAGCAGATTAGAGGATACAGGAGAACAGGTCATGAGCTGGAAGAGTAACGGAAAGCAGCCAAGCTGAACGGGACAAAAGAGAATAATAATAGGTAAGAGTAGGTTAAAGGAACTCAGCAACACCATCAAGTGTAATAACATTCCCATTACATGGATCCCAGAAGGAAGAGAGAGAGCAGGGAGAAGAAAACTTATTAGAAGAAATAAGATGAAAACTTCCTTAATCTGGGGAAGGAAACAGACATCCAGATCCAGGAGGCACAGAAAGCCCCCAAGAAAATCAAGCCAAGGAAAATCAAGCCCCCAAGAAAATCAAGCCAAGCCCCCAAGAAAATCAAGCCAAGACATATAATAATTAAAGTGGTAGGAAGTAGTGATAAAGAGAATTTTAAAAGCTGCCAGAGAAAAGAAAATAGTTACACACAAGGGAAACCTCATAAGGCTATCAGCTGATTTTTCAGCAGAACTTTGTAGGCCAGAAGACAGTGGCATGATATATTCAAAGTGCTGAAAGGGAAAAAAAACAAAACAAAACCCTGCAACCAAGAATACTCTATCCAGCAAGGGTATAATTCAGAATAGAAGGAGAGATAAAGAGTTTCCCAGAAAAACAAAAGTAAAAGGAGTTCATCACCATTAAACCAGCCTTATGAGAAACATTAAAGGTAATTTTTTAAGTGAAAAGAAAAGGCTATAATCAGGTGTAATAAAATTAGGAAAGGAAAAAATTTCATAGGTAAATAGAAACATAATAGAAGTAGATTAATCACTTATAAAACAGGTATAGAAGTTAAATTACAAAAGCAGTAAAATCAATTATATCTATAAAAACCAGCCAAGAAATTCACAAAATAAAAGGATGTAAAGTACGGCATTATATAAATAAAACAATGGGGAGGGGATTAAAATTTTAGTGCTTTTTTTAAAAAGATTTTATTTATTTATTTATTTATTATTTATT